>NC_080044.1:30276638-30583949 GCF_012489685.1 Lotus japonicus
AAGTCTGAATCCTCAGGTCAGAAGAAGTCCTCACTTAAGGAAGTCACATGCTTTGAGTGCAAAGAATCAGGGCACTACAAAAGTGACTGTCCAAAGTTGAAGAAGGACAAGAAGCCAAAGAAACACTTCAAGACAAAGAAGAGTCTGATGGTGACATTTGATGAATCAGAGTCAGAGGATGTTGATTCTGATGGTGAAGTCCAAGGACTCATGGCTATTGTCAAAGACAAGGAAGCAGAGTCAAAGGGAGCTGTTGACTCTGACTCAGAATCAGAAGGAAATCCTAACTCAGACGATGAAAATGAGGTATTTGCTTCTTTCTCTACCTCTGAACTGAAACATGCATTGTCTGATATTATGGATAAGTATAACTCCTTATTGTCTAAGCATAAGAAGCTGAAAAAGAACTTATCTGCTGTTTCCAAGACTCCTTCTGAACATGAGAAAATTATTTCTGATTTGAAAAATGATAATCATGCCTTGATCAATTCTAACTCTGTGCTTAAGAACCAGATTGCTAAGTTAGAAGAAATTGTTGCCTGTGATGCCTCTGATTGTAGAAATGAATCTAAGTATGAAAAGTCTTTTCAAAGATTCCTAGCTAAAAGCGTGGATAGAAGCTTAATGGCTTCAATGATCTATGGCGTAAGCAGAAATGGAATGCATGGCATTGGCTATTCTAAACCAATTAGAAATGAGCCCTCTTTGTTCCCTCTGGTACCATATTGCCTGATCCTGTACCTGCTAAAGTTGCTAAAAACCTTCTTAAAAAGGGATCCTTCTCTATGACTAAATATCATGCAAATATTCCTTTAAAATATCATGTTGAGACACCCAAGGTGATCAGAACCTCTAGGGTAACTAACAAGAGAGGACCCAGAAAGTGGGTACCTAAGGACAAGATTATCTATGTTGCAGATATCCTTGATAGCTCCACTGAAACACCAATCATGGTATCTGGACAGTGGATGCTCGCGTCACATGACGGGAGAAAGGCGTATATTCCGAGAGCTGAAACTTAAGCCTGGAGGCGAAGTTGGCTTTGGAGGAAATGAAAAGGGTAAAATTGTTGGTACTGGTACTATTTGTGTAGATAGTAGTCCATGCATTGATAATGTGTTATTGGTAGACGGCTTAACACATAACTTATTGTCTATAAGTCAATTAGCTGACAAGGGTTATGATGTTATATTCAATCAAAAGTCCTGCCGGGCTGTAAGTCGAATCGATGGCTCTGTTCTGTTTAACAGCAAGAGGAAGAACAACATTTATAAGATCAGATTATCTGAGTTGGAGGCTCAGAATGTGAAGTGCCTTCTGTCTGTTAATGAAGAGCAGTGGGTATGGCATAGACGGTTAGGGCATGCCAGTATGAGAAAGATTTCTCAGCTGAGCAAGCTAAACCTTGTCAGGGGCTTACCCAATCTGAAGTTCGCTTCAGACGCTCTTTGTGAAGCATGTCAGAAAGGCAAATTCACAAAAGTCCCTTTCAAGGCAAAGAATGTTGTCTCAACCTCAAGGCCGTTGGAACTCTTGCATATCGACCTTTTTGGACCAGTGAAAACTTAGTCTATAGGTGGCAAGAGATATGGGATGGTTATCGTTGATGACTATAGCCGCTGGACATGGGTAAAGTTTCTAACCCGCAAGGATGAGTCTCATGTTGTGTTCTCTACCTTCATTGCTCAAGTGCAAAACGAGAAGGCTTGTAGGATTGTGCGTGTCAGAAGTGACCACGGTGGAGAGTTTGAGAATGACAAATTTGAGAGTCTGTTTGATACCTATGGAATTGCACATGATTTCTCTTGTCCCAGAACTCCTCAACAAAATGGTGTTGTTGAGAGGAAGAACAGAACTCTTCAGGAGATGGCTAGAACCATGCTCCAAGAAACTGGCATGGCTAAGCACTTTTGGGCAGAGGCAGTAAATACAGCATGTTACATTCAGAACAGAATCTCTGTGAGACCAATTCTGAATAAGACTCCTTATGAATTGTGGAAGAACATAAAACCCAACATTTCTTATTTTCATCCTTTTGGCTGTGTTTGTTATGTTCTCAATACTAAGGATAGATTGCATAAATTTGATGCTAAGTCTTCTAAGTGTCTATTACTCGGTTACTCTGAGAGATCTAAAGGTTTTAGATTTTATAATACTGATGCTAAGACTATTGAAGAATCTATTCATGTTAGATTTGACGATAAGCTTGACTCTGACCAGTCAAAGCTAGTTGAAAAGTTTGCAGATTTAAGCATTAATGTTTCTGACAAAGGCAAAGCTCCAGAGGAAGTTGAGCCGGAGGAAGATGAACCAGAGGAAGAAGCTGGTCCCTCTAACTCACAAACTCTGAAGAAGAGCAGAATCACTGCAGCTCACCCTAAGGAATTGATTTTGGGCAACAAAGACGAACCAGTCAGAACCAGATCTGCCTTCAGACCCTCTGAAGAGACCTTGCTCAGTCTGAAAGGATTGGTGTCCTTAATTGAACCCAAGTCCATAGATGAAGCTCTTCAGGACAAGGATTGGATTCTGGCTATGGAAGAAGAATTGAATCAATTCTCCAAGAACGATGTTTGGAGCTTAGTGAAGAAGCCTGAGAGTGTCCATGTAATTGGAACAAAATGGGTATTCAGAAACAAGCTGAATGAGAAAGGAGATGTAGTCAGAAACAAGGCAAGGCTAGTTGCTCAAGGCTACAGCCAGCAGGAAGGAATAGACTACACTGAAACATTTGCTCCAGTAGCAAGACTGGAGGCAATCAGACTGTTGATCTCCTTCTCAGTAAATCACAACATAGTTCTACATCAGATGGACGTGAAGAGTGCCTTCCTAAATGGTTATATCTCAGAGGAAGTCTATGTTCATCAACCCCCAGGTTTTGAAGATGAGAAGAAACCAGACCATGTGTTCAAATTGAAGAAATCACTCTACGGTCTGAAGCAAGCTCCCAGAGCATGGTATGAGAGACTCAGCTCATTCCTTCTGGAGAATGAGTTTGTAAGGGGTAAAGTAGATACAACTCTTTTTTGCAAGACTTATAAAGATGATATCTTAATTGTGCAAATTTATGTTGATGATATTATATTTGGTTCTGCTAATCAATCTCTATGCAAAGAATTTTCTGAGATGATGCAGGCTGAATTTGAGATGAGTATGATGGGAGAATTAAAGTACTTTCTGGGAATACAAGTTGATCAGACACCAGAAGGAACATATATCCATCAGAGCAAGTACACTAAAGAACTTCTGAAGAAGTTCAATATGCTGGAATCTACAGTGGCCAAGACTCCAATGCATCCTACATGCATTCTGGAGAAAGAAGATAAAAGTGGCAAAGTATGTCAGAAGCTCTATCGTGGCATGATAGGTTCACTTCTATACTTAACTGCATCTAGGCCAGACATACTATTTAGTGTTCATTTATGTGCTCGTTTCCAATCAGATCCAAGGGAAACCCACTTAACTGCTGTTAAGAGGATCCTAAGGTATCTGAAAGGCACCACTAACCTTGGCTTGATGTATAAGAAAACATCAGAGTATAAGCTTTCAGGTTATTGTGATGCTGATTATGCTGGAGATAGAACAGAGAGAAAAAGTACTTCTGGAAATTGTCAATTTCTGGGAAGCAATCTAGTCTCATGGGCAAGCAAGAGGCAATCAACCATTGCACTATCAACTGCAGAGGCAGAATATATCTCAGCAGCAATATGCAGCACTCAGATGCTCTGGATGAAGCATCAGCTGGAGGATTATCAGATCCTTGAGAGCAATATCCCAATCTATTGTGATAACACTGCTTCAATCTCATTGAGTAAGAATCCTATCTTGCATTCAAGGGCAAAGCACATTGAGGTAAAGTATCACTTTATTAGAGATTATGTACAGAAGGGCGTACTTCTTCTGAAGTTTGTTGATACTGACCATCAATGGGCAGATATCTTTACAAAGCCCTTAGCAGAGGATAGATTTAATTTTATTCTGAAAAATCTGAACATGGACTTTTGTCCAGAGTGAAGATGGATCAGAACCTCTGACTATGATACTTCTTGATCAGAAGATGTCTAGTCCAGAAGGTAACTCAATCAGAGTGTGTGTACCCACTGGTACTGACTCTGAAGCTGAGACAGCAACACGTGTGTCAGTATTTCTGATGCATAGTTCCTTGTGCCCGTGTGACAGTCTGTTATGATTGCGTGTAGATGTGCTTCTCTCCTGTGTGTGACTTGTGTATTTACTGTTACTGTCTATCTTTAATTTTCAACCGTTGATCTTAAATTGCTTTTTGAATCAACAACGGTTATTTGTCAAAACCCACTATACACACACGATCTCTTTCACTTCCGGTTTTTACTCTCTCTCTCTGCTATTTCAAAACCGCTTATCCTCGTTTTCTCTCTCGATCTCTCTTCATCTTTCAACCTTCATCTTCTACCTCAAACCTTCAACCGCTTCAAAAAATGGTGAGTCAAACCAGAAGAGCTACTGCAGATGCAACCCAGTTCCCTCACATGGTAGTTGGTCTAGCAACGGGTCAAAGGGGCCCTGAGAATCCGACACAAGATCAAGGTCAAGCTCAAGAGCAGATTATTCCAATTGCAGAACGGGGCTGTGCCGTTCATTGCGTTTATGCTCCTGAGGAACTTCAAGTCCTGGCAGAATGGAGATTCGACCTCGACAACCTGGCTACAAATGGGTATGATCTTCGTCCTGAAGTCCAAGTTCAAGGTTGGGGAAATTACTTCAATAGACTTCGAGGACCGGTGTATGGTAAACTGATCAAGGAATTCTGGAAGCACGCCGACTGCGATGATACTCAGGTGGTATCTCACATTCTTGGAAGAAAGATCACCATCACAGAGAAGTCTTTCGTGAATTTGCTGGGTGCAGACACTGCTTTTGGGTATCGTTTCCAATTCACGGAATCGAAGCTGAAACCCAAGACGAAGGATGAGATCAACAAGGCCCTGTACACCAATTACAAACCGGGCAAGACGAATTACAAGGTGATGGACCTTCATCCCAAGCTCAGGATCTGGCACAAAATTTTGCTCCACTGCAGTTCCCCAGACTACATCAACTTCAACCAGAAGGTGATGTTGTTCTTCATCCAAGACCAGAAGAAGATCTGCCTTCCCTACTTCCTGTTCTCCTACTTGAAGGAATGTATCCGGAAGTCTCGTACCACTGCCTCCATCAAGTCAGCGATCAAGTATATTCCCTTCGGGAGACTTTTGTCTGATCTCTTCATTGAGAGTGGCCTCATTCAAGATCTGATAAATGCTGGATGCACAGAGGATCTGACCACCATTGTCAGTGATGTCTTCACTGCAAATTCTCTAAAGAAGATGGGCCTAATCAAGAAGAAGATTGCTCCTTCCCATGAAGACACATCTTCTGAGATCAGAAGTAGAAGGATGCCTCTGACTGACTACCCTCTGTAGACACAGGCTGACAATCCTGACGCCATTAGGTGCTATGTTGAAGACCTAAGGGCTCAAGGATTCGAAATTGATCTCGATGATTTCTTCAGCAGACTGCCGCCAGCTCCAGAGTTTCCTTCTCCTCCCAAGAAGAAAGTTCAGAGGAAGATGATCCTAGAAGAATCTTCTGAGGAATCAGATGTCCCTCTGATCAAAAAGAAGAAGGCTGGTCAATCCAAGAGAAAGCACGATGAAACCAGCAAGCCCGATGTTGGTGATGATGATGATGATGGTGATAATGAGGATGGTCCTCCTAAGAAGAAGAAGAAGCAGGTCAGAATCGTGGTGAAGCCCACTCGGGTGGAACCAGCTGCTGAAGTGGTCAGAAGGATTGAAACTCCTGCCAGAGTGACAAGATCATCAGCACATTCAAGTAAGTCTGCCATTGCTTCTGATGATGATTTGAATTTATTTGATGCACTCCCCATATCTGCCATGCTCAAACACTCTTCAAATCCCCTCACTCCTATTCCTGAGTCCCAACCAGCTGCACAAACCACCTCTCCACCACATTCCCCAAGGTCTTCGTTCTTTCAACCTTCCCCTACTGAAGCACCTCTCTGGAATTTGCTCCAGAACCAACCCTCTAGGTCAGAAGAACCAACCTCTCCCATTACCATTCCGTACAACCCATTAACATCTGAACCCATCATTCATGAACAACCAGAGCCTACCCACACAGAACCTGGACCCAGAACCTCTGATCACTCTGTCCCAAGAGCATCAGAACGTCTGGCTCTCAGACCCACGGATACAGACTCTTCCACAGCCCTTACACCTGTATCCTTCCCTATCATTGTTGCTGACTCTTCTCCCTCCAATAACTCTGAATCCATTAGAAAATTCATGGAGGTCAGAAAAGAAAAAGTGTCTGCCTTAGAAGAGTATTATCTCACTTGTCCAAGCCCTAGGAGATATCCTGGCCCTAGACCTGAACGTCTAGTTGACCCAGATGAACCTATCTTGGCCAATCCTTTACATGAGGCAGACCCTTTGGCTCAACAAGCTCACCCTGCCCCAGACCAACAAGAGCCTATTCAATCAGAACCTGAACCATAACAATCTGTGTCTAACCAATCCTCGGTTAGATCACCCCATCCTCTGGTTGAAACTTCAGAACCTCACCTTGGAACCTCTGAACCCAATGCTCAAATGTTTAACATTGGCTCTCCACAAGGTGCCTCTGAAGCTCACAGCAGCAATCACCCAGCCTCTCCTGAAACCAACCTCTCCATAATTCCTTACACTCACCTCCGACCCACATCTCTCTCTGAGTGCATCAATATTTTCTATCATGAAGCCTCTTTGATGCTACGCAATGTGCACGGTCAGACTGACCTAAGTGAGAATGCTGAACATGTGGCTGATGAGTGGAACAATCTGGGCACTTGGCTAGTGGCTCAAGTTCCAATTATGATGCAGCTCCTGCATGCAGAAGGAAGTCAGAGGATCGAGGCTGCAAAGCAAAGGTTTGCTCGAAGGGTGGCTCTTCATGAACAAGAACAGAGACATAAGCTTCTTGAAGCTATTGAAGAAACTAAGAGAAAGAAAGCTCAAGCAGAAGAAGCTGCACGTCAAGCAGCAGCTCAAGCTGAACAAGCCCGATTAGAGGCAGAACGAATTGAAGCTGAGGCTGAAGCTCTTAGATGCCAAGCACTTGCACCAGTAGTGTTTACTTCTGCTGCTTCTGCTTCCATTCCAGCTCCTCAATCTGCTCAGAATGTTCCTTCCAGTTCTACTCAGTCAAGCTCGTCCAGACTCGACATCATGGAACAGCGTCTTGACACTCATGAATCCATGCTAATTGAAATGAAGCACATGATGATGGAACTTCTGCGTCGAACTGATAAACCCTAGTTTTAGGATCTCTTCGCTTTTCTTTTTCTTTAACGTTGTTTTATTTTGTTAACTTCTGTTTCTTTTTATTTAATTATTCTACTTTGTTTGTTTGTGCTTATCTATGCATATCTATATATATTTTTGTCACATGTGTTTGCAAAAATCTTTTTATTCATAATCTCTTTATGTTTACATCATACATTCTTTCCCTAAAGTCTAGAATGGAGGATCCCTCCTCATTCTTCTGCACTCCTGGCGCTGCTCTGACCTATCCTTCTCCAGACGCTCCAGTACATGCTGGATGTTGTTGAGCCTGTCTTTTAGCTCATCCCTCTCCAGAATCTCTTCTGCAGTCTTGAGCTTCTCTTCCAAGATCTCTTTTTCTTCCAGCAGCTTGAGTTCAAGCCGGCTAAGTTCTTGCACCTCCTCCACGAAGGCAAGAAATTCCCTCAGGTCTCTCTTCAATTCTGGACGCAGGTCCTCCTCCAGCAGTGTCCGTGTCAGCTCCGAGATGGTCGTTGTACCCTCTGGATGCCTGATGTTCAGGAACAAGTCCTCCTCGAAGGCCTTCTTCCTCAGCTCTTCTAGTGCTAAGATGTATGATGCCATTTTTTCCTTACTGAAAATTGTTCGAGTTGTGAAGCTTACCTCTCTCTCCCACTCTTTATATAGGCTTCACTTTCTCTCTGAAAGTTAATGCTCCTACAGTTTCTCGAGATTAAATTCTTGGTAACTGACCCTTCTCTTTACTCCCTTGACCGGTGGTAAACGTTCTTCTCTTGCATTAACTCTTCTATTCATTTCACCTAACTCTGATTCTTGCATCGTTTTCATTTTCTTTAAACTTAGACCTTCTCTAAGGGGGAGTACCTTGTACTTCAAGCTAAGTTTTTCACACCCCAAGCTTTTTGCTTATGACAAAAAGGGGGAGTAAACCCAGTTTTTGATGTGTAAGATGTGTTAGTGTGATTTATTTTTCTTTTGGAGAATTTAAGAGTTCCACCTTCATGACCATAGATGTGTCACTGGGCAAATACAAGGAATACATTTCACTTCTTCTGAAGTGATTCCAAGTTGACTCTGATACCCAAGACTCTGATACCTTGTCCATGACTCTGATTACTTATGCGCTCTGATTACTCGATTTTCATCTATGTCATAAATTTTTCACTCTGAACTCTTATATCATTTAGCTCAGAATCTAGACTTTACTAACGTTTTCATCAAGTATTAGATTCAGGGGGAGCTAAGCTCAGAATCAAGCAGTGACTTGAATTCAGAATGAGCAAGATAAACTATTCACATCAGGATAAGTCTTATTCTATATCTCTAAACTCTGAGTGAATTCAGTTTAATGTTTAAGAATTGTTCATCAAAAATCTTAGTTTTGTCATCATCAAAAAGGGGGAGATTGTAAGATCAAGTTTTGATCTAGTAGTACAACTCTATGTTTTGATGATTACAAGTTAACCTTTTGATATGAACAATTGTGGTACTCTAACGTGTTTTTCTGAGTGTGCTATTTACAGGCTCTGACCTCAACTCAATCTCACACAAATCAGAAGCACTGTGTATAAAGAGCAACCCAAGCAACGCTTTCGCATTCACCATGTTCAGTATGAACAGTGGAAAAGCTTCAGCAGTTCTGAAGTTATACAAACTTTGATGTGGACTCAGTCACTAGAAGCTCTGAAGATCCAGAAAGTCTGATAACCAAGAAACACTGAAGGCTCAGATATTCTGATTGTGTAGAAGACTCTGAAGATCCAGAAGCTGATTAGTGAAATTCTGTTGTCCAGAAGCAAGATACTCTGAAGACCATGTTCTTCCCTCTGAGTTCAGAATCAGAAGAAACATGTAACACCCCGATTTCGGTGGCGTCACTTTAGTAACCAAAATAAACTTAATGCGGAAAAACGTGAATATTTTTTTTTTATAATAATAACTAAGACAAGACTGAATTAAATAAAACCCAAAAGCGAAAAGCAATAGAGCTAATATACAATATATAAACAGCCTCCGCTGTAAGTAACCTCGTCACGAGTAAACCTCCAGTGACGGAAAGAAAAGTGTAACGCCCGAAGGCAAAATGTACAAACCAAATCTAAAGGTAAGTGTCCGCAACCCTATCCCTCAAAACTGAGAATAAGCTGGCCCATCGGCCTGAAGCAAGACCTCCTAAGTCCAACCAACTCTCTGTGATTCTCGTAAAGAACCACACAAAAAGCTATAGGTGGGAAACTACCCTGTCCCCAAAGAAAACAAATGATGTTCAGAGCTAAGACTCTACTCCTACACTAATCCCATCTCGAGGAGCTCACACCAGCACTAAAACCTACATGCTAGCATGATCGTCGCCCGAATCTGAATCCAGAACGACCTAGTCTATGTACACCATCCGTCCTCCTCTCGCTACCGCGATACGCTCCAGTTCCCGCATCTCAACCCTAGTTCCTCCCGAAGGATGATTTATCATGAATCAGCCCGCCAAAGACATCTGACAAAGGGCGTTTGTTCGCCAAAGCACACACAGAAGACGCGAGGGTCAACTCCAAAGAATTATGTAAATAATAGCACCAATAAATATAAATAAGATAATAGCCACTTAGGCTTATAACTAGGGATAACGTCCTAGGGTTGCATATTTCCACAAAGAATATAACGACTGTAAATCACAGTTAACATGCATCAAGTAGAACTAACAAGTATCAAACACACTCATCAACTATGTCAGTATGCATGTTGCATGAAATGATATGCAGGTTAACCCAGTCAACCAATATGCAATCCGGAACGGATGGACATCATCGGATCAGCCCTTCACCAGCCACGGTGGTGCCATTTCGGCCCGTGATGCCTCTTACTCCAACATCATCATGTAGTCAGATCAGCATAAAACCCGAAGGCCTGCCATTTCGGTCTGCTACTAAGAGTCGCCTAATAGCGCTCTTACGCGGAAATCCGGGTCTTATGACCATTTTGGAATCCACCGAGGTCCGGTATCACGCCGTGTATTAACCTCCAATCCACCGAGGTCCGGTATCACGCCGTGTATTAACCTCCAATTTCCCGAGGTCCGGTATCACGCCGTGTATTAACCTCCTATGTATGCATGAGTGCAATGTGATTTGCCAAACAACGTCTCCGACCTCACTCGACACGTCGCCACGTGTTCTAGGTAAATTAAAGTTTCTAAAAGCTTACCCTAAGGTAAAAGTCGATTCTGCGACAAAGTACATTAATCATAAAATGAGTGCAACCACTCACGATAACTCTTCGAGTCATCAATGCTCACACGAAGTCTCACGCTTCAGTGGAGTCTCACACATTCACAAAGTCTCACGCTTCAGTGAAGTTTTATGCTTTCACAAGGTCTCACGCCTCAGTGAATTTACACACTTGCACGAAGTCTCACGCTTCAGTGAAGTTTCATGCTCTCACAAGGTCTCACGCCTCAGTGGAGTTCCATGCTTTCCACAAGGTCTCACGCCTTAGTGGAGTATCATGCATTCACAAGGTCTCACGCCTCAGTGAAGCTTCTCGGCTCATCCCTTGGATGGCTAACAAACTGCTCAACGAGCGAAGGAGTACCAACATACTCAGAACTCACCAAACTCCTCAACACTTGGGACGACACTCCTCGCTTTTCCAAAACTATGATTTGACTTCCAATGCCTTCCTTCGAGGTTGTTATCATTACTTAAAGATTTTGAGGTTATTTAAGGTCTTATGAATTTTCTTTATAAAATAGATTCCCTTTTGTCTTATCGCAAGTCTTATACATTTGCAGGATCTCCCAATCCCAAGCCGCTTCCAGAGGATGTCTCGATCCACTAAACAGATTAAGGCCCGAACCTCGTTCGTCCTATCAAACTTTCTAAAAACTCTCAAAATAAAATCGGCATGACCTGCCCGCTATTCTCACCATTCAGAATCTCAGATTTCCAGTGTAAAGCATATTTAAATCATCACAATCAACAACATGTCATATATCAAGAAATCTCAACATAAACACTTAGCACTTAGCATATAAAGCATGCACCACACATCCTAGATTACCCACATAGCACATAGCATGTAAGTCAATCTTCAAAAACATTCAGTAGATGAATCATCTACATTGTCAGCCGAAGCCTCAGAAAACATTTTCAATCACACACAATCTCAGTGCATAAACAGTAAACAATGTCGAAACATCGACCCTAAGCATTAACTAGAGATTCAGTGAGAAGCCCTCACCTGAAGGTTCTCCAGTATGATCGTCAAGCGCTTCCTCGCACTCAAAGTGTTGTTCCTCAGAGAAATCCTCAAAAGCACCTTTACAATGAAACCACAGAATACTATCAGAATCTATCGGAAACTAAGCTATCGATACTTACTAAGGTTACTTGAAGTAATCTATACTCTAAGGTACGATAATCTAGCGCGAAAATACAAGTTTTCGGAAAAGGAAATTTCCTTCTCCCCCCTCTAATAGGCTCGGCCACTTTTCACAATTAAGGGGCTCGATTTTTCTTCGATCAAACTTGGTTCCTATGCTTTCATAAGCCGTAACTAAGGGTATTCTGAACTCGGAAAAATTATCGGATCAAAAACTGTCGCAGGGGTATTTTGGTCATGATTTTTAACTTAGGATTTTCAAAACTGAAATCCCAAAAATAAAATTTTGCAGGGACGTCACCAACGACGTTTATGACAACTAATCCTACTAGCACTAAGCTAAGGCGATAGTTTTCAGCCTAAAGGTTGGAACTTTACTCAAAAACTACATAAATGGGTATTTTAGGCTAGAATTGATTCCGGCGGAATTCCGGCGACATAACGGAAAATATAATCCGGCAGAAGTGATCTTGGGCACATATAGAAGAGGTTTAGAATCAGAAATGAAAGATTCAGGATAGTTTTGCAAAAACCCATAAACTATCCGCTCAGAAAACTCTACAGAAAAGCTATGGAAAAAGCGATCAGAGGTAAGGATTAGCGACTATACCTCGAAACCTTGAAGCAGCAACTAATTAATCAACGATCAAGCAAGGATTGAACAAAATCTCTTCTCCTCCTCTCCTTAGCAAACTCGCGGCCTTTGGGTGGGTTTTGGGTAGTTTGTTTTGATTTTTCTTCCTTTCTTTGCTATATATAAAGGTTGGAAATTCGCGGGAAAATGAAAGTTTCGCGAATCTGATTTTTCCGGCATCATTCTCCATGAATTCTAAGATAGGTTTTGGCAAAGGAATTCCTAAGCTAAGAAGATGTCTCCTTGTATTTTTGGCAACTAATGCAAAGTCGGTGCAAAGTCGGTGTAAAACTATTTTACCCGATAAGTTGCTTTTTGCATCGAATGTCGGAATGGAAAACTTCCTTCTGAAGAAAGATTGAAATCATCAAGAGAAATGGGTGTACGCGTGTAGAATATCCATTTGAAGCTCTGAATAGATAAAGTCTTCATTGTCGAGAAGTTCTAGGGTTTTGAAATACCAGGGATTCGGTTTCGGCAAACTTCCGATGATTGGAATCGGACGTTCGTAGATCCTAGAGTTTCGCCTCGAAACGATTTTGATATATGGAAAAAGAGAAGTTCTAACATTTCTCTGAAGATTTTTGGAATTAACTTCCGTCGTGCCTAAAAGTGAAAATTAGCTATATACTAGGGTTTCTGACCTAGGTTTAAGCGTAAAACGTTCGTGCTATAACTTTTATCGATCATAATGCAATCCTTGAACTTTTCCTGTACTTTCCCCTTCATAAATATATTTCATTTAATAAATTTTCGTTCAGGTTTCCCTTCACATTACATCAACCCTAATCGTAAATGGAAATCTCTTCCACTTATTCTAAGCTTAAAATCTTGGGTCTTACAAAACAATGGTCAGAGGATCTGGGCTTTCCCTCTGACTCTGATCAACCGGCTTCACAAGTTCCAATATGAAGCATTCCCCTGATCAGAAGTCTCCTAGGTTTAAAGGTCAAGTCGCTATCCAAGTACAAAAGCAACTGTACCTTCCTGAAGACCTACCTAACAGTCTCAGACATAGCAGAAGCTGGATTTTCCAGAATTGCCCTCCAACGGTAGCATTTTCCATGCAACGCTCAACCCTAATCCTTGGAGTATATAAAGAGGCTGAAGACTGAAAGAAGCGGCTAGAAGCATTCACATACGCGCAAGACATATTCAAATTCTTCTAAGCTTTCTTTCATCTGAAATTCATTGAGTTTACTATTAGCTTTTTAGAAGCAAATCTCTTGTAAACAATTCTTTGATAAACAGTTTGTTTAGTTCCTTTAGGAGATCAAGGCTGATCGGATCCTAGAGAAGACTAAGAGAGTGAATCTTAGTGTGAGCTAAGTCAGTGTAATTGTTAGTCACTTGTAGGTTTCAAGTGCAGTTGTAACTCTTACCTGATTAGTGGATTGCCTTCATTCTAAGAAGGAAGAAATCACCTTAACGGGTGGACTGGAGTAGCTTGAGTGATTTATCAAGTGAACCAGGATAAAATCCTTGTGTGCTTTTCTATTTCTTATCTTTAGCACTTAAGTTCTCGAAAGATTTGTCAAAATCTTTAAGGTGGAAGTTTTATACTGAAAACGTTATTCAAACCCCCCCTTTCTACCGTTTTTCATACCTTCAGCCTTGTTGGTCTCATCCTTCGTCTTGGGTTTCAACTTCGATTCAGTGAATTGGAAACGATACCCAAGAGCAGTTTCTGCACCCAGCAGATTCACGAAAGACTTCTCTGAAATGATGATCTTCCTTCCAAGAATGTGAGATACCACCTGAGTATCATCGCAGTCGGCGTGCTTCCAGAATTCCTTGATCAGTTTGTCATACACCGGTCCTCGAAGCCTGTTGAAGTAATTTCCCCAACCTTGAACTTGGACTTCAGGACGAAGATCATACCCATTTGTAGCAAGGTTGTCGAGGTCGAATCTCCATTCTGCCAGTACTTGAAGTTCCTCAGGAGCATATACGCAGTGAACGGCACAGCCCCGTTCTGCAATCGGAATAATCTGCTCTTGAGCTTGACCTTGATCTTGATTCGGATTCTCAGGACCCCTTTGACCTGTTGCTAGACCAACTACCATATGAGGGAACTGGGTTGCATCTGCAGTAGCTCTTCTGGTTTGACTCACCATTTTTGAAGCGGTTGAAGGTTTAGGTAGAAGATGAAGGTTGAAAGATGAAGAGAGATCGAGAGAGAAATCGAGGATAAGCGGTTTTGAAATAGCAAGAGAGAGAGAGAGTAAAAACCGAAAGTGAAGGAGATCGTGTGTGTATAGTGGGTTTTGACAAATAACCGTTGTTGATTCAAAAAGCAATTTAAAATCAACGGTTGAAAATTAAAGATAGATAGTAACAGTAAATACACATATCACACACAGGAGAGAAGCACATCTACACGCAACATGATAGACTGTCACACGGGCACAAGGAACTATGCATCAGAAATACTGACACACGTGTTGCTGTCTCAGCTTCAGAGTCAGTACCAATGGGTACACACACTCTGATTGAGTTACCTTCTGGACTAGACATCTTCTGATCAAGAAGTATCATAGTCAGAGGTTCTGATCCATCTTCACTCTGGACAAAAGTCCATGTTTAGATTTTTCAGAATAAAATTAAATCTATCCTCTGCTAAGGGCTTTGTAAAGATATCTGCCCATTGATGGTCAGTATCAACAAACTTCAGAAGAAGTACGCCCTTCTGTACATAATCTCTAATAAAGTGATACTTTACCTCAATGTGCTTTGCCCTTGAATGCAAGATAGGATTCTTACTCAATGAGATTGCAGCAGTGTTATCACAATAGATTGGGATATTGCTCTCAAGGATCTGATAATCCTCCAGCTGATGTTTCATCCAGAGCATCTGAGTGCTGCATATTGCTGCTGAGATATATTCTGCCTCTGCAGTTGATAGTGCAATGGTTGATTGCCTCTTGCTTGCCCATGAGACTAGATTGCTTCCCAGAAATTGACAATTTCCAGAAGTACTTTTTCTCTCTGTTCTATCTCCAGCATAATCAGCATCACAATAACCTGAAATCTTATACTCTGATGTTTTCTTATACATCAAGCCAAGGTTAGTGGTGCCTTTCAGATACCTTAGGATCCTCTTAACAGCAGTTAAGTGGGTTTCCCTTGGATCTGATTGGAAACGAGCACATAAATGAACACTAAATAGTATGTCTGGCCTAGATGCAGTTAAGTATAGAAGTGAACCTATCATGCCACAATAGAGCTTCTGACATACTTTACCACTTTTATCTTCTTTCTCCAGAATGCATGTAGGATGCATTGGAGTCTTGGCCACTGTAGATTCCAGCATATTGAACTTCTTCAGAAGTTCTTTAGTGTACTTGCTCTGATGGATATATGTTCCTTCTGGTGTTTGATTAACTTGTATTCCCAGAAAGTACTTTAATTCTCCCATCATACTCATCTCAAATTCAGCCTGCATCATCTCAGAAAATTCTTTGCATAGAGATTGATTAGCAGAACCAAATATAATATCATCAACATAAATTTGCACAATTAAGATATCATCTTTATAAGTCTTGCAAAAAAGAGTTGTATCTACTTTACCCCTTACAAACTCATTTTCCAGAAGGAATGAGCCGAGTCTCTCATACTATGCTCTGGGAGCTTGCTTCAGACCATAGAGTGACTTCTTCAATTTGAACACATGGTCTGGCTTCTTCTCATCTTCAAAACCTGGGGGTTGATGAACATAGACTTCCTCTGAAATATAACCATTTAGGAAGGCACTCTTCACGTCCATCTGATGTAGAACTATGTTGTGATTCACTGAGAAAGAGATCAACAGTCTGATTGCCTCCAGTCTTGCTACTGGAGCAAATGTTTCAGTGTAGTCTATTCCTTCCTGCTGGCTGTAGCCTTGAGCAACTAGCCTTGCCTTGTTTCTGACTACATCTCCTTTCTCATTCAGCTTGTTTCTGAATACCCATTTTGTTCCAATTACATGGACACTCTCAGGCTTCTTCACTAAGCTCCAAACATCGTTCTTGGAGAATTGATTCAATTCTTCTTCCATAGCCAGAATCCAATCCTTGTCCTGAAGAGCTTCATCTATGGACTTGGGTTCAATTAAGGACACCAATCCTTTCAGACTGAGCAAGGTCTCTTCAGAGGGTCTGAAGGCAGATCTGGTTCTGACTGGTTCGTCTTTGATGCCCAAAATCAATTCCTTAGGGTGAGCTGCAGTGATTCTGCTCTTCTTCAGAGTTTGTGAGTTAGAGGGACCAGCTTCTTCCTCTGGTTCATCTTCCTCTGGCTCAACTTCCTCTGGAGCTTTGCCTTTGTCAGAAACATTTATGCTTAAATCTGCAAACTTCTCAACTAGCTTTGACTGGTCAGAGTCAAGCTTATCGTCAAATCTAACATGAATAGATTCTTCAATAGTCTTAGCATCAATATTATAAAATCTAAAACCTTTAGATCTCTCAGAATAACCAAGTAATAGACACTTAGAAGACTTAGCATCAAATTTATGCAATCTATCCTTAGTATTGAGAACATAACAAACATAGCCAAAAGGATGAAAATAAGAAATGTTGGGTTTTATGTTCTTCCACAATTCATAGGGAGTCTTATTCAGAATTGGTCTCACAGAGATTCTGTTCTGAATGTAACATGCTGTATTTACTGCCTCTGCCCAAAAGTGCTTAGCCATGCCAGTTTCTTGGAGCATGGTTCTAGCCATCTCCTGAAGAGTTCTGTTCTTCCTCTCAACAACACCATTTTGTTGAGGAGTTCTGGGACAAGAGAAATCATGTGCAATTCCATAGGAATCAAACAGACTCTCAAACTTGTCATTCTCAAACTCTCCACCATGGTAACTTCTGACACGCACAATCCTACAAGCCTTCTCGTTTTGCACTTGGGCAATGAAGGTAGAGAACACAGCATGAGACTCATCCTTGCGGGTTAGAAACTTTACCCATGTCCAGCGGCTATAGTCATCAACGATAACCATCCCATATCTCTTGCCACCTATAGACTCAGTTTTCACTGGTCCAAAAAGGTCGATATGCAGAAGTTCCAACGGCCTTGAGGTTGAGACAACATTCTTTGCCTTGAAAGGGACTTTTGTGAATTTGCCTTTCTGACATGCTTCACAAAGAGCGTCTGAAGCGAACTTCAGATTGGGTAAGCCCCTGACAAGGTTTAGCTTGCTCAGCTGAGAAATCTTTCTCATACTGGCATGCCCTAACCGTCTATGCCATACCCACTGCTCTTCGTTAACAGATAGAAGGCACTTCACATTCTGAGCCTCCAACTCAGATAATCTGATCTTATAAATGTTGTTCTTCCTCTTGCTGTTAAACAGAACAGAGCCATCGATTTGACTTACAGCCCGGCAGGACTTTTGATTGAATATAACATCATAACCCTTGTCAGCTAATTGACTTATAGACAATAAGTTATGTGTTAAGCCGTCTACCAATAACACATTATCAATGCATGGACTACTATCTACACAAATAGTACCAGTACCAACAATTTTACCCTTTTCATTTCCTCCAAAGCCAACTTCGCCTCCAGGCTTAAGTTTTAGCTCTCGGAACATACGCCTTTCTCCCGTCATGTGACGCGAGCATCCACTGTCCAGATACCATGATTGGTGTTTCAGTGGAGCTATCAAGGATATCTGCAACATAGATAATCTTGTCCTTAGGTACCCACTTTCTGGGTCCTTTCTTGTTAGTTACCCCAGAGGTTCTGATCACCTTGGGTGTCTCAACATGATATTTTAAAGGAATATTTGCATGATATTTAGACATAGAGAAGGATCCCTTTTTAAGAGGATTTTTAGCAACTTTAGCAGGTAAAGGATCAGGCAATATGGTACCAGAGGGAACAAAGCATTCATACAAGGATTTAGCTTTAGACACAGAGGGCTCATTTCTAATTGGTTTAGAATAGCCAATGCCATGCATTCCATTTCTGCTTACGCCATAGATCATTGAAGCCATTAAGCTTCTATCCACGCTTTTAGCTAGGAATCTTTGAAAAGACTTTTCATACTTAGACTCATTTCTACAATCAGAGGCATCACAAGCAACAATTTCTTCTAACTTAGCAATCTGGTTCTTAAGCACAGAGTTAGAATTGATCAAAGCATGATTATCATTTTTCAAATCAGAAATAATTTTCTCATGTTCAGAAGGAGTCTTGGAAACAGCAGATAAGTCCTTTTTCAGCTTCTTATGCTTAGACAATAAGGAGTTATACTTATCCATGATATCAGACAATGCATGTTTCAGTTCAGAGGTAGAGAAAGAAGCGAATACCTCATTTTCATCGTCTGAGTTAGGATCTCCTTCTGATTCTGAGTCAGAGTCAACAGCTCCCTTTGACTCTGCTTCTTTGTCTTTGACAATAGCCATGAGTCCTTGGACTTCACCATCAGAGTCAACATCCTCTGACTCTGATTCATCAAATGTTACCATCAGACTCTTCTTTGTCTTGAAGTGCTTCTTTGGCTTCTTGTCCTTCTTCAACTTTGGACAGTCACTTTTGTAGTGCCCTGATTCTTTGCACTCAAAGCATGTGACTTCCTTAAGTGAGGACTTCTTCTGACCTGAGGATTCAGACTTTCCTTTTGCCTTTCCAGAGCCTTTGTATTTGCTCTGCCTGTGCTTCCAGATGCGGTTGAGTCTCTTGGAGATCAGAGTCAGCTCATCTTCATCAGAATCTTCTGATGCTTCTTCAGATTCCTCTTCTTCAGCTTGAAGAGCTTTTGACTTCTCAGCCTTAGCCTTTTCAGATTTAGATTTCAAGGCTATGGACTTTTTCCTCAGATCTTGCATCTCTGAGCGCTTCAGCTCATGGCATTTCAAAATGCTGATGAGTTCTTCTAAACTCATATTCTCAACATCTCTCGTGAGCTCTATTGAAGTCACTAAAGGCATCCAACTTTCAGGAAGACACCTGATGACCCTTATGACATGATCTTTTGTTGTGTAGCTCTTGTTGAGAGGTCGTATGCCAGCTACAAGCAACTGAAATCTGGAGAACATTTCTTCAATGGACTCATTTGGCTCCATGATGAAGGATTCATACTTTTGGATCTAAGACAATGCCTTTGATTCTTTGACTTTCTTGTTTCCTTCATGAGACATCTTCAGAGATTCGAAAATGCCTTTCGCAAACTCACGATCTGTAATCTTCTGGTACTCTTCATAGGAAATAGCACTTAGAAGAATTGCTCTTGCTTTGTGATGTTGTGAGTACAGCTTCTTTTGATCTGCAGTCATCTCTGACCTTGGGATCTTCTTGCCATCTGCATCAACTGGACGCTTGTAGCCATCCACAATAATATCCCAGAGATCTGCATCGAAACCCAGAAAGAAACTTTCCAGTCTATCTTTCCAATATTCGAACCTTTGACCGTCGAACATAGGAGGCTTTGCATTGTAACCATCTCTTTGAGTTTCACTGGTGGTGGCAGCCATTGTTTTTCACACCGGCCCGGATCACTGAACACTGTTAGGTGTGGTAATCAGAACTTGCGCTCTGATACCAATTGAAGGTATGAAAAATGGTAGAAAGGGGGGGGGGGTTTGAATAACGTTTTCAAGATAAAGCTTCCACCTTAAAGATTTTGACAAATCTTTCGAGAACTTAAGTGCTAAAGATAAGAGATAGAAAAGCACACAAGGATTTTATCCTGGTTCACTTGATAAATCACTCAAGCTACTCCAGTCCACCCGTTAAGGTGATTTCTTCCTTCTTAGAATGAAGGCAATCCACTAATCACGTAAGAGTTACAACTGCACTTGAAACCTACAAGTGACTAACAATTACACTGGCTTAGCTCACACTAAGATTCACTCTCTTAGTCTTCTCTAGGATCCGATCAACCTTGATCTCCTAAAGGAACTAAACAAACTGTTTATCAAAGAATTGTTTACAAGAGATTTGCTTCTAAAAAGCTAATAGTAAACTCAATGAATTTCAGATGAAAGAAAGCTCAGAAGAATTTGAATTTGTCTTGCGCGTATGTGAATGCTTCTAGCCGCTTCTTTCAGTCTTCAGCCTCTTTATATACTCCAAGGATTAGGGTTGAGCGTTGCATGGGAAATGCTACCGTTGGAGGGCAGTTCTGGAAAATCCAGCTTCTGCTGTGTCTGAGACTGTTAGGTAGGTCGTCAGGAAGGTACAATTGCTTTTGTACTTGGATAGTGACTTGACCTTTAAACCTAGGAGACTTCTGATCAGGGGAATGCTTCATATTGGAACTTGTGAAGCCGGTTGATCAGAGTCAGAGGGAAAGCCCAGATCCTCTGACCATTGTTTCTTCTGATTCTGAACTCAGAGGGAAGTACATGGTCTTCAGAGTATCTTGCTTCTGGACATCAGAATTTCACTAATTAGCTTCTGGATCTTCAGAGTCTTCTACACCATCAGAATATCTGAGCCTTCAGTGTTTCTTGGTTATCAGACTTTCTGGATCTTCAGAACTTCTAGTGACTGAGTCCACATCAGAGTTTGTATAACTTCAGAACTTCTGAAGCTTTTCCACTGTTCATACAGAACATGGTGAATGCGAAAGCGTTGCTTGGGTCGCTCTTTATACACAGTGCTTCTGATTTGTGTGAGATTGAGTTGAGGTCAGAGCCTGTAAATAGCACACTCAGAAAAACACGTTAGAGTACCACAATTGTTCATATCAAAAGGTTAACTTGTAATCATCAAAACATAGAGTTGTACTACTAGATCAAAACTTGATCTTACATACGTCTCGAGAACAAGGTTCTTCATGTTGTCCAGGATGGCCACTTCCCTCACCGCCGCTGAGAACGGCTCGAACTCCGCAACAGCCTCTGCTTCCCGCTCTCCTTCGTCTTATTGATCGAGGCGATAGTACTCTAACTGTTCCTGCAAGTAATCGTTCTGCTGCCGTATGTCATCAACATTGCGGATCAGGCGTCTCCAAATATCGGTCAGTGATCAGAGCTTGAGGTAGCGGTGTTCCATCTCCAGAGGCCTCCGGGGATTCCTGTCGCTCAGGTGAGGACGGTGGAGAAGGTAGCGGAGGCGTCGGAGAAGGAGGAAGAGGCGGCGGAGGTGGAGGAGGAGTCGGTTGCTCAGGCTGCTCGCGACGGACCTCTTCCCTGCGCGGCCTTCCTCTTACACGACATGGTGGTGAACCGCGCCTCTGCTCCA
Source organism: Lotus japonicus (assembly GCF_012489685.1). NCBI lineage: Eukaryota > Viridiplantae > Streptophyta > Magnoliopsida > Fabales > Fabaceae > Lotus > Lotus japonicus. The sequence goes on from NC_080044.1 coordinate 30,298,149, forward strand.
GCTCTCCGTCGCGTCGACGACGACGAGTTTCCATCGGATTTCGATCGCAAACCAGAATTTCAAACCGAAACTCCAAAATTAGAGAAAATAGCACAAGATTTCAAACTTCTCTCAACCAAAATCACAATCCACGTAGTCTGGGAATCGAAATCTACCGATCCCCACAAATAGCGCCAAATGTTCTATCCAAGAACATAGAGGTGAGGTATGGTACCAAGAGTGGAGGGATTGCAATGTGAAAATTCAGAGAGAAAGAGCGTGTAACCGCTTAGAGAGAGAATGTAACTGAATTTCAAGTTTGTTATTTCTCAAATGAGCTAAGAGTCCCCTACAATTAGTAACCGCCCCTATTTATAGGCTTGGGCCTAGCGCTCCTAATCGTCCTTAATGGGCTAGTTGGGCCCCTCGGGGGAGGCCCAAACTTCCTGGTTCACCCACCGTCCTGAGGCAAGCGCCCCTGGGCGAGGGCCCCCGGGGTCTCGCCCAGTCCAGGGATCGATCCGGTAAGGGACGAATCGTTCGCGACCGGGGCGGGGCGTCAGCAAAACCCAGCCATAGGGGCGCAGGGATTGGGGATCCACTTCAAAGAAAAAGAAGAAGAGGGCGGTTGAAGGAACTATATCAACACTATCGTAGAGGACTTCAAAACACCTTAAGTAAGCCCAGGCATGGGGATGCAAATTGGCAAGGGGAAACGTTGATGTCGCACAACACCTGGCTAAGGAACGGGGAGAAGGGGAGTTTGATTCCAAGGTCAAGGAACAGGTACTCATATATAAAAAAAGAAATGGGAAGGATCTCTTGGTCAGGAGCGTCCAGTGTTGGGGAAGGAAGGGTGGCAATCGAAAGACTTGGGTCTTGTGTCGCATATTCTAAAGCTTAATGTGCTTGTTCTGTCTCTGCCAAAAGCATTTGGTTTTGCCTTAACTACTACTAGTTCAAACAAGCTAGCAGACTCAAAATCCAAGACACTTCACTCACTTTAATGTTTCTTGATTCTAACTTTAGTTGAGCTTGTCTTTGTTTTAACATATACTGACTGAGGTTGAGCAGACGGAACATCTTGATCAGAGGGAGGAACTTGAGCAGATGTGGAGGCAACATCAGTAAATGGAATGATTCCAAGTGCCTGATTTCTAAGTGCCTCAGCTTCAACTTGTAATTTAGCTGCTTGTTCCTGAGCTTGCAACCTTGCAGCTTCACGTTGTTCTGCTTCAAGCCTTGCAGCTTCTTCTTCTTGTTCTTTCTTCTTTCTAGCTTCTTCAATAGCAGCATGAAGTTCATTTCTCAACCTTTGTTCATTCATTGCTTCTCTTCTTCTGAAACGCTGACTAACAACTTCAATTCTTTGATCCCTTTCAGCAGTAAGGAAACCTATCATCACTGCCGCTTGGTCAAGCATCCAAGTGCAAAGACGATCCCAGTCTTCAGCAACCAAGTCTGGTTTCTCACTGAGGTCAGTGCGTCCTTGCCCATTGCGAACCCTTTAAGATGTTTCATGATTAAATAAGTTGATGCAATCAAGCAGGGTAAAATAGCACAAGATTTCAAACTTCTCTCAACAAAAATCATAATCCACGTAGTCCGGGAATCGAAATCTACCGATCCCCACAAACGACGCCAAATGTTCTATCCAAGAATATAGAGGTGAGGTATGGTACCAAGAGTGGAGGGATTGCAATGTGAGAATTCAGAGAGAGAGAGCGTGTAACCGCTTAGAGAGAGAATGTAACTGAATTTCAAGTTTGTTATTTCTCAAATGAGCTAAGAGTCCCCTACAATTAGTAACCGCCCCTATTTATAGGCTTGGGCCTAGCGCTCCTAATCGTCCTTAATGGGCTAGTTGGGCCACTCGGGGGAGGCCCAAACTTCCTGGTTCACCCACCGCCCTGAGGCAAGCGCCCCTGGGCGAGGGCCCCCGGGGTCTCGCCCAGTCCAGGGATCGATCCGGTAAGGGACGAATCGTTCGCGACCGGGGCGGGGCGTCAGCAAAACCCAGCCATGGGGGCGCAGGGATTGGGGATCCACTTCAAAGAAAAAGAAGAAGAGGGCGGTTGAAGGAACTATATCAACACTGTCGTAGAGGACTTCAAAACACCTTAAGTAAGCCCAGGCATGGGGATGCAAATTGGCAAGGGGAAACGTTGATGTCGCACAACACGTGGCTAAGGAACGGGGAGAAGGGGAGTTTGATTCCGAGGTCAAGGAACAGGTACTCATATATAAAAAAAGAAATGGGAAGGATCTCTTGGTCAGGAGCGTCTAGTGTTGGGGAAGGAAGGGTGGCAAAGGTTTTAAGGCGGTGAGCCTTTATTTCCTCCACAGAAGAAAGGGCTCCCGTTGAAGAGATTATGGGGCAACACTTTGAAGGCATCATGAGAGAAGAGGGGACGGGAAAACACAAAAGAAAGGAAAGAAGAAGAAAGAGGAGAGAACAAGGAAGGGATGAGGAAACTAACCGGGGAGAAGTTGTGCAGGGAAGATTAGGAAGGTCAGAGATTTCAGGGCAGTCGTGAGAAGCCGACACTGAAGTAGGAGGGTGTAAAAGCCAGGGAAGAATGTGAAGGTAGTTGGTAGTAGAGGATGGGTTAATGAGGCAGGGAGAGAAGGGACATGTGTAAAGTTAAGTGGGGGATCGTGCCCTGTAATAACAAGGTGAAATGATTACTTTTGGAAAGCGACGCGGATTTTGGGGAGTGGAAACGACACATTAAATGAGAAGTCGCAAGGGCTGATACTGATTGGTCTGAATTCAAATTGGCAGGCTTTATCATGATTTGAGGGGACATTTCGAGGGCAGCGGTTGAGATTCTGCAGATTCGCTGACCTTTGCATTTCCTCAGCATATTACATGTGTCCTACAAGCGTCAAGCCTCCATGATTCACGGCGATCACAGCTGTAGCTGGGCAAGCGAGCCAAACGCTGTCGCCACAAGCCTACTTGTGGACTCGTGAGCTCAAAGGGGCCCGTTAAGTAAATCAAAGTTTAGCTTTACCTACTATGCCATGTAGGCAATTATTCTTGATCACTAGGCCTTGACATTAGTTAGTTTTTCTCATGCTTGTCGCCCCTGTTATTAAAGACACTCTTAGCTGTCATGCTTCGAGCTCGGTGTCTTGTGGACTAGGCGAGCCCCCTGGGGCCCTCGCCAAGGGATGCTTGTCTCAAGGCGACGCGCGAGCCAGGGAATTGAGCCTCTTCCGAGAGGCCCAACCGGCCCACTAAGGATAGTTAGGGACGCCAGGCCCAACCCCTAGCAATAAATAGGGGGCGGTTACCAATTGTAAGGGACTCTTAGCCCATTTGATAAATAACAAACTTGGAATTCAGTTACACTCTCTCTCTGAGCGGTTACACGCTCTCTCTCTCTAGATTCTCTCATTGCAATCCTTTCACTCTAGGTACTATACCTTCTTTCTATGTTCTTTGTGAGACCCAAGTTTTTAAGCTTAGAATAAATCGAATAAAATTCCTATTCACGATTAGTTTGATGTAACGTGAAGGAAAACCTGAACAAGTTTATCGAATGGATTTAATTTATGAAGGAGAAAGTTCAGGAAAAGGCTAAGGATAGTATTAAAGTCGATATAAGCTATAGCGCAAGTAGTAGTCACTTATACCTAGGACGAGAGCGATAGTAAACGATTAATTTACACTTAAAGACACGATGGAAACTAATTCCAAAAATCTTCAGAGAAATGTTAGAACTTCTCTTAAACTTCTATAAACAAGCGTTTCAATACGAAACCCTGAAACGTACGAACATCCGATTCTAATTCTCGGAGGTTTGCCGAAACTAAATCCCTGATAGTTCAAGAACCCTAAAATCAACGAACGATGAAGACTTTTTCTATTCGGAGCTTCAAACGAAGATTCCACACGCTTACCCCTATTTCTCTCGATGTTTCTAATCTTTCTTCAGAACGAAGTTTTCTCATCCGACATCAACTGCAAAAAGTAGTTTTTCGGGTAAAATCGATTTACACCGACTTTGGATCGTTTGCCTTAATTTCAAGAAACCTGTTTTGAGTTCTGGAATTCTGTCGCCAGAACCTATCTTAGAATTCACAGAGGAATGCGCAGGAAAAATCGGAATCGCGAAATTTTCATTTTTCCGCATTTTCCAAAACCTATAAATAGCAAGAAAATGAAAAATTTTCAAAAACCTTCCCCATTTCAAACCCAAACCCGCGAGCACCAAGGAGGAGGAGGAAGAAAAGGATTTTCGCCGTTTCTTGCCCGATCGCTGCACCGTTCGTTGCTACTCGAAGACATCGAGGTATAGATGCTATCTCTCACTTCTGATCGTCAATTCTGTCGTTTTTCTCTATGTCTTTCTGTGCTCAAAGTTTTGAGCTTTTTGTAAAACTGTCCAAATAACTCGATTTCTCTGTCTAAACTTATTCTCTGCATGCCCAAGAGCATGTTTAGCGGATTACATTTTGCCGAATGTCGCCGAAATGCCGCCGAATTCCAATTCTGCTTGAAAAACCCATTTTGAGCCAAAGTTTCATCCTTTAGGCTGAAAACTCCCAACTTAGCTTAGCGCTAGTAGGATTAGTTGTCGTAAACGTTGTTGGTAACGTCCCCATCCAATTTGTTTTTCGAAATTCCAATTTTGAAATTCTGAGCTAAAAATATTGACCAAAATACTCTTGCGACAGTTTTCGATCCGATAATTTTTCCGAGCTTTAATTCGCCTTAGTTACCACTAATGATAGCCTAGGAACCAAGTTTGATCGAAGAAAAATCGGCGCACAGAATTAGTGTGTGTGGCTGAGAGCACCTCCATAGGGGGAGGAAAATTTTGTTTTTCGAAAACTTGTCTTAACGCGTTAGATTATCGTACTTCGGAGTTTATAATGCTTCTTGTAACCTTAGTACTTATTGTTTGCTGAGTTTCTGACTCATTGTGATTGAATTCTGTGATTTTGCTCTAAGGTTCGTTTGAGGAATTCTGTGGAGCCGAGGAGGAAGGTTGTGAAGGAAAGTTTAAGGAACACGCTGGAGGAGTTACAGGTGAGGGCTACTCACTGAATACTAGCTAATGCTTTAGGTGTCGACGAATTCGACTTGATTTACTGTTTATGCACTTGATTGTGTTTGACTGGGAAAAATGTTTTCTGAGGCTACGGCTGACAATTGATAATCATTTATCGCTTGAATTGTTTTTGATATTGATTCACATGCTATGTGCTAAATGGTTAATCTAGGATGTGTTGATATATGTACCATGACTGTTGGATTGTGTTACTTTGATTATGCAAATACACATATATCTGTTATACGTCAGAGTGAGGATAACGGGTAGTTATGCCACACTCATCATGAGATTTTGGGAAAGTTTGACGGGACGAACGGGGGTTCGGGCCTTGTTATTGTTTTAATGGATCGAGACCTTCTCTGGGAATTACTTGGGATTATGGGATCTTTTAAAACTCATAAGATTAGAGACAAAACTAAATGGAAACTATTTTACAAGGAAAATTCATAAGACACTAAACAACCTCTGAACCTTTAAATAATGATCACAATCTCAAATAAGAGCTTAGGACTTGAATATTAGTTTTGGAAAATGAGAAGTGTCGCCGAGTCCAATTTTTGGGGAACTAATAAGTTTCCGAGTATGTTGATACTCTTTTGCTCGATGAGCAGTTTTGTTGTTTGGTTGTCTAAGGGATAAGCCGGGAAATGGATAGTTTCCAAGTACATTGGTACTCTTTGCTCGCTGAGCAGTTTTTGACCATCGGATGGAGATGAGTCGGATAACTCGAGAAGTTATCACGAGTGATTGCACTTTTTTCATAATTAATTGTCTTTTGTCGCAGAATCGACATTTACCTTAGGGTATTCTTTTTAGAGACAATAAGTTAGCTAGAACACGTGACGACGTGACGAGTGAGGTCGGAGACGTTGTTTGGCTAATCACTTTGCATTCATGCACACATTTTGAGGTTAATACACGGTGGGATGCCGGACCTCGGTGGATTCCAAAAATGGTCATAAGACCCGGATTTCCACATAAGAACACTGCGGTGATTCTTAGTAGCAGACGGAAATGGCAGGCCCTCGGGGTTTACTGCTGATCTGACTACATTTTGTTTGGTATAAGAGACGCCCGAGCAGAAATGGTCCCACCGTGGCTGGTGTTAGGGCTGACTCGATGGTGCCCATCCTTCCGGATTGCATCTTGTTCCTCGTCATTGCATTCATGCACCATTCATACTGATTTAGTTGCCGAGTGTGTTTGATACTTGTTAATCTTGTTTGAGATATGTTAATTGCCAGTAAACGTTATTTATTTTCATTTGGTAAGATATACAATTCATAGTGCTATCATCTATATCTAAGCCTATGTAATTACTTCTTAAACTTTACATATTGGATGTACTATTATGTAATTCTTTGAGTTGACCCTCGCGCGTGCTACCTGTGTTTGGGGGGCTATGTATGCCCTTATTGTCAGATGTCGATGGCAGATTGGTTCGAGATGGTCGTCCCTTCGGGGGGGGACTAGGTTCGAGATGTTGGATCAGGACACCCCGGGCTCATGGGTGGTCGACCCCGCCGGTCACCGAGCCATCTATTCGGGGCGAATAATGGAGGATCGCGTCGACAGGATGGGAAACTTGACGCACGGAGTTTTGAGACGCTACACCGTCAGCTTCAACCTACCACCAGGTGTGCACTATGGACCTGGAGTTGTAGTACCACCACCACCGTCGCCTTCGGACGACGAGGACCCCTCGGAGGAGGTGCCTGTGGGAGGGACTTCATCAGACTCTAGCTCACCCTCTGTAGCGGCTGCTGTTGATTTGGGATCGGGTTCAGTACCCGCAGGACCAGCTGTGGAGGCAGATGCAGTCATAGACCTAGTCGTCTTGGATTCAGATTCAGACGACGACCTTGATGATGCGTAGTTGGGAGTGCTGTGGTGTGCTCCTCTAGTCAGGATTAGGGTAGGAGTAGCGTTGTGGCTCTGGTCTTCAGTTTCTCATTTTGGGGCAGGGTAGGTCCCCGACCTTTAGCTTTTTGTGTGGTTCTCTTTACGGGAATCACAGAGAGTTGGTCGGACTAGGAGGTCTTCGGGCTGTTTTTGGGCTGACCTACTTTCGTTGGAGGACTGTATTCAGAATACTTGACCTTTTATTTTGGTTTGTACATATTTTGCCCACGGGCACTACTTTTCCGTCACTGGAGGTTACTCGTGACGTGACATGCTACTTAAAGCGGGTGCTGTACATATACCTGTACATTAGTCGTTTTTATTTTTCGTCGATAAGTTTTATTTTGTCAGGTCTTTATTTACTTAGAACAAATATCGAAAAAAAAATATTCACGTTTTTCCGCTTTGTTTTCTTTTTGGTTACTAAAGTGACGCCACCGAAATCGGGGTGTTACATTGTGGTATCAGAGCTTGTCGAGTCTTTCGGGAGTCTTTGGGGAATAGGTCTTCTGTGCTAGGTTGTGTGACTCTGCAAAGAGTGAAAATTGATTGTCTGCCAAGCGATTTTTCGCTTAGAATTGATTGAAGTTATTGCTTAATCATATTGTATAGTTATGTTAGATGCTATCTTATGATGAGTACTAACTGTTTGTTTGACTTAACAGAACATGGTGAACACTAATCAACTAGCTGAGATGATGGCCACTATGGCCCAAGTTGTAACTGCACAGGGAAATGATAATGTTATGAGGCGTGCTACTGAGGAAGCACGTGATCAACATCAGCGTCAGAGAGAAGTGACTCTGGATCAGAATAAGGGATTGAATGACTTTAGGAGACAAGATCCTCCTAAGTTCACTGGTGGAACCGACCCTGACAAAGCAGACCTTTGGATCCAAGAGATTGAGAAGATTTTTGGTGTACTGCAGACTGCTGAAGGTGCCAAGGTTGGCATGGCTACTTATTTGCTACTTGGTGATGCTGAGTACTGGTGGAGAGGCACTAGGGGAATCATGGAAGCCAATAATGAGGAGATCAACTGGAATTCTTTCCGAACTGCATTTCTGGAAAAGTACTTTCCAACTAGTGCTCGGGATGAGCGAGAGGCACAGTTTCTGACACTCCGTCAAGGGGGCATGTCTGTACCTGAATTCGCTTCTAAGTTGGAGTCTTTGGCCAAGCATTTTCAATTCTTCAATGATCATGTGGATGAGCGCTACATGTGTAAGCGTTTTGTCAATGGACTGAGGCCAGACATTGAGGATTCTGTGAGGCCATTGGGAATCATGCGTTTTCAGTCGCTAGTTGAGAAAGCCACAGAGGTTGAACTGATGAAGAATAAGAGGTTGAACCGTGCTGGAGTTGGAGGACCAGTGAGATCAGGTTCTCAAAACTATCAAGGTAGAGGTAAATTTCAGAACAAGAGGCCGTATCAACGTCCTGCTGGGAAGGGGTTTACCCCAGGATCTTACAGACCTATGGCTGGTACTGCTGGTGGTTCTAGAAATCAGACTTTGAACAGAGATGTGAATTGCTTCAAGTGTGGAAAGTTGGGACACACTGCCAGTCAGTGTAGGGCACCCAAGACTGAACCGTCTGTCAACACTGCTCGAGGAAAGCGCTCTGCTGCCAAAGCAAGAGTTTACACCATGGATGGTGAAGAGGCTGAAGGAGTTGATGGTCTGATCAGGGGAAATTGCGAGATTGACGGTAATCTCCTAACTGTACTTTTCGATTCCGGTGCAACGCATTCGTTTATTTCTAGGGAGTGCGTGACCAGACTGAAACTGCCTGTTACTGCTTTGAGCTTTGATCTTATTGTCACTACACCTGCTAAAACCCTACTTGCTAATGCTGCATGCATGTACTGTTCGATGACATATAGAGATAGAACCTTTCATGCTAACCTAGTATGCATAACTCTCAAGAACTTAGATGTTATCCTAGGAATGGATTGGTTATCCCATTATCATTGTCTTTTGGACTGCAACCGAAAGAGAGTGGTATTTCCTGACTCGGATCTATTCGAGTATCTATCTACTAATCATATTAGTGTCTCTTTGAACGAAGGATCTCAAGAGTATTCTTTATTGCTGAACCTAGAGGGTAAAGGGAACCCGAATGTGAATGGTATTCCAATTGTGAGAGACTTCACTGATGTTTTTCCTGATGATGTACCTGGATTGCCGCCTGTACGCGACATCGAGTTTGCTATCGATATTGTACCAGGAACAGGGCCGATTTCGATTGCACCATATCGTATGGCACCTGCGGAGTTAGTGGAATTGAAGTCTCAGATAGAGGATCTTCTATCGAAAGGATTTATCCGTCCAAGCGTTTCGCCTTGGGGAGCGCCAGTTTTATTGGTAAAGAAGAAGGATGGAAGGTCTAGATTGTGTGTCGACTACCGACAACTTAACAAAGCAACCGTCAAGAATAGGTATCCGTTGCCTAGAATTGATGATTTGATGGACCAACTTCGAGGAGTTGCGGTATTCTCAAAGATAGACCTGAAGTCGGGTTATCATCAGATTAGAGTGAAGACTGAGGATATTCAGAAGACTGCATTTAGAACTCGCTATGGACACTATGAGTATTTGGTGATGCCATTTGGAGTGACCAATGCACCTGCTATTTTCATGGACTACATGAACATGACCTTTCATGCATTCTTAGATCGATTTGTCGTGGTATTTATTGACGACATTCTGATTTACTCAAAGGATGCTAAGGACCATGAGGAGCACCTGCGCCAGGTTTTGCAAATGCTGAGGGAGAAGGAGTTGTACGCTAATCCTTCCAAGTGTGAATTTTGGCTTGAAGAAGTTAAATTCTTGGGTCATGTAATCTCTAAGGAAGGTATAGCTGTGGACCCAGCAAAGGTAGAGACTGTATTAGCATGGGAATAGCCAAGAACGGTGACATAAATCAGAAGTTTTGTTGGTTTAGCTGGATATTATCGTCGTTTCATCGAGAACTTCGCCAAGATTGTTGGACCTTTGACTCAACTTACGAGGAAGGATCAACCTTTTGCATGGACCGAAGCTTGTGAAACAAGTTTTCAGACGATGAAGGAGCGTTTGACGACGTCACCTGTACTAGTTCTGCCACAACCAGAGGAACCGTATGAGGTCTACTGTGATGCTTCGCATCAAGGTTTGGGATGTGTGCTGATGCAACATCGGAAAGTTGTAGCTTATGCTTCACGACAACTAAAGATTCACGAGAAGAACTATCCAACTCATGATTTAGAGCTAGCTGCCATCGTATTTTCACTGAAGATCTGGAGACATTACTTATATGGATGCACTTTTACCATATTCAGTGATCATAAGAGTTTGAAATACTTGTTTGACCAGAAGGAGCTGAACATGAGACAACGACGATGGATGGAATTCATCAAGGATTATGATTTTACCTTGCAATATCATCCTGGAAAGGCTAATGTTGTTGCTGATGCCTTGAGCAGGAAGATGCATATCTCGTCAATGATGATTAAAGAGCTGCAATTGCTGGAACAATTTCGAGATTTGAGCTTAGACGTGAGATCGTCAGAAGGGGAACTGAAGTTCGGTATGATCAAGATCGCCAATGGATTGATGGAAGAAATCCGAGATCAACAATTACAAGATGAATTTCTACTTGGGAAAAAGAACTTGGTAATTCAGGGTAAGGACCCAGAATTCAAGGTAGGAAGTGACAATATCCTGCGGTATAAGGATAGAGTTTGTGTACCTAACAACCCTGATTTGAGGAGTTGATTATGGACGAAGGTCACAAGAGCAAGTTGAGCATTCATCCTGGAATGAAAAAGATGTACCAAGACTTGAAGATGAATTTTTGGTGGCCAGGAATGAAGAGACAAGTGGCTGAGTATGTAGCTGTGTGTTTAACATGTCCGAAAGCTAAAGTGGAACATCAGAAACCTTCGGGTATGTTACAAAGTTTGGATGTACCAGAATGGAAATGGGACAGCATATCGATGGATTTTGTCGTAGCTTTGCCAAGAACTCAGAAGGGATATGATTCGATTTGGGTAATAGTGGATCGATTGACCAAGTCGGCTCACTTTATACCTGTGAGAACTACCTACAACGTGGAGAAACTGTCGGAGATTTACATAGCTGAGATTGTACGCCTTCATGGGGTACCGACTAGTATTGTTTCCGATCGAGACCCAAAGTTTACTTCACATTTTTGGGGAGCTCTTCAGGAGGCATTGGGGTCGAGGTTGAGATTAAGTTCTGCATATCATCCACAGACTGATGGACAGACTGAGAGGACTATCCAATCATTGGAAGACTTACTACGAGCTTGCGTATTGGACAACAAGGGCAGTTGGGATAATCTATTGCCATTGATTGAGTTCACTTACAACAACAGTTTTCATACGAGCATAGGTATGGCACCGTATGAAGCTTTGTATGGTCACAAGTGTCGAACACCTTTGTGTTGGTATCAAGATGGAGAGAATTTGTTAGTTGGACCAGAACTTCTGCAACAGACAACCGAGAAGATCAAACAGATCAGAGAGAAAATGAAGACTTCTCAAAGTAGACAAAAAAGTTATGCCGATCAGAGGCGCAGAACTCTAGAATTTGAAGAAGGAGATCATGTATTTCTGCGAGTTACACAGACTACGGGAGTTGGACGAGCGATTAAGTCGAGGAAGCTTACGCCAAAGTTTATTGGACCCTACCAGATTACTCGTCGTGTAGGACCAGTTGCTTATCAGATTGCACTACCACCATTTCTATCCAACATTCACGATGTGTTTCATGTGTCGCAACTGAGGAAGTATATTGTGGATCCGACGCATGTTATCGAACTTGATGACATCGAGTTGAAGGATGATTTGTCTTTCGAGACGCCGCCAATTAGCATTGGAGACACAAGGATAAAACAGTTGAGGGGAAAAGAGATTGTGTTGGTAAAAGTCATGTGGAACAAGAACACTGGTGATGCGACATGGGAGCTGAAGGAAAAGATCAAGGAACAGTATCCGGAACTTTTTGCTGAACCTTAAGTTTCGAGGTCGAAACTTTCTTTTTGGAGGGTAGTAATGTGAGACCCAAGTTTTTAAGCTTAGAATAAATCGAATAAAATTCCTATTCACGATTAGTTTGATGTAACGTGAAGGAAAACCTGAACAAGTTTATCGAATGGAATTAATTTATGAAGGAGAAAGTTCAGGAAAAGGCTAAGGATAGTATTAAAGTCGATATAAGCTATAGCGCAAGTAGTATTCACTTATACCTAGGACGAGAGCGATAGTAAACGATTAATTTACACTTAAAGACACGATGGAAACTAATTCTAAAAATCTTCAGAGAAATGTTAGAACTTCTCTTAAACTTCTATAAACAAGCGTTTCGATACGAAACCCTGAAACGTACGAACATCCGATTCTAATTCTCGGAGGTTTGCCGAAACTAAATCCCTGATAGTTCAAGAACCCTAAAATCAACGGACGATGAAGACTTTTTCTATTCGGAGCTTCAAACGAAGATTCCACACGCTTACCCCTATTTCTCTCGATGTTTCTAATCTTTCTTCAGAACGAAGTTTTCTCATCCGACATCAACTGCAAAAAGTAGTTTTTCGGGTAAAATCGATTTACACCGACTTTGGATCGTTTGCCTTTATTCCAAGAAACCTGTTTTGAGTTCTGGAATTCTGTCGCCAGAACCTATCTTAGAATTCACAGAGGAATGCGCAGGAAAAATCGGAATCGTGAAATTTTCATTTTTCCGCATTTTCCAAAACCTATAAATAGCAAGAAAATGAAAAATTTTTAAAAACCTTCCCCATTTCAAACCCAAACCCGCGAGCACCAAGGAGGAGGAGGAAGAAAAGGATTTTCGCCGTTTCTTGCCCGATCGCTGCACCGTTCGTTGCTACTCGAAGACATCGAGGTATAGATGCTATCTCTCACTTCTGATCGTCAATTCTGTCGTTTTTCTCTATGTCTTTCTGTGCTCAAAGTTTTGAGCTTTTTGTAAAACTGTCCAAATAACTCGATTTCTCTGTCTAAACTTATTCCCTGCATGCCCAAGAGCATGTTTAGCGGATTACATTTTGCCGAATGTCGCCGAAATGCCGCCGAATTCCAATTCTGCTTGAAAAACCCATTTTGAGCCAAAGTTTCATCCTTTAGGCTGAAAACTCCCGACTTAGCTTAGCGCTAGTAGGATTAGTTGTCGTAAACGTTGTTGGTAACGTCCCCATCCAATTTGTTTTTTGAAATTCCAATTTTGAAATTCTGAGCTAAAAATATTGACCAAAATACCCCTGCGACAGTTTTCGATCCGATAATTTTTCCGAGCTTTAATTCGCCTTAGTTACCACTAATGATAGCCTAGGAACCAAGTTTGATCAAAGAAAAATAGGCGCACAGAATTAGTGTGTGTGGCCGAGAGCACCTCCATAGGGGGAGGAAAATTTTGTTTTTCGAAAACTTGTCTTAACGCGTTAGATTATCGTACTTCGGAGTTTATAATGCTTCTTGTAACCTTAGTACTTATTGTTTGCTGAGTTTCTGACTCATTGTGATTGAATTCTGTGATTTTGCTCTAAGGTTCGTTTGAGGAATTCTGTGGAGCCGAGGAGGAAGGTTGTGAAGGAAAGTTTAAGGAACACGCTGGAGGAGTTACAGGTGAGGGCTACTCACTGAATACTAGCTAATGCTTTAGGTGTCGACGAATTCGACTTGATTTACTGTTTATGCACTTGATTGTGTTTGACTGGGAAAAATGTTTTCTGAGGCTACGGCTGACAATTGATAATCATTTATCGCTTGAATTGTTTTTGATATTGATTCACATGCTATGTGCTAAATGGTTAATCTAGGATGTGTTGATATATGTACCATGACTGTTGGATTGTGTTACTTTGATTATGCAAATACACATATATCTGTTATACGTCAGAGTGAGGATAACGGGTAGTTATGCCACACTCATCATGAGATTTTGGGAAAGTTTGACGGGACGAACGGGGGTTCGGGCCTTGTTATTGTTTTAATGGATCGAGACCTTCTCTGGGAATTACTTGGGATTATGGGATCTTTTAAAACTCATAAGATTAGAGACAAAACTAAATGGAAACTATTTTACAAGGAAAATTCATAAGACACTAAACAACCTCTGAACCTTTAAATAATGATCACAATCTCAAATAAGAGCTTAGGACTTGAATATTAGTTTTGGAAAATGAGAAGTGTCGCCGAGTCCAATTTTTGGGGAACTAATAAGTTTCCGAGTATGTTGATACTCTTTTGCTCGATGAGCAGTTTTGTTGTTTGGCTGTCTAAGGGATAAGCCGGGAAACGGATAGTTTCCAAGTACATTGTTACTCTTTGCTCGCTGAGCAGTTTTTGACCATCGGATGGAGATGAGTCGGATAACTCGAGAAGTTATCACGAGTGATTGCACTCTTTTCATAATTAATTTTCTTTTGTCGCAGAATCGACATTTACCTTAGGGTATTCTTTTTAGAGACAATAACTTAGCTAGAACACGTGACGACGTGACGAGTGAGGTCGGAGACGTTGTTTGGCTAATCACTTTGTATTCATGCACACATTTTGAGGTTAATACACGTTGGGATGCCGGACCTCGGTGGATTCCAAAAATGGTCATAAGACCCGGATTTCCACATAAGAACACTGCGGTGATTCTTAGTAGCAGACGGAAATGGCAGGTCTTCGGGGTTTACTGCTGATCTGACTACATTTTGTTTTGTATAAGAGACGCCCGAGCAGAAATGGTCCCACCGTGGCTGGTGTTAGGGCTGACTCGATGGTGCCCATCCTTCCGGATTGCATCTTGTTCCTCGTCATTGCATTCATGCACCATTCATACTGATTTAGTTGCCGAGTGTGTTTGATACTTGTTAATCTTGTTTGAGATATGTTAATTGCCATTAAACGTTATTTATTTTCATTTGGTAAGATATACAATTCATAGTGCTATCATCTATATCTAAGCCTATGTAACTACTACTTAAACTTTACCTATTGGATGTACTATTATGTAATTCTTTGAGTTGACCCTCGCGCGTGCTAACTGTGTTTGGGGGGCTATGTATGCCCTTATTGTCAGATGTCGATGGCAGATTGGTTCGAGATGGTCGTCCCTTCGGGGGGCACTAGGTTTGAGATGTTGGATCAAGACACCCCGGGCTCATGGGTGGTCGACCCCGCCGTTCACCGAGCCATCTATTCGGGGCGAATAATGGAGGATCGCGTCGACAGGATGGGAAACTTGACGCACGGAGTTTTGAGACGCTACACCGTCAGCTTCAACCTACCACCAGGTGTGCACTGTGGACCTGGAGTTGTAGTACCACCACCACCGTCGCCTTCGGACGACGAGGACCCCTCGGAGGAGGTGCCTGTGGGAGGGACTTCATCAGACTCTAGCTCACCCACTGTAGCGGCTGCTGTTGATTTGGGATCGGGTTCAGTACCCGCAGGACCAGCTGCGGAGGCAGATGCAGTAATAGACCTAGTCGTCTTGGATTCAGATTCAGACGACGACCTTGATGATGCGTAGTTGGGAGTGCTGTGGTGTGCTCCTCTAGTCAGGATTAGGGTAGGAGTAGTGTTGTGGCTCTGGTCTTCAGTTTCTCATTTTGGGGCAGGGTAGGTCCCCGACCTTTAGATTTTTGTGAGGTTCTCTTTACGGGAATCACAGAGAGTGTAACACCCCGATTTCCGGGTGCCACTTTAGTAACCAAAAATAACTCTACGCGGAGAACAGGTAATTTTTTTTTTCGTTTGATTCCTTTTAAATCAAGCTATAGAAAATAAAGACATGGCCCAACCACTAAACTAACCAATATACATCAAATATAAACATGTACAGCCTCAGCTGCACTTCCACGTCACGCGCACTAGCAGTGACTCCAAAGTAGTGTGCCCGTAGGCAAATATTTACAGATCCAGAAGTGTGAGTGAGAAAGTTATAAGTAAAATCCACTAAGAGAGAGTCGGCCTCAAAATGGCCTAAGCAAAGACCCCTATGGTCCGACTGACTCACTGTGATTCCTCGGTAAGAGAACCACACAAAAAGTCATGCGTCGGGAACCTACCCTGTCCCAAAAGCAAAACGAATCAGAGCTCTACACAAAATATGACGCCTGCCTAAACCTACCCTTCCAGTACCGAGTCCACAGCGAACTGAAGTCGGCAAGTTGAAGCTCAGCTCCATGCGTCATAGAACTCCCTTCGTCAGACGTCCACGCTCGTCAGTCCAGTCCTCCATGACCCTTCCCCGGTACGTCGCCCGATGACCCACAAGATAGATCACCCAAGCGGTGGGGCATGTCAGTCAACCAGCTCAAACCTGATCCCCCCCGAGGGAGAGACCATCGAAACCCAATCCAGCGTCGACGTCTGGCAGCAGGCCGACCGCCCAAACACAAACATGAAGCCAAAGCCAAGGCGCTAGGGTCAACTCACGGAAATAAGTAGATATACACTCAACATGTGATATGGGGTATAGATATATATGTTGATATATATATATAAACAATCCTAGCATGTTATTGGCTCTAACAATGCTTCAATAAATCAACCAGCACACAATTCCAGTCAGAGTGAATGTATGCGTGAAATGCAATCAATATGATCCGGATATATGTGATGCGTTCCCGTTCGCCACAAGTGAAGCATTCCCGTTCTTCACTATGGATGAACCATTCCCGTTATTCATCCTCGACAAAGCATTCCCGTTCCTTGTCGAATATGCATCGGTGAACCATTCCCGTTATTCACCAAATGATGCATTGGTGAACCATTCCCGTTATTCACCAGGTGAACCATTCCCGTTATTCACCAAAAGATGCAATGGTGAACCATTCCCGTTATTCACCATATGATGCATGATGCAATATGGTTAGCCAAACATCGAATCATCCTCACAACACAAGTGTTTAGCCCAAAACCCAATATCAAAAACCCAAGAGTTAGTGTCGGTCAATACAACACAACTCGGAGTTAGTGTCGGTCAATACAACACAACTCCAATAACAAAACCCAAAATCAAAGCCAGAGTCAGTGTCGGTCAATACAACACGACTCGGAGTTAGTGTCGGTCAATACAACACAACCCCAACACCCAAAACCCAGAGTTAGTGTCGGTCAATACAACACAACTCGAACAACAAAACCCAAGAGTTAGTGTCGTTCAATACAACACAACTCGAATAACAAGAGTACTAGAGTACTCGGTGACTTTCAATCATCACCGTAGCTCACCTCAGTGGCTTTCCCCAATTCCAAAACCCACAACAAAAGTCGACTTTTCCCCGTCTTTCGCAATTATTTTCCCCCTTTCGTTCTCCTATGCTTATTTGTTAATAAAAAATGTTTCGAATTGAATTAGTCAAGTTATGAGTTTATTTCTCAAAGTCTAAGTTTCCCAAAGTCTCTATTTTTCGAAAGTCTAATCATTCTAAGTTTCCAAAGACCAACCACCCAAAAGAAATTTCCCGGGGAAAGTCTAAGAATACGAACAAATGGCTAAGTCTCAAACCCCAAGTTTGAACTTGCCTAGGGTTGTTCATCCAACCCGAAACATCAAAGATCACCAGAACAATGAATCCCCACTCCGAAGTCGCGTCAAAACGCTCAATTCAACAATATCTCAACAACACAAGTTATAGAAAACATCATAACATCAGTTCATCAACATAATCAACATCAAAGTAAAGCATAAGTCGAATTCATCGACGCCTATCATGCAGTCATAGCTATTAGTAAGTTGCCCTAACCTCGAGCTGCTCCAGTCTCGTGGTTAAAGTTCCCTTCACACGGTTGCTCTGCAAAACCCAAAGTTCCTTCAACTGAACCTCGGAGAAAAACAAAGCAGGATCCAAACAAAATCGATTAGTTCGATCGCAATACCACTCAAAAACGATAGACAAAGCATTAAAGCTTCAGAATATAACAATCGAGTACGAAAAGACAAGTTTTCGAAAACGAAAACTCCCCCCATCACTACAAGCTCTCGGCCAAAAAGGAAAAAGAGCTCCGGCTCTTTTTCTTCGATCAAATCTGTTTACAAGGTAGTTTTAGGGTAAAACCTCAAAGAAACTGTCGGAACAATTTTCGGACGATCGGATCAAAATACGGCTGTTCAGGGGCGTTTTGCTCCAAAATAAAAGCTCAAAACCTCAAAGTTATCAGTTCGGAAAACAAATTTGACAGCAATGATCCTAACGACATCCGTGACAACGAATCCTAAAGGTACGAAGTCAGATTACGACTTTTCGACAGTAAAGTTTCGAAATGTGCGCCAAAAAGGGTTTTGAAACAGTTTTTCAGATCTTGGACAACTCGATCACAATCGGCGAATACTGACGGAGGTTTTAGCCTCTTGGGCACGTAGAGAACAAACCCCAAGCGAAAAATCAAGAAAAACGGACAGTTTTACGAAAAGCTCGAAACTTTGAGCACAGAAACGACTAAAGAAACGCAGTAGAAACAGTGATCAGAGGTAAGAATCAAGCTAGTTACCTCGGTACCTTGAAGTAGGAACGAACTGCGCGAAGATCGGTCGAGTTTCGGTGAAAAAATCTTCTCCCTCTCTTCTCCCCAACTCGCGGCCCTCTTTGGAAAGAAAATGAGATATTTTGAATTTTTGAGCTATTTATAGGCAGGTGAAATCGCGGGAAAATGAAAATTTCGCGATTCCGATTTTTGCAGCACATTCACCGATGAATTCTAAGAGAGATTCTGGCGACAGAATTCCAGAACTCAAAACAAATCTCTACATTTGGGAAAAACGATATCTAAAATCCCAAAAGCGGTGTAAGTTAATCTGTCCCGAAAAACTACTTTTTGCTGTGAATGTCGGACGACAAAACTTTGTTCTGAAGAAAGATTGGAAACGTCGAAACAAATCTGGCAACACAGACGGAAACTTCGTTAGAAGTCCCAAATAGAAAAAGTCTTCATCCAGCGCTTGAATTTAGGGTTTCGAAGCAAAGAAATTAGCGTCGTCAGACTTCCGAAAAGTGAATACTATCGTGCGTACAGTCCAGGGTTCCGAAATGAAACGCTGGTCGAAGGAAATATAAAGAGAACCTTTAAATTTTCCAAGGATTTGAAATCTTACTTAATACGTTGCTCTAAAAGCGAAATTAGCCTATTCTGGACACGCTCGCCATAAGGCAGGTGTGCAGACGACTCGTACTAATTCCTACAGCGACTATGCAACATTCCTCAAGCAATTCCTGAACTTCCTTCTTCATTAATCTTTCACAAACAGCAAACTCCTGTCACGCTTACACTGATTCTACGCGTGATTCGGAAATTAACTTGTTCTGCAAATCCAGGTCTTACAATACTCCCCTCCAAAAAGAAAGTTTCGTCCTCGAAACTCAGAGTTCTGCAAAAAGTCCGGGATACAGTTTCTTGATCTGGTCTTCCAATTCCCATGTAGTATTGCTCGTGTCATTGTTCCTCATAACCTTTACTTACGCAATCTGTTTTCCCCTTAATTGTTTCACTCTTCTATCCCCACAAAACAACAACGAGTCCAAGCTCGTGTGCCCAAAACCCTTAGTGCTCTGGTTTCTCAACCGGAGCTCTGATACAATGTAACGCCCTGATTTCTCGAGTGTCACACAGTAACTAAACACGTGGATTTTCGTAAAGAATTTTCGTCGTTTAATTTATTAATCATCATTAGTGACAAAGATTCATTTTAAACTAAAACCCTTAACTTCGGATGTAAAACATTAACAATCGAAACGGCGGAATAAATCGAACAACCGAAATAACCAAAATAAACATCGTAATTAAAACATAAGTACGGTGGCCACACCCATGTGTGAAAACCCACATCTGAAAATCCTCCACTGTATTACAACCGAAAGAAAAGTATTAAACTCATAAAAGAAAGGTTCAACAAAATGAAGGTAAATAAATAAGTTCTATATCTCATTCCCGGAAAAACCCAAGTGCATCACTCTCCGACTCAGTCATCCTCATGTATGGTTCCTTTAGTTTTATTTACAAATCAAGTTATGGTTCCTTTAGTTTTAACATTCTATAAGTCGAAAGATCCCAATAAACCCAAGTAATTCCCCGAGAAGGTCTCGATCCCCTAAAATATCAGAGGCTCGGACCTAGGTCCGGCTGTAAAATATTCTCCCAAAACTCTGTCACTAGCATGACATAACTTCACGTTTTCCCACACTCCGACGTTTCAGATATATATATATATATATATATATATATATATATATGCATAGTTCAAGCACAGTCCAACAAAGCATATGCACAAATATCAACAACTTAACATGAATGTGACATGTGATTCAGCACAACATCAATCATAGCAATAGGCCAAACCTCAACAGTAAGTAATGGCCAAAGCCACAGAATACGGAGACACAAGTCTCAAGGTTTAACAAAGGCTGAAGTCTCAGACAACATTTTCCAATTCAGCTCAATAATCATCACTATAAGCAATAAACAAGTCGAAGTTATCGACGCCTAAATATTGTCTAGTAAGTAAGTTGCCCTCACCTATATTTCGTCCAGCTCCGTAGTGTGCAAGTTGCTCTCGTTCCAGTTCGATCACCTTAGAGCTTTCCAAGTCCAAACCTTAAGCAAAAATACATTGCTTAGTCACAACAAGTCAATTTAGTCTAAACAAGACTAACTAACGTCAGAGAAGTTGTATAAGCTTCAGAGTACGAAAACCTAACACGAAGGAAGGAGTTTCCCTAAATGGGTGAGTTTTGACTCGATTTAGGTTTTGTACAAAACACTTTGTTTAAAGAACTTAAAACTGTGTAGCCTCTTGAGCGAATTTTGACACGTGAAACCAACCCAAAAAATTCTAATATTTTTACTACATGATCAAAAACAAGCCTCTGAAAACCCTAGTGAAAATTCAAGTCCAAATTCCAAGTAAAGAATTCAGAACAAATCATACAATGACTGAAGGTCACGCCCATGGGCTACAGAACCTTTGCTCGCTAAAACACGCATAACTCGAGCTACAGAACTCGGAATGACACAAAACCAAACCCAAAATTTTGCCTACTTAAAGGGCTAAAGTAAGCTTAAGGCCAAACTTTCCCAGATTTGATTTTTCTCCCAGTCCTAATTGATACAAGTCTCGTCCACTACCCAAAACAGGGTTTGCCGAACTTTTTCTTCGATCTAATTTAATTCCTACGTAATCTCAGGTCATATCTAGGTAAACAAACTCTGGGAAAAATTATAGGAATTGAAATGCAATTAGGGGCAATTTGGTCAAGATTTTAGGCTCAAAAACTCAAAGTTGAAATTTTGAAAAAGTAAACTGATAGAGTTGTAAACAATTCCTTTTATAGCAACTAATCCTAAAGGAACTAAGTTGGATCGGAACGTTTTGATCCAAAAAGTAAACTCGGTGTGAAATGAGTTTTTGAGTCAGATTTTCAGATCTACGGCGACTTGGTGAGAATCCAAGCGCGCACTGGCGGTGAATATGGAACATATGGAAGGTGTAGATGATGATTGAAAGAAGAAATCAAATTAAAATGACATTTTTACAAAAACCTGAAAACTTAGAGCACTGAAAGACATAGAGAAAAACATCATAAAGAAGAAACGAAGGTAAGAAGTAATCCAACACAATAGAAATCGGGACAATATGGAGAAAAATCTCTCCTCTTGGAGCATCTGTTGCAACATTTGCCCCTGCGTAGCTGCTAAGTGTTGCGTGTTTATTCTAGAAGCTTTGGATTGATTGGCGTGATCAACAAGTTAGGGTTGTTGAAGAAGCTTCCGCGTGTATATCTGGAAATAAATCAAGTGTACTCAAATCTGCTGAAGAAGATTTGATTTGGTTTAAAGTGTAGAAGATTATACCTTTTTGTGTTCAAATCTTATTTGATAAGATTTTTTACTTGTTCAAAAGATTTGTTCCAGATTTAGTATGAGGTGATTGTTTTATTATGTGACCAAATCTTCCAAAGGAAGATTTGCTTCTAGTTTTAGTTTGTGGAGAAAATATGTATGTGATCAAATATTTGACAAAAGATTTGTTCCACATCTGTTTTATGGACTCTATTTTCGTGCAAGCTCATTGAAGATCAAGGCCTGCAGAAGAACGACTATTTAAGAAGTGAAATTCTGGTTCTCGCACAGGACAGATTGGACAACAGTAAACTACAAAATCATAAAAGAAATAAAATACAACAGTTGTTAACCCTGTTCGGTGCAACATCACCTACATCTGGAGGGTTTTCACCCAAAGAAAGGAAATCCACTATCTCAAGATTTAGGAATTACAGACACTCATGAACACCTCATGTAACGCCCCGATTTCTCGAGTGTCACACAGTAACTAAACACGTGGATTTTCGTAAAGAATTTGCGTCGTTTAATTTATTAATCATCATTAGTGACAAAGATTCATTTTAAACGAAAACCCTTAACTTCGGATGTAAAACATTAATAATCGAAACGGCGGAATAAATCGAACAACCGAAATAACCAAAATAAACATCGTAATTAAAACATAAGTACAGTGGCCACACCCATGTGTGAAAAACCACATCTGAAAATCCTCCACTGTATTACAACCGAAAGAAAAGTATTAAACTCATAAAATAAAAGGTTCAACAAAATGAAGGTAAATAAATAAGTTCGATATCTCATTCCCGGAAAAACCCAAGTGCATCACTCTCCGACTCAGTCATCCTCATCGCTAGAGATCTCCACAATCTCAACCTTCAAGAGATCCTCGTTCATACGCCGCTTCTTTCAAGGTGACACAGGTACAAGCAGAGGCTCCAACGGAAAGTCATAGAGACCCATAATGCAACAGGCATCGTGGTCTTCCCACATGTTTGGCACTACAGGAATCTGGTCGTTCTCTACTTTGTTGTCTTCTAGTCTTGGTTCCTCCACTAGCGTCTGCACTGGAACCGCAGCTGGCTCCACTAGCATCTGAACCTCAGCATATACCTCTTCGGATGGATCAGACTCGGCCGAAGCGACTTGAGAACCAACGTCCTCGGGGTAGTAAAACCTCGGCGGAGGATACGACATCCTGATCTTCCCTGTTATCCTTTGAACTTCCGCTATCTTGCCCTGTTGGTCTTTTTCGGTTAGTTTGATATCGCCGACATACACACGGCGAACCCCGGACATGTCGGACGTCCAGGCCCGGTCCCGCTCCTCATCATAGAGCTTCATCTCCCAATTGAGGGTCGTCGCTGATACCCTCGTGGTCATCTACCCCCCCCCCCCCACAAAAACAAATAAACAAGTAGTGCAAGGGTCAGGTCACTCAAACAACATAATTATAATACATATTAATCATCCGTTTATGGGATTTTTTTTTTATAACAGTTAGTTAGTTAGACTAACGTTTCCTCACATCACACAACCCACCAAAACTCCTTGGCCAATCACATACATCCGCAGATGTATAAATCACGTGGAGCCGCAATGATCCACAAAAGTCTCACGGTGACCGCAGTCAACCAAATCACGTGGAGCCGCAATGATCCACAAAATCTCCCTCGCGTGCAAGTTACCGTTTGTCTCTAACGGCACCATCGTTCTCATGGTACATAGTCTCACCTAGACCTATGTTCCATTATTACGCTTTCACTTGCAAGCGATTAATCTCATTCTCTTTGTTTAGGCTCTAACATCATCAAGCGATTAATCACATCCCTCCTCTTCTCTCCCACTCGATCACTCTCTTTCTCTCTCGCTATCTCTCACTCTTCTCTCGTTTCCTCTCCTTCTCTCTCGGTTTCTCTCTTTCTTTCTCTCTTCCTTCTTCTCTTTTCTTTTCTTCTGAAGTTCAAGGATGGCAGAAGAAGTTTCTTTCTCTGTTGATCACGTTGTGAAAAGAATTATGATTTCCCCCCCTTTTCCCTCTTGCACTCGACGGCCACAACAACACATGGGCAAGGTTTTTTTTGTTTTGCTTCTCCTTTTCCTCACAAGCTAGCCCAAGCCCACAAACAAGCAATTAATCCCATTAATCACTCATTAACAACTAATTAACTCTCATTGACTACTAACCATTCAGATTTAAAAAAAAAAACAACCAACCCTCCCAACACGAAGTGTGGCCGGCGGCCACTAGGAGTATTAGGGTTTTCAAACCCTAATTTCCTTCCTTCCTCAAGCCCATGCCAAACCTAGGCCCAGATAGGATCTTCTCCCATTGATCCTAAGCCCACAACCTCTGACTGGATCACTAACCCACAATCAAACACTAACCAAAAGGATTTTTAACCCAAGAATACAATTTTTGATTTTTGTAAAATTCGTAGGTACTGTACAGCTGGACCTTTCGT
The DNA here is from genome assembly GCF_012489685.1 of Lotus japonicus. Lineage (NCBI taxonomy): Eukaryota > Viridiplantae > Streptophyta > Magnoliopsida > Fabales > Fabaceae > Lotus > Lotus japonicus. Next base: position 30,322,424 of record NC_080044.1, read on the forward strand.
CACTAAAACATGAATATCTCCGGTTACAGAGGTCGGAATGACCTGAAACCAACGAGAGAATTTAGCAAACTCAGAGAGCTAAACCTCTCATGAAGGAAGCTTCTCTAGATAAGGTCGTTAAGACCTCTCAAACATTCACACAAGATCACGGGAAGAATAGCAAATAAATCAAACTTCACAAAAACTTCACTTTTCTTCAATAAATCACTTAAGCAATACATAATTAAGGTCAGGGTCTTACACCTCAACTCATAGTTCTTATCCGAATCTACCCAGTGTATTTCTACTTAGTGTATCGACCTAAGTATGAGAGCCCCTCTCACTTTCTCTCAATCACTGCCACAGTGATTGGACTTACAATAAGCAACACAGGTTTGAAGAGATTACAACTCAACTAAAACAAACCAACTCTATGCCATATGATGATCAATGGAGGCAGTAGAGTGATGTACAAAATAACAGAACAAGGACTCACAAAACACAACCCTAAAACCCAATCCTTGGGTTCCCAACGCACGCTTAGCAACTAGGGTTAACACTCCTTAAATAGTCATTCTTCAGCAGACCTTGATCTTCAATGGGCTTGCACAAAAATAGAGTCCACAAACAGATCTGGAACAAATCTTTTTAAACCAGTAAAAAATCTTATCAAATAAGATTTGAACAAAAGATAACAACTTTCACAATTTAAACCATATCAAATCCTCTTCAGCAGATTTGATTCCACTATAATATATTCCAGATATCACACAGAAGCTTCTTTAACAACCCTACCTTGAATACCACGTAATCAAAGCACAGCTTCACAGAACAAACATGCAACACATAGCAGCCCCGCAGGGACAAATGTCACAGGCACGATGTTACAATATCTGCTTCGACATCAGGTTGTTTTTGACAAAAAGCAGACGACCAAAAGTAACAACAATCTCCCCCTATGTCAAATTTTGTCTAAAACAACTTGAGATTCAGGGAAGATAAACATAACTCCCCCTCAGCAATGGAACTCCCCCTCAAACGGTGCAGCCCACTTACAACAACAACCTGACAGCTTCCAGATGCACATGTCACAGCAACAAACACAATACTTCTGAAAATCAGAAACCACAACCAAAATCACATTTCTCCTCCTTATTAGCAGAATTTTTGCTAAAAACAACTTGTGAGCACAGTGGTGGAGAAAGTCTTCATCAACAACTATCAGTTGCACATCATTGGAATAACATAAACAGCAGCGGATACATGAGATCACAAGATCAGATCTATTGATTGATCTTTCTTTCTTGGCGTTGTCCATGAAACCAAAATATATTCCCTGGAACTCACCGAAACATAATAGGGTGCCTGCTCTGATGCCAATTGAAATTCTGGTTCTCGCACAGGACAGATGTTCTACGCGATGCTGGGACAACCGGTTCGACAATTGAACAACAGTAAACTAAAAAATCATAAAAGAAACAAAACACAAGAGTTGTTAACCCAGTTCGGTGCAACATCACCTACATCTAGAGGGTTTTTACCAAAAGAAAGGAAATCCACTATCTCAAGATTTAGGAATTACAGACACTCATGAACACCTCAGCTAATAGTTCTTATCCTAATCTACCCAGTGTATTTCTACTTAGTGTATCGACCTAAGTATGAGAGTCTCTCTCACTTTCTCTCAATCACTGCCACAATGATTGGACTTACAATAAGCAACACAGGTTTGAAGATATTACAACTCAACTAAAACAAACCAACTCTATGTCATATGATGATCAATGGAGGCAGTAGAGTGGTGTACAAAATAACAGAACAAGGACTCACAAAACACAACCCTAAAACCCAATCCTTGGGTGCCCAACGCACACTTAGCAACTAGGGTTAACACTCCTTAAATAGTCGTTCTTCAGCAGGCCTTGATCTTCAATGGGCTTGCACAAAAATAGAGTCCACAAACAGATCTGGAACAAATCTTTTTAAACCAATAACAAATCTTATCAAATAAGATTTGAACAAAAGATAACAACTTTCACAATTTAAACAAAATCAAATCCTCTTCAGCAGATTTGATTCCACTATAATATATTCCAGATATCACACAGAAGCTTCTTCAAAAACCCTAGCTTGAATACCACGTAATCAAAGCACAGCTTCACAGAACAAACATGCAACACATAGCAGCCCCGCAGGGACAAATGTCACAGGCACGATGTTACAACATCTGCTTCGACATCAGGTTGTTTTTGAAAAAAAGCAGACAACCAAAAGTAACAACAAGAAGTGTTAACCCTAGTTGCTGGGTGTGCGTTGGACACCCAATTATGGTGTTTTTAGGGTTGTGTTTTTGTGAGTCCTTGTTGTTATTTTATACACCACTCTACTGCCATCATTAATCATTATAAGGCTTATAGTTGGTTTGTTTAGTTGTGTTGTAATCTCTTCAAACCTATATTATTTTTGTAAGGCTAATCACTATGGCAGTGATTGTGAGAAAGTGAGAGGGGTCTCATACTTAGGGGGAGGGACTAAGTATAAATTCTTAGATGTACGTGATGTTGCACCAAACTGGGTTACCATTTCTCTGTGTTAATCTTTACAGTTTTGTTGTTGTTTGTAAGACTCTGTTAGATTAAGCGTTTAATTAACTAGTTATCCATCGGCCTAAAGGCGATAAACGCTATTAAGCTTAAGTCGATGTGTTTATTGTGTCTTGCGTGTTTAAATTAAAATGATTGTGTTTTTATAATTATATTTTACTAAATAAAATAAAATAAAAATGATGAAAGAATAGGGTCACGTAAGTGACCAAATCTGTTTGTGTGGTGAGAAAAATAGAAAATGATATTAAAAAGAAAGAAGAAGAAGAATGCTACGAGGAAAGAACATGTATATATATTTATATATAATTTTTTTTTGATCTTGACCAAGGTATCCCCACAGCCGACAGCTGTGAGACTAATCCCTCGCCCCACGGTCTGCGCACTACGCGGTAGGGGGTTGGCCAAGGAGTTTTTTCTATTCGCAAGAGTTGGGATTCGAACCCTCAACCACTTGCTTAAAGGATGAAGTGCTGAACCACTACACCAACCCACTTGGTTATATTTATTTATAATTTGTTAACACTTCTACACTTGATCACTTTAACTTGCCCAAAGTGATCTTAAATTATGTCATAGAGTCCTTATAATTTTTAGGATGATGATTCATGTTTCTAATATTTTTCTATAACTTTATGAGCTAAAACCTACACTACCAAAAACCTAGCCTATTTCAATATATATACATTAGGTTTAATTGCAACTTTAGTCCTTGACGTTTACATAAACCACGATTTTAGTCTCTCACCTAATTTAATTACAAGACTAGTCTCTCACGTTCCCTCCTGTTTGCAACGTTAGTCCTTCCGTCTAATTATTAACGGAGATGGCTTATGTGGCAACGCACATGCCTCTCATGTGACCAAGAAAAATGGTTTAACTGCACTTTTGGTCCCCTATTTTTGGTCCTCTACTTATACACATTATGCAGTTTTGGTCCTTAAAGTTCAAAAATTACATTCAAAATCTTTGGCCAGTGACGTAAGGAAACACAAAATATAAAGAAAGAAAGAAGAAAAGGGGCGTGAAATGTCGAGTCCTGCACGGTGAAGGAACTCCACCTGTAGCTTGCCTTTAAATCACTGTCTACAAGTACATCACGATAGATCAGGCACAAGATAAGAAGTGGCAGTAAAAAAGAAATTATTTAGATAGTCTTTGTCATCACTACCATGACTAAGCTGCTATTGTAAGTTCCAATTTTGCCACCTCCTCCTTGCTGCATGATTCTTCATCAAGTTAGTAAGCATGACAAGGCAAGCTTTATCTCCTAGCATTCCACCTCCTCCTTTTTTTAAGTTGGACGTGCCACTTGCTGATTGTCTTCCTTTACTCTTAAGTTTTGGATGGAGGCCTATATAAGGCAGCAACGTGAGTGGCATGATGGTAACACACATAGAAACTATTGATTCACAAACAAAAATTCACAATATATAGCATTAATTAGCTATTTGAATGAGTAGTTTTTGGTGAAAATTCTTGAGCTTTTGTCTTGAGTGTGAGGAAATTCTTGGACTATGGAGCTGAAATTAGGATCTTAAAGCTTAGTATTTACGAAAGCGATTAATATTTTAAGGTAAGGGCACTTCAGCTATGGCCTAGAAATCTTGATTGTGTTTGCTACGTATGACTGTGAAATGCTATGGATTGTTTGAATGAACATGATGGTAGGATTATCAATGATTGTTTATGCTAGGGATAATATATGAATATTGATGTGTTAAATGCTAGCTCGTTATTATGAACATGCTTATATGATTATGGTGCATGCTCTATTTACCACATGCATGTAAGTTATATTTCTATTATGAGAACATGAGGACTTGTGGTGAACATGATGAATGATAACATGCCTAAATGCCTTAGTGTTTGAGAACATGAATACTTGTTGAGAACATGAATACTTGATGATCATGATTTGATAAACTCTTAAAATATCTATGATGAGTATATGCCTTGTTTATGTTCACATGATGCATGATGAAGTATGCTTTGATATTTATCAATGAGTATGCGATGTATGAGTGGTGTTGTTCGATCGTGATCGAAGGTGGAACCTAAAATGGCTGGGCTACCGTGGCGACGGATAGTTGGTGGCTTCTATCAGTTGGTGATCCCAACCACTCACGTTGAAGTATGGTGAAGTCGTCATCGAACGACATGGTGATTATAACTTTTTTGCTTGAAAAATTCATGGATCATATCATTGCATAGTAGAAAATCCATAATTGGTCGTGATGGAGGGGTCAAGCTCCCTGGTGGATCGAGGATTCCGCGCGTTTCCGGTATTTGGTCCCTAATAAATCATTCAGAGTTCATTAGAAGTGGCACTTGGCTGGAGTGGGTCATTTGTCCTGCCTACCTAGTATGGATGCTGACGTATGATATCCGGATCATGGTAGAATTGCATTGAGCATATTGCATACGCTAAGAATATAGAGACCACGTAGGTTCCCTTGAACGTCGTCGACGTTGGAGCATTGGTTGAGTCTCATGACTTGTGTTAGATGGATGAATACCCTATGAGGTACGATGTGTGTAACACCCCATTTTCTTTTTCCGTTATTAGGTAATTTACAATTTTATTTTAATTATTATTATGCTATATGGTAATTTGATAATTTATGTGATTTAATTAGATGATAAGGTGATTAAGTGATTTTATTAGATAATTAAGTGATTATGTGATATAGATAACTCAGGGTTTTAGGTTTTATAGTGAATAGTTGGGAGTGGGGCCCATTGTATGACTATTTAAGGGTTAGGACTGAAATAGAAAGAGAGAAATCAGAATTTGAGAATTGGAGAAATTTGCAGAGCAGAAGAAAATAAGCGTGAAAGAGAGAAGGGGAGAAAAGAGAAGAAAAACCTAGAATTTGATCTTCAAGAGGTAAGGGTTTGGATTCATGTTCTATGGATTAGTATGATAGTGGGTAATGATAGTAAGCTTGATTTAGGAACCCTAGGATGCATAAATTCCCAAATTGAAATAGTTAGGGTTTGATTTTAAGATGAATTTTGGGGGTAGAAGATAGGCGCTCATGATGCGCGAGTTGCGCGCGGGAAATTTACGAGCTCTTGAAACCTTTTTCGAGTTGTCTTAATGACCGAATTTTAAGAAGTAGTCTTCATAAAAGTTGTAGCCCCTTCTGTTATGAAACTCTTGCCGCCGGTTTCACGTCATTCCGACGTCTGTAGCTCGAGTTATAAACGTTTTAGTGAGGACAGTTTAAGCTGTCTTGTTTCTCACGAACTTCTGTTAGTGCTAGATTTTTCCTGACTTTTGTACTTCGAATTTCGACTTGCAAATTTACAGGGATTTACAAAACGTGTATAGGGAATCATAATAAAAATATTGGATTTTTTTTAGTGTATTTGAGGTATTTAAAAATTCGCCTAAGTTGTTGTACAGTTTATAACCGTTTTGAATAAAATGAGTCATTTTAGGTGCAAATGTTGTTTTCGAAAAACGATGTGGTGCGCGCGCGTGGTGATGCGCAAGGTGCGGTGGGGCGCGACCATGGCGAGGGTTGCGTGTGAGGGAGGTGGCACATGTAAGTAGTGGTGTGCGCGGTAGCGCGCCCATGAGGGGATGGTGTAGGGAGATGACGAGTTTTTGGGGAAAATTAGGAAGAATCCAGTTTTTGTATAATAGTTGCAGGACCTGTTATATATGAATTATATTTAATTTATATATGTTTAATAGTTCATTATATGATGTTGTTTCTGAATTGATGTTAAGTGTTAAGTTGCTAAGTCACTGTGATTGCAAGTTGTGTGATTGATAACATGTGAGTGGGTGTTTTGTGAAATTGGAGATGATGTGAATTTTTGAACTGGTGATGAATATGCTAAAATAATTAAGAATTGGAGATGGTCTGAATATGCATATGTTAGTTGAGTTTTGCACAATACACTGCATAGTTGTCAAGAGGCAATGTTTGCTAGTTCTCGTGGAGGCTATTGACTTGTCCCAAAACTGGAGTGGTTTTGAAGTCTAGAGCGAGGGCTTTATTGGTGGTTATCTGTCTGGAGTTGACGCGGTGATAACGCTAAGGACAACAACTTTGGTACCAAAGACATTTGCACGGGTCTCATTTGAGTCATATGTGTTAGGGAGTTGTTCATGCTAATTAATGATAATTGTGATATTTTTTGAGATTTGATGTTGTGGTAATTGGAGACAATAATATTTTCTTACTTGATGCTATGAATTATGGAGTATTGTCATAACTGTGAGATTGATTGATTATATTAAATTGCATAATTTATTATTTGTTAGTGAAGTGTGAAGAATTTATGTGGAATAGATAAGCTTTTACATTATTTATTATTATGCTTATCCATATGATATGAGTTCTCACCCTTCTGTTGAAATGATGTTCTATGCGACATCGCTCAGGTATCGAGGATAGTAGAGCTTCTCGCGAGGGTTAGTTTGAGGAGCTAGTCTTTCATTTATGGTTTAGTTAGTGGAGTCATGCTCTGTTATGTAACACGTGGAAACGCTAAGTTTTGTACATTGATGTTAAGAGTTATTTTATGAACTCTCTTTATTAACTTTTGGATTATGTTTTATCTAGGAGTTGAAATAAATCCGTTGTTGATTTATGCATATGATGTTAGACATTAAATTTGGAAATTTATATAATTATTATGAGCATGACGGGTTTTATTGATTTATGTTTCTGTTGAATAAATGTGACACCCTCTGTGTTATGCATTTTACTCTGATTTAAGCTATAATATTTATGCGGGGTTTAGAGGGTGTTACAATGTGTGTTTGAAGGGCCTTGGGCGGGATACTTAACGCGTTAGCTACATCATTGCACGGGTCGATACACACAGCACCTAGTATCCATCATTTACGGCTAGGAATACCTCGCTTGTTGGAGTGTTTGCCTTATCTTTTGCTACCCTAGAGTTCCTTAGGAACATATGACTATGTCATGGTGTGAGAATCTTGCTAGGTGATTATAATTGTGAATATGCATGATTTTACTTGCTTGTATGTGTGCACGTCCTACATATGGCCTTGTGGTATAAGAAGTTGACCCTTGCACTGTTTCTCTCTTATGAATGTTCGACGACACCGCTCTAAAGGATGAGCAAGTGACCGATGGATGCAAGAGAGGAGATGTCGCCGGGATGTGATGTGACTATGGGCCACTGCTTCAAAGACTAGTCGTGTGGACATTGCGGGGAGCTCGACGGACATAGGAGACCCTCTTATATATTTTTGGAGTCTTGTTGTAATCATATTCGTTGATGTAAGGGTATCTATTATTGGGTTATTAGTATAAATTTGTTAGAGCATGTTTTGGAAAGTAGTAAAAGGTATCATGTTTCAAAAAAAAATACACTTGCACCTTATGTTTTTCGAAAGTTCATTGGCATGTTTAATTTACTTTTGGATCACTAAGTAACCCTTGAAAATCGGGGCGTTACAAACGCCAACTCCATGCCAGGAAGGCGGGACAAAGAGCCATTCCAACATTTAATTACCACTTCTAATGAACCGTGTATGATTCATTAATGATTGATTCTTGTGACCCATTCCAGCAGTACCCTTGATCTTCCAGCGTTGAACCTTTAGTTCAGCTCCTCCTAGTACAACTATGCAATGATATGCTTCATGGTTAGTCACACAACGTAGTTATAGTCTCTTGGTCGTTCGATGACGACTTCACCACACCTTGACATGAGAGGTCGAGATCACCAACTCAAAGGTGTCACCAACTACTTGTCGCAACGACACTTCACCATCCTTTCGGTCCCGTACATCAATCGTAATCGATAGATATAATCCACAAGCATAAAACTTGAGTCTGCGTCATGTTCATCACATAAACAACATTCATCACCCGACAATCATTTTGTTATTCATATTACGAGAGTAAGCGATCAACCAACATCTCATAAGACTTAAGCATGTCGCACTTCATCAAGTATCATGTTATTCATAACCTTAAGGCATATAATCAAATCATAAATCATCACAACCCATATATTTCATGTATATCATGCATAACACTCAATGTCACAACCCATAACAATAAGCGCCTACAAAACAATTTTGAAATTCTGGTTCTCGCACGGGACGGATGTTCTACGCAATGCTGAGACAACCGGTTCGACAACTGACTAACAGTAACAACAGAAACTTTAAAAGCATAAGTAAATAAGAGCCTACAGTTCATAGTTCACTTCCACTATCTCAAGATTCAGGAACTACAGACACTCATGAACACCACAGTTCATAGTTCACTTCCTAATCTACCCAGTGTATTTCTACTTAGTATCTCAACCTAAGTATAAGAGCCCCTCTCACTTTCTCTCAATCATTGCCACAGTGATTGGTAACAAATAATCAACAATCAGAGTTTGAAGAATCAAACAACATAGAACACAACTTTGCTTTATCGAATCAGGGAGCAAAGTCTGTTCACAAGTAACAAGGACAAAGAACAATGAACAATCCTAAACACTTGATCTCTCTCTATTAGCTTCGATAGTCTTCATGTTTTAGGTCTTTATCCTTTTATATACTTCAGCAGCAGCAGCATAGGCACTAGGGTTTGCTTGGGCTAAAGAACAGATTACAGCAACAATAAAATCAAATGCAATCTTTAAAAGATATGATTATGTTATACACAAGTAATCATAGAAACAAATCTTCAATCAAAGATTGTTTCAACAAATAACAACCCACAGTTAAATCTCTTCTGGTAAAGCTACTTGAACCTCAAGTAACCACAAATCATATCTTCATAAGATCTTCAAGGGCCCACAATCACGTTCCTGATGGTATGAAAAACACTAGAAAGGGGGGGGGGGTTGAATAGGGTGTTGAAGCTTTAAGACTTTCCCTCTAAGATTTTGATAATCTTTTCGGTGTAAAGAACACAAGGTGCAAGAGAAGAAGGATAAAGAAAAGCACACAATGATTTTATCCTGGTTCACTTGATGAATCACTCAAGCTAGTTCAATCCACCCATTAAGGTGATTTCTTCCTTCTTAGAATGAAGGCAATCCACTATTCAAAGATTGTTACAACTGACTAGCACATCTTGCTTAGTGACTAACAGATCTAAGAACTAGCAACACCAAGACAACCTTGTCTTAGTCTTCTCAAGAATACTGACCTCACCGGTCTCTCAAGGAAATACAAACAAAGTTTGTGAAAGGTTTGGTTTACAAAGAGATGATCCTAAAACAAGCAGAAGTAAACACTATGAGAACAATGAAGAAATATTGCTAATGTATTCGCTTGTAGGTTTTCACTTGTATTGCACAATAGTTTCTTTGCTAACTTCTTCTATCTTCAGCCTTTAAATACTCCAAGGTTTAGGGTTTGTATCCGTTTGAAAGAATCCATCTGTTGGAGGGCAATTCTGGAATTTTCAGAACCAGCTGTGGTTGAACGTCGTAGGTAAGGCGGTCAGAATGGTACACTTGCCTTAATTCAATGCAAATACGTCAAAGCAGACTATATGAAGTGCTCATTTTGAATGAGCGTTGCTGCTAATTTATATAGTTGTAGTACCGGTTAGTGGAAAATTTATTTTTTGGAGTGATATCGTATTTAGTATTAAAATCACCACCTTTAATTTTTATGTTCTAATTTTAATATTAATATTAATTAAAAACTACTTAATAATTCTCTAGATCAAAATATATTAATTGTGACCTATGGAATTCCCTAAATTATATGAACTAAATAGTAATGAGCTAAATAATAATAAACTCATTTACAAAAAATTCAAGGTAAATAATTATTTAATATAATTAAAAACCATTAATTTAATATTTATATAGTTTCATGGAAAATGCATAATGGGAAGGTTATTTTCTACATTGATATGATATTAAACTCACTATATTTATCTTTTATGGATTAATATTAATATTAATTTTTATTTAACTAATAATTCAATAAACCAAAACTAACTTTGTGTGCTCTATGAAATTTCCTAACTCATATGAACCAAATACTAATAAACACTTTTTATATATTTTAAGGTAAATATAAGAAGGATATATTTTCTAACTTATATATCACCCCTATAGTATATTAATGTGTTTTCTTCAATAAAAAAAATCAGTTTATTCTATTTTTATTTGTATATATAAGAATTTGACCCTGAAAAGAAAATAGGACCAATATCCTTCAATTTTTGGTCTAGAAAATATCATTCATAAAAAAATTGAAAATAATAAATCACTTATTATGAAAATCTAACTTGAAGGTTAGAAATTCTTTTGTCATATAATGATTCAAAGAAAAATGCCTTTATGCTAGATCTAAGTGAACTTTTTTTCAAAAGCATAAACTTTTATTCATTAAGAAAATAAAAATCGAGAAAAAATCTTTCTCAATTTGACAAAGAGTCAAAATATGACATAAAATATATCTAATATACTCAACGAAAGATACCTTCACAATTGACAAAGAAAGTCAAATAAATAGATTGTCAGCCTACAAAACAATCTTTAAAAAATTATTCAATGATAATTTAGATGTTAAATGATATGAATGAATAATTGGGCCACTGGAAAGCAATTTTTCAAGTGTTTCGAGTCCCTTGAGGATGTTCACAAAAACTTCTTAATGCCATACACCAAATTTTTCAAGGATGACAAATAGGCAATGGAAAGATTGAATCAAACTAAGAAGAATGATATAAAGAAACTATATATAAGATGAGAGTTCATAAAGTTTAGTTAGTTGGCTACCTTGAGATGTACAACTTTTTAATGGCTAACACCATGCCTAGCATGAGAAACTTAACATCGGTTGCATTATAACTTAGAGAGTAGATCAACCGCAACAATTGACCTCAGATAAGAAGATATTGACTTCAAATCTTGGATTGGTTTTCGAACCAAGAAGAATGCATATTGGAAACATACTGAAACAAAAATAGAAAAATAAATCACACAAAAATGAAATCGATAAACATGAAGTCATTGTTCAGGAAATCCTGATCTTACATCATTATAGAAAAATCTACATAAAAAATAAAGAACAAAACATAACATGTACACTGTCTAAAATCCGCATTGATTTTTGATGCAGGATTTACAAAACTTGAAATCTAAAACATAAGCTAGTAGCTCACCAATTTCACAGCAGCAAAGAAACCCTGCATAGAGTTATGATTTGTAGTCACTGACAACTCTGGAGCCCAAAAATGTAGATGAGGTTAATGGAAACATGTAGACAAATCAAACAAATGAAGAGTATTTATACCTAAAGACTCAACCATGAAGGATATGAAAAGCCCCAACTCTTCCCTATTCCATTCATTGAATAATATTCATTTTAGAATCAATTAAAATTGGAGGAGAAGTTTTGGATAATGAAAAGTCATGAATCATTAATTTAAAAAAGTTGAAACAATTAGAATATTGAAAGATCAAGAATTCTTTTAAAGTATTAAAATTATTAAATTGATCTCAAATTTTAAAATCAATTTCATAAGAGATGAATTAAAAAAATATTTTTTCTTATAAAATGTATAAAAAAATATAAATATTTGATTGGAAAAATGGCGAAATTAAAAGAGAAATAAAACTACATAAATTCTAAAAATTTAGAATAAATAAAAAACTAAAAAACTATGTGCTAACAAAATAACATATTTGTATATCACTCAAAAAGTCACATAATAAATAAAAATATTTTTAAAACAGGTTGCATGATTGTTAAAGAATTGTTGATTAACCTAATGGAATATGAAAATCAATGTTATTAAAAACCACACATTAATTAATGTTTAAATTTAAAACGTTAAATTTTATATTACTTTTTTATGTGAATATGATTGTAGAATTTGAAAGGTTCTTGTGACATTATTTGACACTTTGAAGTTGGATCAATTGTTCATTTTAAGGTTACATGGAATGAACGGCTGAGATTCAATCTAAGCAAAATAAAATGCATTTTTACTAAAATATCAATGCTTATCTTTCACAGTTTGTAGAATTAATTGTTGAATGACAGATTTTCCCTCAAAGTTGCATAACTCTCCCTTTACAAGTATAGAAGATAGATATATATTTATTTATTTATTTATTTCAAAATAATACTCCCTCCGTCCCTAATTATAAGCTAAAGTTGTAAAAATCACACTTATTAAGAAAGCCTTAATTGATGCATTGGTTTTCAAAAAAAATGTACAACTTTCTATGTTTACCCCTATTTATGATAACACTTTTTCATCATTGTACTACTAATGGTGGTGCTCCACTACCAATAAATGCAAGGGTGAATATGGAAAGAAATATTAACTTTTGCAAGGTTAGCTTATATTTAGTGACACAAAAAAAGTCTCAATGTTAGCTTATAATTAGGGACGGAGGGAATATTATTTAATTATAGCGGTAAAACCGGTTGAACGACGGTTCAACTACGGCTGAACCAATGAACCTTGAACACGTGTCATAACTGGTTTGATCACCGGTCCGGTTCTCAAGTTCTTACCCACATCACAACCACATGTCAAGAATTCAATGGAGAAATTGTTGGAATTAACATGCTACCGAAGTGAGAGGAGGGCACGGAAATAAAATAAGAAGAGTGAGGAAAGAAACCGGGGTAACGCCATTTATAAAATATGGAATTTGATATGTATATTTTAAATGATGTGTTGTATGTTCCCAAATGATAGCTTTTTGTTTTTTGACAAAGATTGAATTTGTATTAATTCAAATAGGTTGAGTCCAGAGTACAAGCCAAAAGCGACACTGTAGAAACAAAGCATAAACTAATAACGCATAGTTCTCCTCGCTAGAAAGGATAGAACCGGAAATTAATGAAACAAAGGAAATCTAGGAGAGATTTGTCCATGTCCCCCGTGACATGCTTAGTCACACCAATGGAGTGTTCAAGTCTGGTCAGCTGGTGGGGGAACCATTCAATTTATGTGGTAAGTGGGCATATATTGGCAAGTGTGAAGGCTGATTAAAGCACATTTACCACTCACCAACCCGCATATCAATTCCAGGACAAGGCATTACCCGGCTTCAAGAGTGGAGGGTACCGTTGGCTAAGAGCTTGGTAGTTGTGATTGGCTTAAATCTCTTTGCAAAGCTTCTTGTAACTCTCGTGGATGGTGAAAAGCCCAGTTGTCCAGAAGCTTCCCTGCAATACTTAGCTTGGCCAAGATGTGTGCATTGTTGTTCTCGTCTCTTCCCACCCAATTGAAGCTCCAGTTGGGTTTTGCTCTCCTTCAAGTGAGTGAAGTGTGACTATATCTTTGACTAAGTGTTGGACCTCTCCTAATTGGATTTCATTCTTGCATGCTCTGATCAGAAGCAAGCTATCTAATTCAAAGATTACTTTTTCTATGCCCAGATTAGAAGCAGTCAGGACAGCTTCTCTCAAGGTAACAGCCTGAAACATCAAGGGAGAGAGAGCTGCAAAGCGTTTTGTAGTGGAGATGAGGGGTGTGCCACTGTCATCCCTGAAGAGAATGCCTTCCGCTGTCTTCTTCTGGTCCTTGTTAAAAGCTGCGTCCAGGTTGCATTTCAGGAAGCCCTGAGGTGGGAGACGCCAGCGATGGGTCGATCAGATAGCTTGCTTTTGATCAGAGCATGCAACACTTAGTCAAAGATATATAAGGAGTGCATTAGCAACACACACCTTTTTCTTTGGACAAAAAACCCAGCTTTCACTTTTTAAATTAAGTCCTTCATAAGGATACTTAAGTAATTTTACAATCTATACTCTCTCTCCAATTCAGAATTTGTGCAGAAGCTTCATCACTTTCTCTCTCTCACACAACTGCACTCTTTCTCTCTTTTACCCGTTTGAAAAATTTGGACATTTGATATTGGGTATGGGTATTTACTACTGAAACTACAGGAAGCTTCATCACTCTCTAACTCTATGTAATTTCGCAGCCAAGCATTTTGCTTCATCATCAAGAGCTTCATCCTTGCTTCTAATTTATATAGAAACACATTGAAATCTGATTTCTGATATTGGGTATGGGTTTGCTTCGTTCTTTTTTATGGGTTTACTTCCAATTAATGGGTATGACATCTAATTTCTAATTTCCTAAGTTGTATGGGTTTGCTTCTTTCCTTTTTTAATATTAAAAAAAATCAGATTGAAGGTAAAACGAGAATGACATCTGAAGATAACGATTGGACCTTAGAGCAACCTAAAGATTGTGCTTCTACATTTGAAGATGATGAAAATTTAATATCTTTAACCTTTCAAGAGAAACAGATTGGGCCTATTCTAACAGACACTAAGTACAGATTTTAGAAAGCAAAATACCAGTCTCATTATGGTCGCATTTAACTTTTAGAGGAGAGGGATTGATAGAGATGAAGACTTGATGGAGGTTGTGGTGCTGCAATGGAAGGAATTAGAGGCTAAGAGAGAGAAAGAGTGCATATCACAAAAGGTTGAGTGAGAGAGAGAGTGATGAAGCTTCTGGACAAAGTCTGAATTGGAGAGAGTGTAGATTGCAAAATTACTGAAGTATCCTTATGAAGTGACTTAATTTAAAAAGTGAAAGATGGGGTTTTTGTCCAAAGAAAAAGGTGTGCGTTGCTAATGCACTCCTTCTAAAAAAAGAGTGGGTGTGCATTAGCATTCCCCATATATATATATATATATATGATAGCTCAAATGGTAAGAGTCAAGTAAAATATGGGTTGAGTGAGGGAGGTCTAGAGATTAATCACTGAAGGGTTCACTTTATCTTTCCAGTGTAAACAAAAAATGATGTGTTGTGTTTTTTAATTGGAGGGACAGCAACCAAGACTGAGAAATTATACAAATGATTTCTATCCCTAATTCAATTAGTTTTTTTTTTGACGGGCTAATTCAATTAGTTAAAAACGAACGGGTTTTAAAAAAAAAATCCATGAATTTGTATATAAAGATTCGTAACGGTCTTTGTCTGACACTTAAATACAAGATTATAGAAAAAATAATTTACCCTAATGCCTAACTTAGGTTTTTTTTTTTTTTTGAAATAATATAAAAATATACTATATACCAAAATGAAATGGTTTATAAACAATTTATGAACATGGAGTAGTTTTTGCCACATAGAAGAAAGTAACTGATTATTTGCAACGAAAAAATAATGTTGTGCCGTTGTTGAATATAATCCTTGTCAGCGATTTAGAATTAACAATGAAATTTTAGAGAGAAATTCCTTTTGTAGCAAACTTGTTACATAATCCATTATTAAGTGAAATGGGTTGTCTAAAAATTTGCGGCGAAATTTAACAGAAAACTTCTCTCCAAAAAATTCGCTTTGTATCCATTATTCAGCGAATTAAGGATTTTTGTCAGATAAAGATTCCTTTGAAAACGAACAGTTTCTCCCCTCTACATGTTAGCAACTAAATTGATTTATTTTTTATATTATTTTGTAAAAAATAAATAGCTATTACCAGCTTGGAGAAATAAAGCACCTCTCAAAATGATGACATTCATATATATTGTTTTTTTTTAAGTTCATATATATTGTTACATCAATGTGAAAGTTACCTATAGCATGTGCCGCGAAGAGATATTGATCTGGTTTTATCTCTCATACCGAAGGGAAAAATTTGTTTAGATTGAAAGGTAGAGAGTAAAATTCTTCGCTCCTTGTATCTGTCTTGAATGAACGGAATTTGTCCCACCACTGCAGCCCTCTGTCTTGACGAGTTTGTTTGTCTTTTTTCTTATGCAATGTAACATCCAAGAACAGTGCCAATGTACCAGCAACAAATGCTTCAGATGCAAATGGGACATTGATCATATCATTGAACTGGAAACAGGTGAAAATTATTGTTAATGGTTAACTTTCCTAAACCCTTAAACTATAAGTTCAAATTAAGCTCGTGATTTGTTATTCTACTTTGAGCACCGCATTCACAAAAGAATGTAATTTAGCAATATGCTTACAAGTCCAACATTTATTAGAGGTATGTCAAAATAAGTCTACATAAAGGGTATAATTTTTAGTTAAATTTGTCTTTTCAGGTAGAATTAGAAATAAACCAAATTCTAAGATAAGATATTTAATTCTTAGAGTTTCATGTGTATGCAGTGTGATTGTAAAATAATCTTACACTGACAATCAATCACGGTACGCCACGAAGGATGAAAAACTACTTTTGTTTGAAATTGTAATTAAAATAAAAATATATTTTCTGATTTGACGGAATTCAATTGGATAATTGTGTATGTAAAGTTTACACTGAAGGTGGACACACCTTGAATCTTTTATTTAATTTAATTGTACTATGCTTCAACATAAATGCAAATATGTAATAATTGGACTAAATATGTTAAGACGGTGCATACCACAAGATGAGGGCAGATTTTTTATTGAAATTAAATGAGAGAAAGAATGAGAAAATAATTGTACCCATCTTGCACGAGTGTGCACAGGACCATAGCCTTTGAACGCTGTATACTCGTTGAAGTATTGTGGTATTGAGAAGCCCATAAAAACAGAGAAGCCTAAGATGAATTTAGTTCTAAAGCTATTCAAATTGCAAAATTGAAGGAAACTGAGACCTGCAGAGCCTGTAATATTGTGGGAACATAAGAGAGGATTAAACAAATCAAGCTTGATTAAAATTTTTATGATAATAGTCCAGCTTCTTTTAAGTTGATAATACATACCCACATAGGCAAAGAAAAGGCAATACAAAGCTGCAATTATAGGAGCTGGAATTGAAGCAAAAACAGCTCCAAATTTTCCTACATATGGTAGGTTATAACAAGTGTTTAGGTTCATATTCAACAAGGAAACAGAATCAAATCAGAATTGCCAATAACCTTACCAAGAATTGAGAAAAAAATCATGAATCCAGCTGATATTTGAACAACCCTTCGGCTACCCACGCGTGTCAAAGCTAAGAGTCCTGCATTCTCACTGGTAAAAGGCCAGTGATGTTATGCTACACTGGAAAATAGTCCAACAACATGGAAGTATTGAATTAGAATCTTACACAGAAACTGATGATCCATTCCCGGTCCCGAAGATCCCAGACAACAAAATTCCCACTCCCTGATATATCAGAAAAAAACAATGTATGACAGTTATCTAAAGCAAGCAGAAAATGCATGATCAGTAAAGATAAGACCAAAAAACTAGGTGGATCAAAACAGCGACAACAACGACAATAACAACATATAATTTTGTGTTCACCTGCCAACCAACACCTCGGCTAAGCACTGAAGGTGGAATCGGTGTTGCACTCGCGTACCTTGACACAGCAATGAAAGCACCAGTTGACTGTGGAGCAAGCAAATTCATTAAGTATACTACATGCCACAATTTGATTTGGGAGACATGAAAGGGGACACCAAATGGGGACAGAGAATTTGGAATTTCGATCCCTCACGTAGATGCTCTAAGGGTCAGGTAAAAATATGTGCCCGCCAAAAATTAGCAGGATAATGATCAAAAACCATCATTCTGGCTGAATAAAGCATATCAAGCTCATCGAGATAAAATCAAACAAACCTCTACTAGAGCAACAAATGAAGCAGCCATCATGGCAAAAGTTTCTCCAGCATCAAATGTAGGAGCTCCCCATTGAAAAGGATATGGGATTCTTATCCTGCATGATGTATTTTGTCAACAACTGTACTAAGGTAATAAATATATTGAAATCCTTGATTCCTTGTAACTTAAGATTTCTTTAAACAGGTACAAAATTGTCAAGATTCATCAACTAGCTTGTAGGTAGAAAGTCATAATGATATTAAAAGAAGAAATTACATTTATATGGTTAAAAAATCAACATGAAGATCCTTACCAAGGAGCACCACCTATAATTCCCGCTCGATCTGTTCTGCATGTGATTTGGGTTTTAGGAGCCGAATTTTTATAAGCTCCGCCAACAGTAAGAAGATGAGCATAAATCCACACAATCGCCACTGAGAATATAACTGCAAAGCGATCAAAAATAGGCTTGTCTCCTTTCATCATGCGAGGAATGTACTGCAAAAACATGTCAGTACTTAAATATGAGTAAAACACAAAACAAAGAAAGAGCATTAAGAAGGTTACAATTTTATGAATCACCTGTGAAAATACTAGCAGGATAATGATTTCTGGCAGGCCAATCTCCACACATTTTGCAAGCTTAATTTACAAAACCACAATCAACAAAGTGTGAATTTTTACATTATAATTTTAAAACAAATATGGACTAGTTCTTGTTTCAAATATATGTACCATAGGGAATCCCAGTTCATATAGCCCAAAGCCTGAAAGAGCAACTAGAGGAACAGCAGAGAGAGGACTTAAGAACCTGAACAAAAAGAAAGCAATTTGAACAAAAAGAAAGCAATTTCTAATGAGTATGATTTAGAGACGCTAAAACAAGCTAATAACAATATCAGGAAGGATAAATTAGTGTCCATGAGTATAATTGAAACTGGGATTAGCTATAGTTTTGAGTAAATTAAAAGAAAAAATGTTGATATATACTGATGAAACCCTGATATTATTCAACAGAAAAATGTACAAGAAACAGATGAGTATTCGAGAGACTCATCACTCTCCTAATTCCCAATTCCCAAATGATCCCAAAGATACCTAAACCCTCTTCACACTCCCTTATTTATAGGCTAAGCCATAACTAACTAACTAACTCTAAATGCTAACCCTTAACTAACTAACTAACTCCAAGTACTCATCAATACTCCCCCCTAAACATCCACCTTGTCCTCAAGGTGGGGTAAAACACAAGCTTCTTTAAACAAACAAAAAACAAATACTCCAACAGTTGGGCCTGGCCCATTAGAGTAAGGGAATGAACTGGTCTGTAGATGATTGAGAAAGAAAAGTTCCTCTTGGGCCCGTTCCTTCTGTTTAGCATTATGGGCTTTGGCCTTGTGGTCAAACTTTGACCCAATTCTGAAAAATCTAGCTGAGCCAGCCTTGCTCTGCTTCGTGTGAACGCGTGTGCGTGTGAAGACAACGGAAAGACCACACCCAACCAGCGACGACGGAAACGAACGTCCCCCGCCATAACTGCAAAGTCCGGTGGCTTCGCCGGCGGCCGTGAAACGGTTACCGACTTGCGAATGAGCGAGCGCCCTTTACTCTCCTCCGTGCGAACTAACTCGAGGCCACAGTATCCCACCACCGCTGTCTCAGCCAAATCCGGTGACATAGCTGGAGGACGGTTGGCCACCAAGTCCGATCTGCAAGAATCGCCAAGGATGAAGTGTGAGCTGCCACCACTGCGGTCTGGTGGCTTAGTCTCCAGTTGAATGGCAACCATCGAAGAGCAAAGAACAGAGGTCTGAATGAACGTGTCCGGCAGTCGATTGGCGGTTACCGCCGTGCAGAGACATGAATCCGGCGGTTTCCGCGGCGGCCGTCTCTCCCAATCGAATCCTAAATCACTGATTTGGGGCAAAACGATTGGTTGCACCTTCTTCCTCCCATGAATGCTGCAAATCTGCCATTTCTCCATTGAAGAACCTTCCTGTAACCGCTTGATTTTGATTTCCCCTTCGGCGTCGATCTTCTCCCCTTTCGCCGTCAACGTGCAATCGATGTAATCAACCACGGTGACCGGTTGACACCGTGACACCTCCGCTGTTTGCTCCGCCGCCATTGCAAACTCCGAGTCTTTCCGCGACGCTTCCATCTCAGAATTCTCCGGCGAATATGGCTTGATCTCTGATTTCGCCAACAGCACTGAATTGGCCTCAGGTTTGGCTTCCACCACAACAGTTCTTCGTTCTGCCTCCAAGACTTCTTGCTTCCCAGGGATTTCTTCCTCCTCTGAATCTTGGACTGGTTCTGGCATGTACGGTTCCAATTCTGGTTCGAATTTCCTCAACAGAGCCTCCACAAATTCCCACCATGTTGCCTTCTGATTGCGTCTTCTCCAGCAAAACCACCACATGAAAGCTTCACCAGTCAAAGCCTTCTCTGCCCCTGAGAATTTCTCCTCTTCGGATACTCCCTTGGCCTCACAGTGTTGCTCCACCATAATGAGCCATCCGTAGGCCTCTCTTCCATCAAATTCTGGAAACATCTTCACGAATTGATGGCAATCACAGCACCTAGATCGGTGCTCTGATACCAATTGATGAAACCCTGATATTATTCAACAGAAAAATGTACAAGAAACAGATGTGTATTCGAGAGACTCATCACTCTCCTAATTCCCAATTCCCAAATGATCCCAAAGATACCTAAACCCTCTTCACACTCTCTTATTTATAGGCTAAGCCATAACTAACTAACTAACTCTAAATGCTAACCCTTAACTAACTAACTAACTCCAAGTACTCATCATATACCCATTAACATAAGGATTATTATCTACAATTGAGAATATATTACAGCGGTATAAGATCCATCCCAAAAAATTAAATCGCAATCATCTCTTAAAAACTTAATTTGAAAAAATTGTAACGAGAACATGGAGCAAAAAGTGTAAGTAGTTTAGGCAGAACCTCACTACATTGCGCCAAAGGCCACTGAAGCCAAGAACAATTTGGAGGGTTGAAGCCACAATAAGAGCACCCTGTGTTCCGCGCATTATCCTCTCAAATTTCTGCACAATTTTTACACATGAGGTAACCAAGGATGACGAAACAACAAAAGCAGAAAAAAATGGTGAAGATCAACAAGGTTTGTGATAAACAAACCAACCTCATGAGGATTCACAATGTCACTGTAGCGACCAGCCAAAATGATTGAAATGGTTGTTGGCACAAAGGTGTAGGATCCCCCAATAACTGCAGGTAGACGAGTCCCGAATAATGCTTGGAAAAACGTGTTTATGCCGGCCACAAACAACAGAGTCTGAATCACTTTTGCTTTCTCTTCCTATTTAACCAAAATTGTTACAGTTTTATTAGATTTATGGACAACACCACAATGTTTAAAAAAACCATTTGCCTCAAGACTTACATTTCCTCCTCCCATCTGGGGAACTAGAGAGCTTGGTATCAGAACAGTTGTGCCAAGCATCACCAGGTAATGTTGAAAACCAAGTAGGATTGCCTCCGCTTCATTAACATAAAAAATCAAATGCAGCAAAGGAAGAAGCATCATTCATCAAATTGTTAAATAACTATTGAACCTATATGCCAAAAGATTTTAGATAGAATCTTAGAATTTAAGTTAGGCTTAACTCTACCCGAGCCCAATAAACGGAATTAGGATAAGATATGATACTATCTTATAATTCGGGTTAGGCCTAACTCCACCCCAAAAGTTAGCTCACGGGTGAGAGTTTCTTTATACCCTTTATAAGAAAATGTTTGGTTATATCTCTAGTTAATGTGAGACTTCTGATCAGAAAGAGAATAGAAAATAAAAATGTTCAAATGAATTGGTAGTTCACTTACGCCATGGAGGAGGACTAGTAATGCAGTAAGAAACATTTGGTAGTTGATCTTTGACTGGATGTGGCTGAAGCTCATCTTGCTTGGGTTGAGGTGCAGCTCCCCCTCCTGCCATTCTTCGCGTATCTAACCCCAATGAACTTTAACAACAACTCAAATGCTCAACAACAACCAAAACTCAAACTTTCTCATAACCCAATAGAACAAAAAGCAAAGCTTTAGGAGATTAACGTTTCCCAAGAACAATTTCTCAACCTAAAGAAAATGTCATGCAACAGTGACACAGTAACCAACAAAACCCGTTGGAAGAAATCAAAATTCCACTACGAAGAGATGATCAAGCTGAGGACACCCTCAAAGAAAGAGAGAAAAATGTACACTTTCTTCACTCTTGGGAAATTCAAACAATGACAATGAATACTTTCTTTCGCTCTTGCAATGCAGCTAGTATTGGAGGATTTAATTTCTTAGCCCAAGATCCACATGCAGGCTAAGAAAACAGTTAAAAGTGAGTGTGAAGATATGAAAGAAAAGAAAAAGAAGGAAGCCAGCTCTTCCTAAAGCAAGAAAGAAGTAAAAAAATCAAAAGGATGTCCAAGTTCTACACTGCTTTACATTATTATAATCAATATTTTAAATTGAACAAGGGTATATTTCTTTTCATTCAACACGTAAAGATAAAGTTTGTATAAAAGAATCTTCACCTTCACCTTTATTAACCTCAGATTTAGCATTTAACTAAAATATTTGTTTAAAATCATGTTCAGATCCATTATTTTATCTCGCAAAATGTCTTCTTCCCCTCCCAAAAGCTATTCTAAATAGCTTCTACCAAAATCACTTCTCCATTTAACGAGAAAAGCTAAGTTTTTGTGATGGACTAGTTTTATGGTCCATTGTGCATTGTCCCAATCCATACCAAGCACAAAGAAAGTCGGTCTAACCCGACTTGACCTAACTTGTTTAGGCCAACCGAGCAGCCTCACGAGTAACATTTAACGGCCTCGCCCGTCACTCAAATCAGGCTTAGAGGAGAAGTCATTTTGTTCATTTTGCTTCGCATTTCAGACTCTTCTATTTCATCTCTTGTTCAATATATTTAAAAAATCAACGTATTGATTGACGTATCAAATACGACAGACATATTCTCCGTGCAATGCAAGAGTAAAAAAACACTAATTTTGATTAAAAAAAAGTGATTTTTTGATTTTAAAAGTGATTTTTTTGATTAAAAAGTGATTTTTCCAAAATAAATTGAATCAAACGCACTCTAATTGGCTCGTTTATCATTGCTTACAAAAAGTGATTTTACTTTTGAAAAAATAATTGATTTTATTTCAAGTGATTTTTTGAAAAAGTAAATTTTCATTTAACTTTGTCTACAAATATAATAAGTGCTTTCAATTTTAGAAGTGATTTTAAATTGTTTAGATACATAAAATTTCAAATATAAATTAGGGATATTTTTTATCTTGCAAAAGTTTTAAGAGAGTGTTCTATTCCGTTCCCTTTCGTTCCACCTTTTTCCTGAGAACCAAAGTGTCTGTTGGGATTGTCTCATTATCTTATCAGTTATTTGAATTTGATTTAAGAGGATTGTGATATTGGGTTAGAGGGATTCTATCTTATGGGTTTAGATAAGACTCTATCTTATCTTATGGGTTAAGATAAGATAGAGTCTTATCTAATGAGTTTAGATAAGATGTTTAGATTATCTTATCTTGTAATACTAGAGTTAGTAGTGTCCTATAAATAGATAAGACCTCAAACAATAAAAGTGTGTCGTGTGCTAGTGTGCACCAAGTGTGTGCGGAGTGCGCCACAATTGGGTGGTGTGCAAGTGAGCCGCAATTTGGCGGTGTGCGAGGACACATAGCAATATAAACTGCTATTGTAAACACAATTGATTATTGAGAATCAATAAAGGGAGCTATAGCTACTCTATAGCCGCAGAGGTAGGCATAATTGGCCGAACTGCGTGAACAAAGATTTTGTGTGGTTTATTCGTGCTTTCTCGCTCTATCGTACTGTCTGAATCAAGTTGTGCCTTTCTATTCCACAACAATGTCTCGTTCCTGGAGCATTTTGTCCCATTCCGTTCCATCTTAAAAACTTGACAAACACAGAACGGAACCCATGTGTCATGTTCCGTTCCCTTCCCACCTGTCTACCAAACGCTACCTTAGTGTTCTCTATTGCTCCCCTTCAAGTGGGACACCATTTTTTTTCTCCTTGCCTTGGCTTGTACTCGTTCGTCCGAGTCTCAGAGATTGTGCAATGTCTACCTCTAATCTAATCTAATATGATAATAATACAAATGAAACACAATCTTACTTTTTGCATGGCTTGCGACTTTTGCCAATGTTGCTTTACGTTCCTTTCGGCAATTCATTGTTTTGAAAATAGCAATATTTGCTTGACCTATGATTACAAAAATTACTCTATATTGCTGTTAAAGTGAAAGCGCCATTTTAGATTGAGAATTACAAATCCTAGAGAAGCGAGCGTTAAAAGTAGTAAAATAAGTGCGCTATGGAAGAGATATTCCACCATTGTTCTGTGGGCTAAAGAAAAACATCATTGTGGATTCCCTAGCCATTCAGTCAAGGAAATGATCTTTCGAAGTACAAAAAAGAGTCAAGGAAATGATCTTCTATATCTCCCAATGCAGCCAAATTCTATCTTAAAACCAATCCTAAGAGGATTAAAACTAAAACAATTAGCTTCATCTCTAAAACTCTCTTTCCGACACAATGCTTTATAGATAAAATTCATGTGAGTCCAACCAAATAAGAAAAAAGACGCATGTGATTTAGTAGGTCACGTCGAAAAACAAAGTAATAAAGAGAGTTGCTACATTTCTCATGAAACAAATAAATCATACCACAAATTTGTTCTAGAAATAATGAATAAACAAAATTAGAAATCTGTGGTAGAAATATTAGCTTGATTAATCCAAAGCATTTGATTTTTAATATAAGGAATGAATTAAACTCAATTGGAGTCATGTTAGCTCATTGTAATTGGTTAATCTTATCAAAGGCAAACCCATAAATTATAAAAACCAGACACCTATTTGGGTTCCAAGTCTAACACAACAACATAAATTTATATGCTTCAGATTCATTCACTCTTGGAAAGAATCTGGAGGAACTACCTCAAATGAACTCCAAAACCATGACAGAACTTGACAGCTCAAGACAGCAGATAATCAAAAGATATCTGAAAGAATGTCTTGAAAAAACCCTCTTGTATAGGGTTTTCTTAATAGCAACATATCCATCATGTTTCATCCTTTTCCTGATAATAATAGGATGCAAATGTCTAATTTTACAGACCACCAGAACCGCGAAGTTGCAACCTCTTCCTCTCGAACTCGAGCTACAAATAAGAAAAATGAAAATCATCATCAAAATACCAGTTCACAAAAACTCTTGCAGGAGAGGAAAGGTTTTAAGGGTGAAATTATCCACAGAGACATCAGGTGTATCATTTTCCTCAAAGTATCAAATGAAATCAACAAAATAGATCTTAGCTGATAGAGTCTGCCAAAGTAATGCATCTTTTTTTTTATGCAATGAAGGACGGGCATTTGAACTACCCAAAATCCTCTCACTAGCCCAGTTCAAATTAACGGATGTAATAATAATAAAAGAGCTTCTTTTAGAAAAATCAAATGTAATTACCATGAAAACATAGTTTTCCGGCTTATGTTTCATTTTGCTTCTGCTAATAGTAAATCAGTAATAAATCATAAGGTTACAAGGACAAGCAACCCTAGTTCACATGATGTTGATATGCCATTGTTACAAACATTTGAACACATCACAGCATATTTAAGACTAAATAAATGGACATAGAGAGGTATTTACCACTTTCTTCACTCGGTCATTTGCAGCAGGAGTACCTCCAATCACAGAATCCGAGTTATAAGGACTGCCAACACGCACCTCATTCATAACAACTATGACCGTCTTGTCCCAGCGGACTGGAAGCCTGGTTAGATGCTAATATCATCAGCTAAAAGAAAAACTAAGTAGCACTAGACTAGTAGTTCACAAATCATATCTATCAAGAATAATATACAAAAGCTAGAAACTCAAGGGAAAACTCCCTTAAAGGGGGTGTTGGGGGACTGGGGATTTTAATGTTCCATGGAAAGATGCACCAAAATGTGCATGCCTTAAGAAAGAGGATAATATCAGAACACTAAGAAAAAAGAAATTATTGAATAGCTGTCTTAAATTTCCTTAAAAATTTACAAAACAATGATAAAATTCATTGTAAAATTATATGAATAACATGTTGTAAATAACAAAATCCTAGGCTCCTTGTTGCTAGGTTTAATATCTTGGACATTGGATTATCAAATAATCAATAAAGCATTAAGGAATGTCTCCCGAGACGATCAGAACCAAGAAGGCTTGTCTAAGGCAGCATAACCACTTTTCTGTACCTTTGACTACACCGAAAAAACTATATAGAATAAAGTAATAGACACTTAGCAGAATCCAAAGAGCCTCCAGAAGGTAGAACTAAGTACAACGACAGGAATTATGGCTGCCATAGCCCGCCATATATAAACATATCTAACTAAAGCCAGATATTCAACACCTAATATATCGAACTAAAGTCAAACATATCTTACTAAAGTCAGATATTCAAAAACTATCTTGTCCAGTACAGTCGCCAATCACCATCCAAGTATTCATTAACATTCCATTATCAAGTAATAGCAGCGGAGGATATCAGCATACATTATCATAGGATATCTAGCTAAAATTGTGAAACAACTGCAAGATAGACCAAAATTCATTTAGATATTTTACGACAATACGTAATATCATTATATTACTGGTGTTGGTAAAATGTTATAGTAGTCTTACTCAATGTTACCAAATATCCGCCATGGCAGTTTTTTGGCTCTCCATCATGGCCAATATCCCTCCATATGGTTGCCATTATTTGTCATGTATGGCAGGATTTCGGCTTTCCGCCGTGACCCGCCATCCGCAATTAACAACACTGGTCTTACTATAAGTTAAAGTACTCAAATAATTAATCTCCAACACTCACAGATAATAATTAGGCAATTCACATGTGACATTCACACTATTCAATCTATAGGGAAACTTGGAATATCTAGTCTAACATAACAAATGGGTGAGCCAAGTTTCATGAATAAGATTTTCTACAATCAAACGATATTACTACTCAGCACTTACGTTTTAGACAAAGCATCAAAGATGCTCTGCGCCTCACTGGTAACACCAACCCCAATCCTCTCAGCATCTGCCTCGGCTTGTCTGCAAACCCAAAATCACATGAAATCACACATCAAGAGAATCAAAACGAAGAAGAAAGAACAAAGTTATGAAATTGCAAGAGAATGAATGAAAACCTGATGGCAACAACTTCCCTAGCTTGGAGAGCGGTGAGATCAAGGAAACAGTTGGTTGGATCAAGTGGGTCTTCGGCTTGACCTAGAAAAGTGAAATCTTTGATGTAATTGGCCTTCAACAACCTGAAATTTCGATGAGGGCCATGTTTGGAACCTTGTTGAAGTATGAGGATGTTGGAGGGGCGATCGAAGGTGACAACTTGGCCTTCGAATTCGTCACCCAATGTTGTCCTGATCGAGAGTATGCACCCAATCGCTAACTCCTCTACGCTGTTGCTAACCTCCATCATTGCCGTTTTCCTTTTCCCTGATGATGCAAAACTATTTGTTGTTTCCTACTACTACTATTGTTGTTCCTAGTTTACCCTTCGCAAAGTTTCAACCTTCACATTTTGCTTGCGATTCTCATCCGTTTGTATCTGCTTTTTGGGTCCCTATAATACCTAAGTTTTATTATTTTTTTTTAATTTCTTAAAAACATTGATTTTCCACGAATTTCTATTGTATTAATGAGTTCTTAAACTTATAAACTATTACTCTTAGCACCCCATGTTACTCGCCGTCAACATTCTTGATTCTTTATTTGCTCAATTTCTAACATTTTTTTACTGATGTGACACATTTTAAATGACGTGGAAGCTTATTAGAGAGAGAGACAGAACCAGCTTAAAAGAACTTTTAGTTCATCATGAATTCTTATTGTGCAAACGGTGTCCTTAGACTTAAAAATACTAGGAACTTCATCATCTTCATCTCTTTCTTCAAATATTTTTCATCATATTTTTCATTACTACCCCGAAAAACCCATAATATAGTTCCAATAAGGAATATTGAAAGAAAACTCTCTAATTTATGAGTCATGAGCAAAATCAGAGTTTAAGAATCATGAGCAAAACTCTCCAATTGTCGAAGCAGATGTCGCAGCATCTGATTCTGTGAAGCTAGGGCATCAGTCCTCAGCTTGAGTTTCTGTTGTGGGCCCTTTGAAGATTATTTGAAGATATGTTTTCTGTGTTACTTGAGGGTCAAGTAGTTATTCCATAAGGGTTTTATTTATGGGTTGTTATTTGTTGAAACAATCTTTGTTAAAAGATTGGTTTCTATCTTTTCTTGTGCAATAAGTAACAAGATCTATCAAGATTGTGTTTTGAATTGCTGTTGCTGCAATCTGTTACTTCAGCCCATGCTAACCCTAGAGCTCATGCTGCCGCTGCTGAAGTCTATAAAAGGATGAAGACCTAAAACTTGAAGACCATCGAAGCTATAGAGAGAGATCAAGTGTTTTAGGATTTGTGATGTGCTTTGTCATTTGTTAGTTGCGAATCCTCTTTGCTCACTGATTCTATAAAGCAAAGAAGGGTTATGTGTGTTTGATTACTTTCAAACTCTGATTGTGGATTGTGTTCACCAATCACTGTGGTAGTGATTAAGAGAAAGTGAGAGGGGCTCTCATACTTAGGTTGAGATTCTAAGTAGAAATACACTGGGTAGATTAGGAAGTGAACTATGAACTATGGTGTTCATGAGTGTCTGTAATTCCTGAATCTTGAGATAGTGGATTTCCTTTATTTGGGTGCAAACCCTCCAGACGTAGGTGAAAGTTGAAGGTATGAAAAACGATAGAAAGGGGAGGGGTTTGAATAGCGTTTTCAAACTAAAACTTTTCCCACTTGAGATTTTAACAAATCTCTTCAAACACAGAATATAAAAGTGCAAAGATAAGAGTTGAGAAAAGCACACAATGATTTTATCCTGGTTCACTTGATAAATCCCTCAAGCTAATCCAGTCCACTCGTTAAGGTGATTTCTTCCTTCTTAGAATGAAGGCAATCCACTAATCAGAGTTTGTTACAACTGCACTTGCAACCTGCA
This sequence comes from Lotus japonicus, assembly GCF_012489685.1. Taxonomy (NCBI): domain Eukaryota; kingdom Viridiplantae; phylum Streptophyta; class Magnoliopsida; order Fabales; family Fabaceae; genus Lotus; species Lotus japonicus. Next base: position 30,351,630 of record NC_080044.1, read on the forward strand.
ATGTAACTAACAATACAATGACTTAGCTATCACTAAGATTCACTCTCTTAGTCTTCTCAAGAATCTAACCAACCTTGGTCTCCTTAAGGAAAATCAAACAACTGTTTGAGAGTTTGGGTTTACAAAGAATTGCTTCTCAGAAAGCTACAGTAAACACAATAAGAACGATTTGAAGAAAGATTTCTAAGAGAATATTTGAATATTGCTTGAGCTTGAAACAAGTTTCTTTCTTAGGCGGCATCTTTCATCTTCAGCCTCTTTATATACTCCAAGGATTAGGGTTTAGACGTTGCATGGAATGCTACCATTGGAGGGCAGATCTGGGATTTCCGGTTTCTGTTGTGGCTGAATACGTTAGGTAAGGTCGTCAGGAATAGTACAGTTGCTTTTGTACTTGGATAGCAACTTGACCTTTAACCTAGATGACTTCTGATCAGAGCGACGCTTCATGTTGGAACTTGTGAAGCTTGGTGATCAGAGTCAGAGGGAAGCTTGGATCCTCTGACCTTTGTAACTTCTGCTTCTGGACTCAGAGGAGAAGTACTTGGTCTTCAGAGCCAGCTTACTCTTGGACTTCAGAGTCTTCACTTCTCAGCTTCTGGACCTTCAGAACTTCTGGACCTTCAGAGCCTCTGGACCATCAGAGCTTCTACACCTTTAGAGCTTCTGGACCTTCAGAGCTTCTGGTTTTCAGAACTTCTGGTCTTCAGAACTTCAAGTGATCTGAATCCATATCAGAGCTTAACTATCTTCAGATTTTCTGAAGCATATTCTACTGTTCAGATTGAACATAGTGAGTGTGAAAGTGTTGCGTAGGTTGCTCTTTGAGCATAGTGCTTCTGATTTATGTGTAATTGGACCAGAGTCTGAGACTGTCATTAAAACACTCAGAAAACAACGTTAGAGTACCATAATTATTCATACATAATAGTTAACATGTAATCATCAAAACCTAGAGTTGTACTACATGATCAAAACTTGATCTTACAAAAGTTTTGTAAGATCAAGTTTTGATCTAGTAGTACAACTCTATGTTTTGATGATTACAAGTTAACCTTTTGATATGAACAATTGTGGTACTCTAACGTGTTTTTCTGAGTGTGCTATTTACAGGCTCTGACCTCTATTCAATCTCACACAAATCAGAAGCACTGTGCTTAAAGAGTGACCCAAGCATCGCTTTCGCATTCACCATGTTCAGTATGAACAGTGGAAAAGCTTCAGAAGTTCTGAAGTTATACAAACTCTGATGTGGACTCAGTCACCAGAAGTTCTGAAGATCCAGAAGTTCTGACAACCAAGAAACACTGAAGGTTCAGATGTTCTGATGGTGTAGAAGACTCTGAAGATCCAGAAGCTGAATAATGGAAACTCTGATTTCCAGAAGCAAGAAACTCTGAAGACCATGTACTTCCCTCTGAGTTCAGAATCAGAAGATACAACGGTCAGAGGATCTGTGCTTTCCCTCTGACTCTGATCAACCCGCTTCACAAGTTCCAACATGAAGCATTCCCCTGATCAGAAGTCTCCTAGGTTTAAAGGTCAAGTCACTATCCAAGTACAAAAGCAACTGTACCATCCTGACGACCTACCTAACGTTCTCAGCCACAGCAGAAGCTGGAATTTCCCGAACTGCCCTCCAACGGTAGCATTTCCATGCAGCGTTCAAACCATAATCCTTGGAGTATAAATAGAGGCTGAAGATTGAAAGATGCGGTTGGAAGAATTTACACAAGCATAAGCCATATTCAAAAACCTTCAAGCATTCTTTCATCTGAAATTCATTGTGTTTACTATTAGCTTTTCAGAAGCAAATCTCTTGTAAACATTCTTTGATAAACAGTTTGTTTAGTTCCTTTAGGAGATCAAGGTTGATCGGATCCTAGAGAAGACTAAGAGAGTGAATCTTAGTGTGAGCTAAGTCAGTGTAATTGTTAGTCACTTGTAGGTCTCAAGTGCAGTTGTAACACTTTACCTGATTAGTGGATTGCCTTCATTCTAAGAAGGAAGAAATCACCTTGACGGGTGGACTGGATTAGCTTGAGGGATTTATCAAGTGAACCAGGATAAAAATCCTTGTGTGCTTCTCTATCTCTTATCTTTAGCACTTAAGTTCTCGAAAGATTTGATAGAATCTTTAAGGTGGAAGTTTTTACTTGAAAACGTTATTCAAACCCCCCTTTCTACCGTTTTTCATACCTTCAATTGGTATCAGAGCGCAAGTTCTGATTACCACACCTAACAGTGTTCAGTGATCCGGGCCGGTGTGAAAAACAATGGCTACCACCAGTGAAACACAGAAAGATGGATACAACGCAAAGCCTCCTATGTTCGACGGTCAAAGGTTCAAGTATTGGAAAGATAGACTCGAAAGTTTCTTTCTGGGTTTTGATGCAGATCTCTGGGATATTATTGTGGATGGCTATGAGCGTCCAGTCGATGCAGATGGCAAGAAGATTCCAAGGTCAGAGATGACTGCAGATCAAAAGAAGCGGTACTCACAACATCACAAAGCAAGAGCAATTCTTCTAAGTGCTATTTCTTATGAAGAGTACCAGAAGATTACAGATCGTGAGTTTGCAAAAGACATTTTTGAATCTCTGAAGATGTCTCATGAAGGAAACAAGAAAGTTAAAGAATCAAAGGCATTGTCTTTGATCCAAAAGTATGAATCCTTCGTCATGGAGCCAAACGAGTCCATTGAAGAAATGTTTTCCAGATTTCAGTTGCTTGTAGCTGGAATTCGACCTCTCAACAAGAGCTACACAACAAAAGATCACGTCATAAGGGTCATTAGATGTCTTCCTGAAAGTTGGATGCCCCTGGTGACTTCAATAGAGCTCACAAGAGATGTTGAGTGTTGGTCAATACGCAAGTGCACGAATACCTCCGGGTTTTAAATTATCGAACCACAGGGATTGTGAGTGAGAATTATTGATTTAAGCTTAAAGTTTGCAAGTTCTTTAAAACAGTAAAATTCAGAGGTTGGTTTTGGGTGATTGTGACTAAAGTTTTGCAAGAGAGCAATGTTGATAAAGATATAGATAACAAATGATGGGAAATTGCCTTGGGTGTTTGATCATCTAATCCATTTTAGTCCACCTATCCTATGCATGTGAATCCTTGATTTATATCTTGTTGTTATAGCCTATGTACTTACTAGTTGATTCCTCACAAAAGTAATTCTCTCAAATTGAAAGATAAGCCCAATTCCTTGTGGACTTAAACATTCATAAGAGGTATGATAGCATAATTATTCAGGCCAACAAGACCCTACCCTCACTCTATTCCTAGAAGCAAGTATAGAAGGATCTATTCCAATTCATGTCCCTAAATCATAACAAATTTCCATTCTATTATAATCTAGCCTATAGCAAAGGTGCACCAAAGCTAAACATGCAATAAGGAATTGAAATACAAGAATGGATCAAGACTCATGCATAGAGATAGGAATTATAAACTAAAGTTTCATAGAATCTCTTAACCCAAAGCACAAAGTAAACTAGCCACTCATGGCTAGTGGATTCATGAAGAAAATGTAAATAAAACCTGAGGAAAAGTACAAGTTGGAAGCCTCCCTTGGCCCCAAAGTTCTCCTCAGCTCTCAAAACTTGATCAAAAATGAGTGGAATGACAAAATGTATCTAAGAAATTGGCCTAAGCCTTATTTATAGGCTGAAAATAACGAAACTGGGCGCTCAGGCGCCAATTCAGAGCGCCTGAGCGCCAATTGCATGTCAAAAGACATGCTCTCTGACCCTATTGGCGCCTAGGCGCCCACTCCCAGCGCCTAGGCGCTCTAGCTCGCCTGAAAGTGACTTTTTGGCTTCTGAAACTCCTCTTTTCAATTCCCTTTATGTTCTTCATCAATTCCATGCTCCTTGGCCTTCCTTTTCCTTCAGTTTCTGCACTCCCAACCTAACCAACAAGACAAGGAAGATTCTAGAAGCTCCAAGAGCTCATTAGCACAAGAAGTCCCTCATAAAACACAACAAACCCATGCAAGTCCTAAACTTTACTTAAAATGCAAGAAAACTACCTATAAAACTACCAAATTACCAAAACGAAATAAAACTAAAGAAAAGAATAAAAATGCATGAGAATGCATGAAACACTACATGAGACTCAACAAAAAGACTCAAAACAACCAAAGAAATGACTAAAAACACTACTAAAATAGGGTCATCACACCACTATACCCAACGACAGCTCGCCCTCGAGCGTAAAAAACACTCGCTTGCCCTCAAGCGCAAGAAATGCTCCCACATAAGTGCTCAAAACAAGGAATACTTCACAACAACAGGGGGACAAAGTAATCACAACTAGTTTCAAGAGAAAGACCCAACAACCTACTTCATGCATCTTTTGAAGAGAGAAGAGTGTAGAGTCCATTCATGAGAAGCATTTAGAACTAAAAACCCTAGGATGAGATGTTCATTTAGTGCACTGAGCACACAAGCAAGTTCATAGGTCCTGAATGTCATTCACTCAATAGCAACAAAGATCAAGCATGCAAGTATTCAAAGAAACTTCCATAAGGGTTGAAACATTGGCTAGGTAAAACATGATGGTGGTTGGTCCCTAAAGGAAAACTAGGCTTTCAAGCACATTGAGTGTGGTCCTCAATAACCCCGGAGCTTACAACACTTTTTCCTTTGCACAAGTCTCTTGCACCCACCTTTTCAAACCCTTTTTTTTTTCAACTCCAACTTTTGGTTAGGAGTTCTTTTTCTTTCTTTTTTTCACTGTTTTTTTCTTTTTTTTCTTTTGGGGCAAGAGGCTATTTCTCATTTTTCAGCTCCATACAAAACAACAAGGACCATCACTCCCCTAATATTCCAACCAAACAACCATCCCCACTTTTGGCTACAAAAAGATTCTCCAATTAAGCTCAAATGGGACAACTAAGGGCAATGTTTAACCGCAAACTCAGAATCTCAAGAAATCCTACAAGTCTCAAGAATAAAGCATGAATCACTAAGCATACTATAAGTGAAATCAACGCAGAACCAAGAATTGCAAATGAGTCAGGATCCTCCAGAGAATTTTTATGGTGAAGGGTCAAAGATAGACCCTTAATGGACTCACCTCGACTTCTTTCTCAAGACACACTCGGAAGACCGAAGTCTCCTCCTCTCTTCCCCAACATGCAATCACTCATCCCCGAAACAACAACAAGAATTCACCAAAGCATTTTCAAAAACAGCACTAGTAGGGAAGCAAAACCATAGCTAAAAGCATGTGAGTATAGGGAAGTGAAAGACCCAAAAACAAAAACAAAACCAGCTAAAACAATGCATGATCAAAAAGAAAACAAAATCTACAAATTGAAAATATGCTAAAAATGCATGACCTAAACTAAGAGTAGAGTTACCTCAGCAAAATCACTCCATGGGGTCATGGTCACCCCTTCCATCGCCATAATCCGGATGAACTCCGGCATCATGCATCAAGCTCAAGTCTATCATCCCCTGCTCCAAGGTATTAAAATCCAAGGGCCCATTGTACCTGGGGTCTGATGTGCTACCTCCCCTCCAATGGAGGTCAAGATCCCTGTGTAGACGATCTTGCCTCAAAAACATCCGCCCGAAAGCGGCCTCCATCCAAGCAGGAGAAGGGTCAGCACGCGGTGGAGTAACCACCTCATTCACCACCTCAACATCTTCTGCCTCCTCTTCTTCTTCCTCTTCTTCCTCTTCTTCCGCTGGCTCCTCAGGATCCTCTTCCTCCTCATCCTCTTGAGGCATCCTTGCTGTCCACTCCTTATAAAGTTGAGTGATCCTCTCCTTACTGAGCAGAGGTGCCACAGGCAACCTCTTCTCGATAACATGGACTGGCCTCTTAGCTCTGTCCCTCACCGCATGAATCAAAGAGCAAATCAAGTGAGGAAAGATGGGCCGATGCTTGTCTTTACTCCTGTTGTAGAGGGAATAAATCCGACCAGCAATGATGGTGGCCACGTCCATAGGATGACCTCTCACGATGCAATAGATAGCGACCAATGTAACCTCTCTAACTTCAGATTTGTTAGAGCTAGGAATGAGGGAATCCTGCAAAAATTCAGCCCAAACTCTAGCCAGCGGTGTCATATCCTTCCTCCTCACAAAAATAATCTCATCTTCAACTGCTTCCCAGTTCCGCCCAGGCCTAACAATCACTGCCTTCATGTCTTCCAAGATCTCCGGTGACTTCTCCTTTAAGAGCTCATGATAAGTGTCCTTCTCGGGGAAAAGCTCCTTCTCTTGGTCCTCCGTGAGGAGACCAAGATGCCTGCGAATGACTGCTGGGTTGTAGTCAATCACATCTCCCCTGAACCAAGATGAATTCACCGGTGGCCTGGACCTGTCCTCTTGATTGTCACAGTAGGTGTTCGCGTAGAACTCCCTAACCATGACTTCACAAGCAAACGGAATGGGGTTGACCCAATTCTTCCACCTCCTAATCTCCATGGCTTCTTGCATGCCCAAGAGGTCTCTCCTTCCCTCCCGGTACAAAACTCCCCGCTCCTTCACACACTCCTTGTGTGCTAGGTGAGCTCGGTAAAACTCCTCCTTAACCGCTGATAGGAAGCGGGAGCGATCGAAACTCCGGGAGGTGGAGGAAGAAGCTGCAGCTCTTGTGTTGGTTCTTGCTCTTTTCACAGGCATCTGCAAATTTGTTAGCCCAAACACATGCCACAAACTTTAGAAACGTTAGTTAAAAAATAAAAAGAAAAGAAAGAAGAAACTTTGTACAAAAATAAAAATAAAGAACAACCTAAGAGCACCCAACAAGTTTCTTAGTGATTTTGGCAAAGAGAGAAAAACTACCACAAGAACTTGCCAAAAATCGACTAAGAGAACCCATTGAAGCATTCTATCAAACACCTTGTAAGCAAAAGCTAAACTAAGCTAATCCACAAAATCCTAACTACCCATTCCTAACAAATCTACAACCCCTTTCTATTTAAGCACAAAATCAACCACCAATGAGTATATACAACCCAAACCCAACTTGCATTAACACAAATCACTCACCCAAACCCCCCTTGTAAACATGCATTGCAAATCCCATGAACAAAAATGAAGGAAAGTGAAAGTTGGAACTTACCTTGACTTGAGAGTGAGTGGGTGCAAGTGAAAGGAACTTGAAACAATGCAGAACTTGGAAGCAAATGGGAGAGCTAAAGTGTGTGCAAGTGAAAAATGAGAAGTGGAAATGGGGTTTGGAGAGAATGGGGTGCGTTTCTTATGAAGGAATGGGAGTAAAGAGTGGGAAAATGAAAAGGTTGGGGTTTTAAAACCCAAAACATAAGCAAAAACACGAGCAGGAGCGCTCGAGCGCTCGAGGGGAACGCTCAGACGCTCAAGCCAGTTCCAGAGGCAGTGCCTCTGCCACTATTGGCGCCTAGGCGCTCCTGAATTGGCGCCTAGGCGCTCAACCCAGTTTTTTCACAAAAATTTTCCCTTTTTTTTCTTTTTTTTTTGAAATTAAACACCTAAAATACTACAAAATTAAAAGATAATAAATAACAAAATGAAAAGAATGGGTTGTCTCCCATTTAGCCCTAGGTTATAGTCCTAGGTGGACTCTCCTTCCGATGGTGTTAGGAAGGAAATTCCTTTCCATTGATTAACTTACCACAAGTGCAAGGAAGAAACCTTGCACAAAACCTCTGGAGTAAATCCTCCCATGAGGCAATGTCCTCTTGCTCATCAAACCAAGCTCTAGCCTCCCTTGTCAAAGAATGAGGGAAGAGTTTAATCTTCACTTCATCACTTGAAACGCCCTCAATCTTAGCAAGGGTGCTAGCTTGGGTAAACTTCACCATATGAGCATGTAGGTTCTCATACTTGGACCCCCCATACTTGTTACCATTAACAAGCTTGATGAGAGCCGGATGGAACTCATCAATTTGGGCATTAACTTTGGGGATCTCTTCCGAAACTTTTGACCTGCTTCTAATCACATCACAGACAAAGTCATTGTCATGGTTAGTCTCAATCATAGGATTAAAAACAGAAAACCGTACCTTTTCCTTACCAACTCGGAGAATGAGGTGACCCTTGTCAACATCAATCTTAGCTCTACCAGTAGCTAAGAAAGGTCGACCAAGAATGAGAGGAATCTTCTCATCCTCCTCCATATCAAGCACAACAAAGTCCACGGGGAACACATACTTGTCCACCCGCACCATTACATCCTCCACAATCCCATATGGAGTCTTGAGGGATCGATCCGCCATTTGCAAGGAAAGCATGGTTGGAGTAACCTCTCCTAGGTTAAGCCTCTCAAACATGGTGAGCGGCATCAAATTGATGCTCGCTCCAAGATCACACAAGGCTTCCACATCCGCCATGCCTTCAATTTCCACCGGAATAGTGAAACTTCCGGGGTCCCTTCTTTTCTTAGGCATCTTCCGCTGCAAAATGGCACTACATTCCTCCGTCATCAACACCGTCTCATCTACTCCCTTCAATCTTCTTCTCTTATGCAAAATATCCTTCATAAACTTAGCATATATAGGCATTTGTTCCAAAGCATCGGCAAACGGAATACTAATGTGGAGCTTTTTGAAAACATCAACAAATTTTGAAAACTTTTTATCTAAGCTCTTCTTAGCCAATGCTTTAGGGAACGGAACCTTGCTAATTTCAGGAGTAAGATCAACTTCCTCTCTCACCTTAATAGGTACAACTACTTCTCCTCCCACTATCTCCTCTCTCTTTTCTCCATCTGTTTTTTTCTTCAATTCACTCATCACTCTCCCACTTCTAGTGGCTACCACAGAGGCATTTTCTTGCTTAGGATTGGGGATAGTGTCGGAAGGAAATTTACCTTGAGGTCTCTCGGCTATTTGCTTGGCCAGCTGGCCAAATTGATTCTCAAGATTCTTGATAGCCGCCTCTTGATTCTTGTAATTGTTCTCCGTCCGGTTGATGAAAGTTTCCACCAACTCTTCTAAGCTCTTCTTGGAACCACTACCTTCACCTTCTCCTCGCTCTTGAGGTTGTCTTGAGCTTTGGCCTTGAAATCCTTGGCTAGGAAATTGTCTTTGAAAGCCATTTCCTTGCCCATTATTACCTTGCCTCCAAGAAAAATTAGGGTGATTCCTCCATCCTGGATTGTACGTATTTGAAAATGGGTCATTCCGAGCTTGACCCATGGCCTTGACTTCCTCCTCCGGTCTAGTCTCTGTGCATTCTTCGCTGTCATGTGGCCCTCCACAAGTCACACACTCCACCTTGGCAACTCGACTACCAATTTTGGTAGTCTTCATTTGATTTTGAATCTCATTCATTTACTTGGAGAGTTGCTTGTTGGAGGCCATAAGTTGATCATAAGCTTCAACCTCAAGGACTCCTCTTCGGGCTTGGCGATCATTACTAGAGTTCATGGCTCTTATAGCCATCTTTTCAATCAACTCATACCCCACTTGTGGAAGTAAGGCATCGAACTCTCCACTTGAAGCCGCATCCAAACCAAACCTCGAAGAATATTGGAGACCATCATAGAACTTTGCTACTTGCTCAGCTTGAGTAAGGTTATGTTGAGGATACCTCCTCAAGAGCTTCTTGAACCTCTCCCAAGCTTCATAGAGATTCTCATCGGTGGATTGAGTAAAAGTCATGATGTCATTCTTGAGCTTCCTCAAGAGGGCTCTTGGAACAAACCTTGTGGTGAACTTCTCAGCCAAGTCTTCCCAAGATGTAATGCTACCTTGGGGCTGTGAATTCAACCACTCTTCAGCAGTATCCCTCAATGAAAAAGGGAACAAACTCAAACGGATTGTGTCCGCTGAAACATTCTGAACTCTGTAGGTGTTGCAATTGCGGATAAACCGCTCCATGTGTGCATGAGGATCTTCAAGAGCACCTCCACCATACTGATTTTGGCTCACCAAGTTGATGAATGCCGGCCTCAGCTCAAAGTTTCCCGTGCCATCGGGGGAAACTATGCTGCCCGGATAATCGTAGCTCATGGCAGCCGAGGTGAGGTCTCTGAGAGAACGATTGGCATTCTCCAATTCTTGCTCTTGAAGTCTTTGAGCAAGAGCCTCATTCACTCTTTCTTCAATGTGGGCTTGCATCTCCTCTTCCGTCATTTGAGCAGCCATGGCTTCAAGCCTTTGTTGGGCTCGACGACGGCGAAGAGTACGTTCAGGCTCCGGATCAAACAACAATGGATCCGTGCCAAGCCTACTGTGCATAAACTGAAATCACAAAACAGAGAAAAGGTTAGTAACACCTATTCAATGCAATGCTTAGTAAAACAAACAAACAAACTCTTTAACTTAAACCGAAAACCACAAACAATCCCCGGCAACGGCGCCAAAAACTTGTTGGTCAATTCGCAAGTGCACGAATACCTCCGGGTTTTAAATTATCGAACCACAGGGATTGTGAGTGAGAATTATTGATTTAAGCTTAAAGTTTGCAAGTTCTTTAAAACAGTAAAATTCAGAGGTTGGTTTTGGGTGATTGTGACAAAAGTTTTGCAAGAGAGCAATGTTGATAAAGATATAGATAACAAATGATGGGAAATTGCCTTGGGTGTTTGATCATCTAATCCATTTTAGTCCACCTATCCTATGCATGTGAATCCTTGATTTATATCTTGTTGTTATAGCCTATGTACTTACTAGTTGATTCCTCACAAAAGTAATTCTCTCAAATTGAAAGATAAGCCCAATTCCTTGTGGACTTAAACATTCATAAGAGGTATGATAGCATAAGTATTCAGGCCAACAAGACCCTACCCTCACTCTATTCCTAGAAGCAAGTATAGAAGGATCTATTCCAATTCATGTCCCTAAATCATAACAAATTTCCATTCTATTATAATCTAGCCTATAACAAAGGTGCACCAAAGCTAAACATGCAATAAGGAATTGAAATACAAGAATGGATCAAGACTCATGCATAGAGATAGGAATTATAAACTAAAGTTTCATAGAATCTCTTAACCCAAAGCACAAAGTAAACTAGCCACTCATGGCTAGTGGATTCATGAAGAAAATGTAAATAAAACCTGAGGAAAAGTACAAGTTGGAAGCCTCCCTTGGCCCCAAAGTTCTCCTCAGCTCTCAAAACTTGATAAAAAATGAGTGGAATGACAAAATGTATCTAAGAAATTGGCCTAAGCCTTATTTATAGGCTGAAAATAACGAAACTGGGCGCTCAGGCGCCAATTCAGAGCGCCTGAGCGCCAATTGCATGTCAAAAGACATGCTCTCTGACCCTATTGGCGCCTAGGAGCCCACTCCCAGTGCCTAGGCGCTCTAGCTCGCCTGAAAGTGACTTTTTGGCTTCTGAAACTCCTCTTTTCAATTCCCTTTATGTTCTTCATCAATTCCATGCTCCTTGGCCTTCCTTTTCCTTCAGTTTCTGCACTCCCAACCTAACCAACAAGACAAGGAAGATTCTAGAAGCTCCAAGAGCTCATTAGCACAAGAAGTCCCTCATAAAACACAAAAAACCCATGCAAGTCCTAAACTTTACTTAAAATGCAAGAAAACTACCTATAAAACTACCAAATTACCAAAACGAAATAAAACTAAAGAAAAGAATAAAAATGCATGAGAATGCATGAAACACTACATGAGACTCAACAAAAAGACTCAAAACAACCAAAGAAATGACCCTAAAAACACTACTAAAATAGGGTCATCATTGAGCATATGAGTTTAGAAGAACTCATCAGCATACTAAAGTGCCATGAGCTGAAGCGCTCAGAGATGCAAGATCTGAGGAAGAAGTCAATAGCCTTAAAATCCAAATCTGAGAAGGCTAAAGCAGAAAAGTCAAAAGCTCTCCAAGCTGAAGAAAAAGAATCTGAAGAAGCATCAGAAGATTCTGATGAAGATGAGCTGACTCTGATCTCTAAGAGACTCAACCGAATATGGAAGCACAGACAGAGCAAGTACAAAGGCTCTGGAAAGGCCAAAGGAAAGTCTGAATCCTCAGGTCAGAAGAAGTCCTCACTTAAGGAAGTCACATGCTTTGAGTGCAAAGAATCTGGGCACTACAAAAGTGACTGTCCAAAATTGAAGAAGGACAAGAAGCCAAAGAAGCACTTCAAGACCAAGAAAAGTCTGATGGTGACCTTTGATGAATCAGAGTCAGAGGATGTTGACTCTGAGGGTGAAGTCCAAGGACTCATGGCTATTGTAAAAGACAAAGGAGCAGAGTCAAAGGAAGTTGTTGACTCTGACTCAGAATCAGAAGGAGATCGTAATTCAGATGATGAAAATGAGGTATTCGCTTCTTTCTCTACCTCTGAACTGAAACATGCTTTGTCTGATATTATGGATAAGTATAACTCTTTATTGTCTAAGCACAAGAAGCTGAAAAAGAACTTATCTGCTGTTTCTAAAACTCCTTCTGAACATGAGAAAATTATTTCTGAGTTGAAAAATGATAATCATGCTTTGATCAATTCTAACTCTGTGCTTAAGAACCAGATTGCTAAGTTAGAAGAAATAGTTGCTTGTGATGCCTCTGATTGTAGAAATGAATCTAAGTATGAAAAGTCTTTTCAAAGATTCCTGGCTAAGAGCGTAGATAGAAGCTTAATGGCTTCAATGATCTATGGCGTAAACAGAAATGGAATGCATGGCATTGGCTATTCTAAACCAATTAGAAATGAGCCCTCTGTGCCTAAAGCTAAATCCTTGTATGAATGCTTTGTTCCCTCTGGTACCATATTGCCTGATCCTTTACCTGCTAAAGTTGCTAAAATCCCTCTTAAAAAGGGATCCCTCTCCATGTCTAAATATCATGCAAAAATTCCTTTACATTATCATGTTGGGAAACCCAAGGTGACCAGAACCTCTGGGTAACTAACAAGAGAGGACCCAGAAAATGGGGGTACCTAAGGATAAGATTATCTATGTTGCAGATATCCTTGATAGCTCCACTGAAACACCAGTCATGGTATCTGGACAGTGGATGCTCGCGTCACATGACGGGAGAAAGGCGTATGTTCCAAGAGCTAAAACTTAAGCCTGGAGGCGAAGTTGGCTTTGGAGGAAATGAAAAGGGTAAAATTGTTGGTACTGGTACTATTTGTGTAGATAGTAGTCCATGCATTGATAATGTGTTATTGGTAGACGGCTTAACTCATAGCTTATTGTCTATAAGTCAATTAGCTGACAAGGGTTATGATGTTATCTTTAATCAAAAGTCTTGCAGGGCTGTAAGTCAGATCGATGGCTCTGTTCTCTTTAACAGCAAGAGGAAGAACAACATTTATAAGATCAGATTATCTGAGTTGGAGGCTCAGAATATGAAGTGTCTTCTTTCTGTTAATGAAGAGCAGTGGGTATGGCATAGACGGTTAGGGCATGCCAGTATGAGAAAGATTTCTCAGCTGAGCAAGCTAAACCTTGTCAGGGGCTTACCCAATCTGAAGTTCGCTTCAGACGCTCTTTGTGAAGCATGTCAGAAAGGCAAATTCACTAAAGTCCCCTTCAAGGCTAAGAATGTTGTCTCAACCTCAAGGCCGTTGGAACTTCTGCATATCGACCTTTTTGGACCAGTGAAAACTGAGTCTATAGGTGGCAAGAGATATGGGATGGTCATCGTTGACGACTATAGCCGCTGGACATGGGTAAAGTTTCTAACCCGCAAGGATGAGTCTCATGCTGTGTTCTCTACCTTAATAGCCCAAGTGCAAAACGAGAAGGCTTGTAGGATTGTGCGTGTCAGAAGTGACCATGGTGGAGAGTTTGAGAATGACAAGTTTGAGAGTCTGTTTGATTCCTATGGAATTGCACATGATTTCTCTTGTCCCAGAACTCCTCAACAAAATGGTGTTGTTGAGAGGAAGAACATAACTCTTCAGGAGATGGCTAGAACCATGCTCCAAGAAACTGGCATGGCTAAGCACTTTTGGGCAGAGGCAGTAAATACAGCATGTTACATTCAGAACAGAATCTCTGTGAGACCAATTCTGAATAAGACTCCCTATGAATTGTGGAAGAACATAAAACCCAACATTTCTTACTTTCATCATTTTGGTTGTGTTTGTTATGTTCTTAATACTAAGGATAGATTGCATAAATTTGATGCTAAGTCTTCTAAATGTCTATTACTTGGTTATTCTGAGAGATCTAAAGGTTTTAGATTTTATAATACTGATGCTAAGACTATTGAAGAATCTATTCATGTCAGATTTGATGATAAGCTTGACTCTGACCAGTCAAAGCTAGTTGAGAAATTTGCAGATTTAAGTTTAAATGTTTCTGACAAAGGCAAAGCTCCAGAGGAAGCTGAGCCAGAGGAAGATGAACCAGAAGAAGAAGCCGGTCCCTCTGATTCACAAACTCTGAAGAAGAGCAGAATCACTGCAGCTCATCCTAAGGAATTGATTCTGGGCAACAAAGACGAACATGTCAGAACCAGATCAGCCTTCAGACCCTCTGAAGAGACCCTGCTAAGTCTGAAAGGATTGGTGTCCTTAATTGAACCCAAGTCCATAGATGAAGCTTTTCAGGACAAGGACTGGATTCTGGCCATGGAAGAAGAATTGAATCAATTCTCCAAGAACGATGTTTGGAGCTTAGTGAAGAAGCCTAAGAGTGTCCATGTAATTGGAACAAAATGGGTGTTCAAAAACAAGTTGAATGAGAAAGGAGATGTAGTCATAAACAAGGCAAGGCTAGTTGCACAAGGCTACAGTCAGCAGCAAGGAATAGACTACACAGAAACATTTGCTCCAGTAGCAAGACTAGAAGCAATCAGACTGTTGATCTCTTTCTCAGTGAATCACAACATAGTTCTTCATCAGATGGATGTGAAGAGTGCTTTTCTAAATGGTTATATTTCAGAGGAAGTCTATGTTCATCAACCCCCAGGTTTTGAAGATGAGAAGAATCCAGACCATGTGTTCAAATTGAAGAAATCACTCTATGGTCTGAAGCAAGCTCCCAGAGCATGGTATGAGAGACTCAGCTCATTCCTTCTGGAGAATGAGTTTGTAAGGGGTAAAGTAGATACAACTCTCTTTTGCAAAACTTATAAAGATGATATCTTAATTGTGCAAATCTATGTTGATGATATTATATTTGGTTCTGCTAATCAATCTCTATGCAAAGAATTTTCTGAGATGATGCAGGCTGAATTTGAGATGAGTATGATGGGAGAACTAAAGTACTTTCTGGGAATACAAGTTGATCAAACACCAGAAGGAACATATATCCATCAGAGCAAGTACACTAAAGAACTTCTGAAGAAGTTCAATATGCTGGAATCTACAGTGGCCAAGACTCCAATGCATCCTACATGCATTCTGGAGAAAGAAGATGCTAGTGGTAAAGTATGTCAGAAGCTCTATCGTGGTATGATAGGTTCACTTCTATACTTAACTGCATCTAGGCCAGATATTTTGTTTAGTGTTCACTTATGTGCTCGTTTCCAATCAGATCCAAGGGAAACCCACTTAACTGTTGTTAAGAGGATCCTAAGGTATCTGAAAGGCACCACTAACCTTGGCTTGATGTATAAGAAAACATCAGAGTATAAGCTTTCAGGTTATTGTGATGCTGATTATGCTGGAGATAGAACAGAGAGAAAAAGTACTTCTGGAAATTGTCAATTTCTGGGAAGTAATCTAGTCTCATGGGCAAGCAAGAGGCAATCAACCATTGCACTATCCACTGCAGAGGCAGAATATATCTCAGCAGCAATATGCAGCACTCAGATGCTCTGGATGAAACATCAGCTGGAGGACTATCAGATCCTTGAGAGCAATATCCCAATCTATTGTGATAACACTGCTGCAATTTCATTGAGTAAGAATCCTATCTTACATTCAAGGGCAAAGCACATTGAGGTAAAGTATCATTTTATTAGAGATTATGTACAGAAGGGCGTACTTCTTCTGAAGTTTGTTGATACTGATCATCAATGGGCAGATATCTTTACAAAGCCCTTAGCAGAGGATAGATTTAATTTTATTATGAAAAATCTGAATATGGACTTTTGTCCAGAGTGAAGATGGATCAGAACCTCTGACTATGATACTTCTTGATCAGAAGATGTCTAGTCCAGAAGGTAACTCCATCAGAGTGTATGTACCCATTGGTGCTGACTCTGAAGCTGAGACAGTAACACGTGTGTCAGTATCTCTGATGCATATTTCCTTATGCCCGTGTGACAGTCTGTCATAATGTGTGTAGATGTGCTTCTCTCCTGTGTGTGATACGTGTATTTACTGTTACTATGATGGCTTTAATTTTTAACCGTTGATTTTAATTTTCTTTTTGAATCAACAACGGTTATTTGTCAAAACCCACTATACACACACGATCTCCTACACTCTCGGTTTTACTCTCTCTCTCTCTTCTGTATTTTCAAAAACTGCTTACCCACGATCTCTCTCTCTCTCTATTCATCATCTTCATCTTCTACCCAAAACCTTCAACCGCTCAACAATGGTGAGACAAACAAGAACTGAAGCTACGGATGCAACCAGGTTCCCTCACATGGTAGTGGGTCAAGCTACAGGCCAATTGGGTCTTGAAGCTCCTGATCAAGGTCAAAGTCAAGAGCAGATAATTCCGATTGCAGAACGGGGTTGTGCCGTTCACTGTGTGTACGCTCCTGAAGAACTTCAAGTACTGGAAGAATGGAGATTCGACATCGACAATCTTGCTTAAAATGGGTATGATCTTCGTCCTGAAGTCCGTGTTCAAGGTTGGGAAAATTACTTCAACAGGCTTCGAGGACCGGTGTATGACAAATTGGTCAAGGAATTCTGGAAACACGCTGACTGCGATGACACTCAGGTGGTCTCCCACATTGCTGGAAGGAGGATCATAGTTACTGAGAAGTCATTCGTGAACTTGCTGGGTGCAGACACTGCACATGGGTATCGATTCCAACTCACTGAATCGAAGCTGAAACCCAAAACGAAGGATGAGACTAACAAGGCCCTGTACACCACATACAAACCGGGCAAGACTGATTACAAGGTGGTGGATCTTCATCCCAAGCTCAGAATCTGGCACAAGATTCTGCTGCACTGTATCAACCAGAGGCCAAAGGGCAGTTCCCCAGATTACATCAACTTCAGTCAGAAGGCGATGTTGTTTTTCATTCAAGACAAGCAGAAGATCTGCCTTCCTTTCTTCCTGTTCTCATACCTGAAGGAATGCATCAGGAAATCAATAACAACTGCCTCCATCAAGTCTGCCATCAAGTATATCCCTTTTGGGAGATTGCTATCAGATCTCTTCATCGAGAGCAACCTTGTGCAAGATCTGGTCAATGCTGGATGCATAGAGGATCTGACCACCATTGTCAGTGATGTCTTCACTGCCAATTCTCTGAAGAAGATGGGTTTGGTCCAGAAGAAAATTTCCCCAACTCATGAAGATACATCTACTGAAATCAGACAGAGAAGGGTGCCTCTAAACGACTACCTCTGTGGACACAGGCAGACAACCCTGAAGCTATTAGGTGCTATGTTGAAGACCTAAGGGCTCAAGGCTTTGAAATTGATTTAGATGAATTCTTCAGAAGACTGCCGCCAGCTCAAGAGTTTGACTCTCCTCCCAAGAGGAAAGCTCAGAGGAAGATGATTTTAGAAGAATCCTCTGAGGAATCTGATGTCCCTCTGACGAAGAGGAAGAAGGCTGATCAGCCAAAGAGGAAACATGATGAAACCATCAAGCCTGATACTGGTGGTGATGGTAATGATGGTCCTAATGAAGATGGTCCTTCTCCTCCCAAGAAGAAGAAGAAACAAGTCAGACTTGTGGTGAAGCCTACCAGGGTGGAACCAGCTGCTCAAATGGTCAGAAGGATTGAAACTCCTTCCAGAGTGACTCGGTCATCAGTGCGATCATCAAGTAAGTCTGTTGTTCAAACGATCTCTAAACCCACTCACTCCCATTCCTGAATCCCAACCAGCTGCACCTCCACCTAATTCACCAAGGTCTTCATTTTTCCAACCTTCTCCAAATGAAGCACCTCTCTGGAACATGCTTCAGAACCAACCATCTAGACAAGATGAACCAACCTCTCCCATTACCATCCAATACAACTCATTAACTTCTGAACCCATCATTCCTGAACAACCAGAGCTTAACCAGACAGAACCACAACCCAGAACGTCTGATCACTCTGTTCCCAGAGCATCAGCACGTAAAACTGCCAGAACCACTGATACAGACTCCTCCACAGCCTATACCCCTGTATCATTTCCAACCAATGTTGTTGATTCCTCTCCCTCCAATAACTCTGAATCAATTAGAAAATTTATGGAGGTCAGAAAAGAAAAGGTGTCTACCTTAGAAGAGTATTACCTCACTTGTCCAAGCCCTAGGAGATACCCTGGCCCTAGACCTGAACGTCTAGTTGACCCAGATGAACCTATCTTGTCCAATCCCTTACATGAGGCAGACCCTTTGGCTCACCAAGCTCAATCTGAACCTGTCCATCAAGAGCCAATTCAACCAGAACCAGAACAATCTGTATCTAACCACTCCTCGGTTAGGTCACCACATCCTCTGGTTGAAACCTCTGAACCTCAGCTCGGAACCTCTGAACCAAATGCTCAAATGTTTAACATTGGTTCTCCTCAAGGTGTCTCTGAGGCAAACAGCAGCAACCACCCAACCTCTCCTGAAACCAACCTATCCATTATTCCCTACACTCACCTAAGACCAACCTCTCTTTCTGAGTGCATCTGTGTGTTTAATCATGAAGCTTCACTGATGATTCGCAACGTCAAAGGGCATACTGATCTGAGTGAGAGTCCTGACTCTGTTGCTGAGGAATGGGATAATCTGAGTACTTGGTTAGTTGCTCAGGTTCCTGCTATGATGAGTCATCTCGTTGCTGAAAGGGATCAGAGGATCAAGGCTGCTAAGCAGAGGTTTGCAAGAAGGGTGGCTCTTCATGAACAACAACAAAGACATAAGCTTCTTGAAGTTGTTGAAGAGGCCAGAAGAAAGCAAGAGCAAGCAGAAGAAGCTGCACGTCAAGCAGCAGCTCAAGCTGAACAAGCCAGATTAGAGGCAGAAAGACTTGAAGCTGAAGCTGAAACCCGTAGATGCCAAGCACTTGCACCAGTGGTTTTCACTCCTGTTGCTTCTGCTTCCATTCTAGCTCATCAAGCTGCTCAGAATGTTCCTTCCTGTTCTACACCGTCAAGCTCGTCCAGACTCGACATTATGGAACAACGTCTTGATACTCATGAGTCTATGCTGATTGACTTGAAGCAAATGATGATGGAACTTCTGCGTCGCACTGATAAACCCTAGTCTTAGGATCTCTTCGTTTTTTTTCCTCTTAACTTTGTTTTATTTTAACTTCCGTTTTTTTTTTGTTATTTTAGTTATTCTGCTTTGTTCGTTTGTGTTTATCTATGCATATATATATATATATATATATATATATATATATATATCTCTGTCACATTGAGTTTTTCAAAATTTTCTTGTTTATTCATAATCATTATGCTTTTACATCATACATTCTTTTTTTCTTTTCCTAAAGTCTAGAATGGAGGATCCTTCCTCATTCTTCAGCACTCTTGGCGCTGCTCTGACCTCTCTTTCTCCAGACGATCCAGTGAATACTGGATGTTGTTGAGATTGACGATCTGCTCATTCCTCTCTAGAACCTCTTCTGTTGTCTTGAGCTTCTTTTCTATGATTTCCTTCTCTTCCAGCAGCTTCAGTTCAAGCTGGCTGAGTTCTTGCACTTCCTCCACGAAGGCAAGGAATTCTTCTAAGTCACTCTTCAACTCTGGACGCAGGTCCTCTTCTAGTAGTGTCCTTGTCAGCTCTGATATGGTCTTTGTACCCTCTGGATGTCTTATGTCAAGGAACAAGTCCTCCTCAAAGGCCTTCCTTCTGAGCTCTTCTAGTGCAACTATGTATGCTGCCATTTTTGTTAATCGATCGAGTTGTGAAGCTTACCCTTTTTCTCCATCGCTTTATATAGGCTTCACTTTCTCTCTGAAAGTTAATGCTCCTACAGTTTCTCGAGGTTAAGTTCTTGGTAACTGACCCTCTTCTTTACTCCCTTGGTCGGTGGAAAACGTTCTTCTTTTGCATTAACTCTTCTCTTTAATTCGCCTAACTCTGATTCATGCATCGTTTTAATTTTCTTAAAACTTAGACCTTCTCTAAGGGGGAGTACCTTGTACTTCAAGCTAAGTTTTTCACACCCCAAGCTTTTTGCTTATGACAAAAAGGGGGAGTACAACCCAGTTTTTGATGTATAAGATGTGTTAGTGTGATTTATTTTTTCTTTTGGAGAATTTAAGAGTTCCACCTTTATGACCATAGATGTGTCACTGGACAAATACAAGGAATACATTTCACTTCTTCTGAAGTGATTTTAGTTTGACTCTGATACCCAAGACTCTGATACCTTGTCCGTTGACTCTGATTACTTATGCGCTCTGATTATTCCATTTCATCTATGTCATAAGTTTTTCACTCTGAACTCTTATATTATTTAGCTCAGAATCTAGACTTTTCTAACGTTTTCATCAAGTATTAGATTTAGGGGGAGCTAAGCTCAGAATCAAGCAGTGACTTGAATTCAGAATGAGCAAAATAAACTATTCACATCAGGATAAGTCTTTTTCTATATCCCTAAACTCTGAGTGAATTCAGTTTATTGTTTAAGAATTGTTCATCAAAAATCTTAGTTTTGTCATCATCAAAAAGGGGGAGATTGTAAGATCAAGTTTTGATCTAGTAGTACAACTCTATGTTTTGATGATTACAAGTTAACCTTTTGATATGAACAATTGTGGTACTCTAACGTGTTTTTCTGAGTGTGCTATTTACAGGCTCTGACCTCTATTCAATCTCACACAAATCAGAAGCACTGTGCTTAAAGAGTGACCCAAGCATCGCTTTCGCATTCACCATGTTCAGTATGAACAGTGGAAAAGCTTCAGAAGTTCTGAAGTTATACAAACTCTGATGTGGACTCAGTCACCAGAAGTTCTGACAACCAAGAAACACTGAAGGTTCAGATGTTCTGATGGTGTAGAAGACTCTGAAGATCCAGAAGCTGAATAGTGGAAACTCTGATGTCCAGAAGCAAGAAACTTTGAAGACCATGTACTTCCCTCTGAGTTCAGAATCAGAAGATACAACGGTCAGAGGATCTGTGCTTTCCCTCTGACTCTGATCAACCCGCTTCACAAGTTCCAACATGAAGCATTCCCCTGATCAGAAGTCTCCTAGGTTTAAAGGTCAAGTCACTATCCAAGTACAAAAGCAACCGTACCATCCTGACGACCTACCTAACGTTCTCAGCCACAACAGAAGCTGGAATTTCCAGAACTTCCCTCCAACGGTAGCATTTCCATGCAGCGTTCAAACCCTAATCCTTGGAGTATAAATAGAGGCTGAAGATTGAAAGATGCGGTTGGAAGAATTTACACAAGCATAAGCCATATTCAAAAACCTTCAAGCATTCTTTCATCTGAAATTCATTGTGTTTACTATTAGCTTTTCAGAAGCAAATCTCTTGTAAACATTCTTTGATAAACAGTTTGTTTAGTTCCTTTAGGAGATCAAGGTTGATCGGATCCTAGAGAAGACTAAGAGAGTGAATCTTAGTGTGAGCTAAGTCAGTGTAATTGTTAGTCACTTGTAGGTCTCAAGTGCAGTTGTAACACTTTACCTGATTAGTGGATTGCCTTCATTCTAAGAAGGAAGAAATCACCTTGACGGGTGGACTGGATTAGCTTGAGGGATTTATCAAGTGAACCAGGATAAAAATCCTTGTGTGCTTCTCTATCTCTTATCTTTAGCACTTAAGTTCTCGAAAGATTTGCTAGAATCTTTAAGGTGGAAGTTTTTACTTGAAAACGTTATTCAAACCCCCCTTTCTACCGTTTTTCATACCTTCAAGTTTTTCACTGAACTGGGTTAACAATTCATGTGTTTTGTTGTTTCTGTTTTGAGTTACTGTTTTACTGTTAAGCGATTATCGAACCCATTGTCCCAGCATCGTGCAGGACATTCGTACTACAAGGAACCTGAATTACAATTGGCATCAGAGCAGGCACCTTGTTCTGGTTGGGTGAGCTCCAGGGAATTTGATTCAAGTTCTCATGGATAACAAGGAGGGAGGATCAGTCAATAGGCCACCCATTCTAGATGGTACTAACTATGACTACTGGAAGGTTCGCATGACAGTCGTTCTCAAGTCAATTGACAACAAGACTTGGAAAGCTATTGTCAAGGCTTGGAAGCACCCCACTAAGCCTCAGGTTGGAGGCACCTCTACCACTGTTTTGGAGAAACCTGAAGAGGAATGGACCAGTGTTGAAGATGAAGCTGCTCTTGGAAACTCAAAGGCTCTAAATGCTATCTTTAATGGAGTTGACAAGAATATGTTTAGGCTGATCAATACGTATACTGTGGCAAAGGATGCTTGGGAAATTCTGAAGACTGCACATGAAGGAACTACTCGAGTAAGGATGTCAAGACTTTAGATGCTTACCACTCAATTTGAAAATTTGATGATAACTGAAGAAGAGACTATCTCAAAATTCCATATGTGTGTCTGTGACTTGTCTAATGCCTCATTTGCTTTGGGAGAACCTATGTCAGATGAGAAGTTTGTAAGGAAGATCTTGAAATCTTTTCCCCATAAATTTGTTATGAAAGTCACTACAATTGAGGAGGCTCAAGACATTGAGAACATGAAAGTTGATGAACTTATTGGTTCTTTGCAGACATTTGAGTTGAAACTGAGTGGGAAGTCTGAAAAGAAGAATAAGAGTATTGCTTTTGTGTCTAACACTGATGAAGGTGATGATGAAGACTGTGAGGGTGAAAACCCTTCTGAGGCTCTGGCTATGCTAGCAATAAAAATTCAACAGAGCATTGAGAAAGATTGACAAAAGAATCAGGCCGCCTAATGTCCAGGACATGAAGTTCGACAACAAACTCAAGTTTTCTAATTCACAGAGGAAGACCAAAGAAGAAGAAAGATCTGGTCAGAACAAAGGAGTGCAGTGTCATGAATATGAAGGATATGGCCACATTAGGTCTGAATGTGCCACCTATCTAAAGAAGCAAAAGAAAGGTATGATGGTAACTTGGTCAGATGAAGACACTGAAGATGAGGAGGAGATATCTTCAAACAAAGTTAATGCTTTTTCTGGAACCATTTATGAGTCTGAGAGAAGTGATGAGGACATCTCAAATGAGGAACTGGCTGAGACTTACAAGCTGCTACATAACAAGTGGGAAGAAGAATGTAAACTTGTGAGAGAAAAGCAAAGTGAGATAGAACAACTTGTTTCTCAGAATGAAAGACTGAAAGAGCTCAGCACAAAGCTGAAGGAAGATCTGGAGGAATGGCAAAGTAAGTTTAATAATGCTGACATTATGGAAAAAGCTAACCTAATGTTGATTAATGCAGGACTTTAAGAGCAAGTGGCAACTCTGACAAGAAAGCTCGGAGCTACTCACAAATCAGTTAGAATGCTGAACAGTGGTTCTGATATGCTTGATGAAATTCTGAAAGAAACTAGCAAGCAAGGAGGGAGTTTGAAGGGAATTGGTTTTGACTACAGAACAACAAACAAAGAAGATCAGGAAGGATCAAAGAAATTTGTTTCTGCAACAAAACAAACTGAATTCAAGAAGCCCAGGAATTATCAATTGTCAGATCCATTGCCCCGACATGTGCCTCAGCATGTGAACCCCCAGCTTAAGTTTGACAAAACTGTACCTTGGAAGTGTCACTGCTGTGGTAGGAATGGTCATATAAAGCCCTATTGTTTCAAGTTATATGGCTATCCTCAGATGCTCAATAATATCAAGTCTTCAAAGTCTATTCAGATGAGGAAGCAATGGAAGCCCAAGGGTGAAGTCAGATGTCAGGTAGCTTACACATCTTTCAGAGCATCATCAAAGGAAGATTGGTATTTTGATAGTGGCTGCTCAAAGCACATGACAGGGAACAAGAGCTTCTTACAAGACATCAGAAGTCACTCCACCAACTATGTTACTTTTGGAGATGGAGCTAAAGGAAAGATCAAGGGAGTAGGAAAGCTTGTTAGCACAAAATCTCCTAACTTGAATAATGTGTTACTTGTCAATGGTTTAACTGCAAATCTGATCAGCATAAGCCAACTTTGTGACCAAGGGTTTGATGTGAAGTTCAATAAAATAGAATGTGTCGTGACCACTGATGATGACAAAATTGTGATGAGAGGAGACAAATCAAAAGACAATTGTTGACATCAGAGGAAAGAGCTCATGTTTCTAGATGTTTGATAACCAAGGAAGATGAGGTGAATGTATGGCATCAAAGACTAGGACATCTCAACTACAAGAGCATGCAAAAGGTTATTGCTGATGAAGCAATAAGAGGTTTGCCCAAACTAAGCTTGGGAGAAGGAAAGCTTTGTGGAGAATGTTAGATTGGAAAATAAACCAAAGTGTCACACAAGATGCTCCAGCATCAGACCACGACAAGGGTTCTGGAATTGCTTCACATGGATCTTATGGGTCTCATGCAGGTTGAAATCTTAGGAGGAAAAAGGTATGTGTTTGTCTGTGTGGATGATTTTTCAAGGTATACATGGGTTGAATTTATGAGAGAAAAATCAGAGACTTTTAAAATATTCAAGAACCTATGTTGGAGACTTCAGAATGAGAAGAACTGTGTGATTGTGAGAATCAGAAGTGATCATGGAAGGGAGTTTGAGAACTCAAATTTTTTGGAGTTCTATGGAACAGAAGGTATCAGTCATGAGTTTTCTGCCCCCATCACTCCACAGCAGAATGGAATTTTTGAAAAAAAAAAATAGAACTCTCCAGGTATTAGCAAGAGTAATGTTACATGCTAAGAAGATTCCACGCCAGTTCTTGGCTGAAGCTATGAGTACTGCATTTTACATACATAATAGGGTCACCATTAGGGCAGGGACATCCTCTACACAGTATGAGCTATGGAAAGGTAGAAAGCCTTCTGTAAAATACTTTCACATCTTTGGAAGTAAATGCTATATTCTTGCAAATTGTGATCCTAAGAGGAAGCTTGATCCAAGGAGTGATGAAGGGATTTTCATGGGGTATTCTATGAACAGCAAAGCTTATAGAGTGTATAATTCTCGCACAAGGACCATGATGGAATCTGTGAATGTGACTGTGGATGATGAACCAAGTAAGAAGGAAGAAACAAATTTGAATAAAGATGATGATTGTGCAGATGTTCCAGCCGATGCTCCAACAACCAGAGATCAGAAAAATCATCCTCAAGAAAACATCATTGGTAATCTTCAAGAAGGGGTGACTACCAGATCCATTCATTCCATTTCTGCTAACGCCATAGATCATTGAAGCCATTAAACTTCTATCTACGCTTTTAGCTAGGAACCTCTGAAAAGATTTTTCATATTTGGTTTCATTTTTATCATCAGAAGTAGTGGATAAAATAACTTCTTCCAACTTGGAAATTTGATTTTTGAGGACAGAGTTGGAATTGTCTAAAGAGAAATTATTTTCTTTTAACTCAGAAATTGTTTTCACATGTTTAGAAGATGTATCAGAAGCATCAAGAAAATCCTTTTTCAGCCTTTTATGCTTAGTCAGAAGTAAATCATGTTTGTTCATAATTTCAGCTAAGGCAGATTTTAGTTGAGACAATGAGAAAGATGTGAATACCTCACTTTCATCTTCAGAGTCTGACCCTCTGATGCTGGATCTGATTCAGCCTTTGACTCTGCTTCTTTGTCTTTGACAATAGCCATGAGTCCTTCAATGACCTCGCCATCAAAGTCCACTCCTTCTGAGTCTGAATCATCAAGAGTTACCATAAGACTTTTCTTAGCCTTGACATACTTCTTAGGCTTCTTGTCTTTCTTCAGCTTAGGACAATCACTCTTGTAATGTCCTGGCTCATTGCATTCAAAGCATGTAACTTCTTTTGATGATGACTTGCGTTGACCAGATGAAGACTCTTGCTTTCCTTTAGCTCTGGATGAACCTTTGTATTTGTTTTGCCTGTGCTTCCAAAGGTGATTGATTCTCTTTGAAAGAAGTGAGAGCTCATCTTCATCAGAGTTCTCAGACGATTCTTCTGACACTTGTTCAGCTTGAAGCGCCTTGGTCTTCTTAGACTTCACCTTTAGAGCTATGGACTTTTGGTTCCTCTGAGCAACATGATCAGCACGATCTATCTCATGACTTCTCAGGATACCGATGAGTTCTTCTAAGGTCATCTTTTTAATGTCTTTAGATAGCTTCAAGGAAGTCATCAAAGGCATCCACTTCTCAGGAAGACCTCTGAGAATTCTCTTTACATGGTCAGCATTGGTGTAGCCTTTGTCAAGTATTCTGATTCCAGAAATGATCATCTGAAATCTGGAGAACATAGCATCAACTGTTTCATCAGGTTCCATCATGAAGGCTTCATACTTTTTGATCAAGGAGAACGCCTTTGTCTCCTTGACCTCTTCATTTCCTTCATGAGACATCTTCAAGGAATCAAAGATCGCCTTGGCAGAATCACGGTCTGTGATCTTCTCATATTCTTCATATGGGATAGCACTCAGCAAGATAGTTCTTTCTCTGTGATGATCTTTGTACATTTTCTTTTGAGCTTCAGTCATCTTGTCTCTTGGGATCTTCACTCCATCATCATTAACAAGGCGAGTGTAGCCATCAGTAATGTGATCCCAGAGATCAGCATCGAATCCAAGAAAGAAACTTTCGATTCTATCTTTCTAGTATTCAAACTTTTCTCCATCAAACATAGGTGGTTTAGCATTGTAGTGCTCTCTTTGAGCATCGCTGGTGGTGGCAGCCATTTGAGTTTTTCACACCGGTCCGGATCTCTGAACACTGTTAAGTGTGGTAATCAGAACTTACGCTCTGATACCAATTGAAGGTATGAAAAACACTAGAAAGGGGGGGGGGGGTTTTAATAGGGTTTTAGGCTTTTTGAAATTTCCCTCTAAGATTAAGGATAATCTTTTCGGATTAAAGAACACAAGATGTAAGAGTTAAGGGAAGGAGAAAAGCACACGATGATTTTATCCTGGTTCACTTGATAAATCCCTCAAGCTAATCCAGTCCACCCGTTAAGGTGATTTCTTCCTTCTTAGAATGAAGGCAATTCACTATTCAATGATTGTTACAACTGCACTAGCAACCTGCTCAGTGACTAACACTACGATGAACTAGCAGCACTAAGACAACCTTGCCTTAGTCTTCTCAAGAATTCTGACCTCACTGGTCTCTCAAGGAATCTACAAACAAAGTTTGTGAAATAGTTCAGTTTACAAAGAGATGCTTCTTAATAAGCAGAAGTAAACACAAATAGGAACAATGTGAAGAAAATATTGCTAAGATATTCGCTGAGAGTATTTCACTTGTTTGTGCAAAGTTTCTTGGTTCATTTCTTCAGTCTTCAGCCTTTAAATACTCCAAGGTTTAGAGTGTGTATCCGTTGGATGAATCTGTCCGTTGGAGGGCAGTTTTGGAATTTCCAGAGCCTGCTATGGTTGAACGTCGTAGGTAAGGCAGTCAGAATAGTACGATAGCTTTTGTATGAATGATAGTGACAATACCTCAGCCTAGTTGACTCTTGTTGGTCAATCTGCAAGTGCACAGATATCTCCGGGTTTTAAATATCGAATCCACAAGGACCGTGAGTGAGAATTATGGTTTAAGCTTGAAGCTTGTGAGTTTTGAAAGCAAGTAAAATTCAGATTTTGGTTTGATTGTTTGTAACAAAGAGTTTGCAAAAATAGCAATAGTAAAGAGATGAAAATATCAATTGATAAAGATGCTCTGGGTTAATGTTCATCCAATCCTCCTTAATCAACCTACCCTATGCAATTGAAACCTTGAATCAAACCCTTGTTGTTATAGCCTAGATACTCACTCATTGATTCCTCACATGAGCAATTCTCCCATACTAAAAGCTAAGCCCAATTCCTTGTGTACTTAGTCATTTATATCAGGCCAACAAAACCAATCCCCCACTCTATTCCTAGAAGCAAGCATAGAAAGATCAATTTCAACCTAAGTCCCTAAACCACAACAATCTTCCGATATGATTGTAATTCAGCATTTAGCAAGAGTGCACCCAAGCTAATCATGCATTATAGAATTGAAATACAAGGTAGATTCAGGAACAAGAGCATAAGGGTAGGAATTACAACTAGCAATTCATGGAATCACATTAAACCAAAAGCATAAAGAGTACTAGTCACTCATGGCTAGTGAATCCATACAAGAAATGTAAAGAAAACCTGGAAAATACAAGGTGGCAGCTTCTCACAAGCCCCAAAAGCACTTCCTAAGCTTCAATACTTTGTAAAATTCTAAGAAAAAGTCATAAGTTCTGAACAAAATGGCCTAAGGCCTTATTTATAGGCAAAATGGTCGAGCAGGGGCGCTCAAGCGCTGAGCTGGGGCGCTTGAGCGCCCATGAAGCAGAAGCTTCAATTCTCCTTCTGGCTAGCTGGCACTCAGGCGCCAGGCTAGAGCGCTTGGGCGCCAGACACTCGTTTCTGGTGACTTTTTGGCTTTTGTAAGGGGCCCCCCTTTGAATGATTCCATCAATTCTTCAAGCATTTGGCCTTCCCTCTTCATGAGTTACCTGCTGCAGCACTTAAGGACCAAGACAAGGAAAAATATCAAGAAATTCAAAGGGTTTTTAATCACCTTAGTCCTCACAAAACCATGGCAAAACTAATGCAAGTCCTAAACTCTATAAAAATGCAAGAAAGGCCTTATAAAACTATAAAATTACTAAAACCAAACCAAAACTCAAATAAACATAAAAGTGCATGAGAATGCATGAAACACTACATGAGACAAAGAAAAAGACTCAAAACTCTCAAGGAAATGACCATAAAAACACTACTAAAATAGGGTCATCAACTCTTGATCTTGGGCGCCACTTCGTGTTGGAACTTGTGAAGCTTGTTAGATCAGAGTCAGAGTGAAACTTGGATCTTCAGATCATCAGAACTTCTGCTTTTGGACCGTTCATCAGAACATCTGGCCTTCTGAGCATGAAGTGCTTCTGGTCTTGAGAGCCAGCTTACTCTTGGACTTCAGAGCTTCCGAGTCTTCAGCTTCTGGACCATTCCTCAGAACATCTGGTCTTCAGAACTTCAGAGCTTGGAGTGTTCAGAGTCCACATCAGAGCTTATAATCTTCAGAGTGTCTGAAGCATTTGCTACCGTTCAGAAGAACGTAGTTAAGTGCAGAAGAGTTGTGCTGGTTACTCTTGGTCTTCAAGTTCTGAATAATATATTGTTTTTGAATCAGAGCCAGAGCCTGTTTGTCACAACTTAAAGAGACAAACGTTAGAGTACCATAATTGTTCATACATAATAATAAAAAATTTATCATCAAAACATAGAGTTGTACCACCTGACCAAATCTTGGTCTTACACCAATGGTGCACTGGGCTCTGCTACTGGCTTTTCAGAAGCGATCTCCATATCCCCGGAAGGATCCAGCTCCTCCTCAGATACTTGCACAGATGATATCCTGGAACCCATGTCCATAGAGAATAGGAAACGAGGGGGTGCATATGGCATCTTCACCCTCCCGTTCTCCGGCTCCTGGACCTCGATGACTCGTCCTCTATTGTCACGACGTAGCACCGCCGACATAGATGCGACGTACTTGGCGTGAGTCAGACACCCAGGACTCGTCGTTCTCCTCGTCACGGAGCGTCAGCGTCCAAGAATGAACCGAACTCGTATTCAGCACCATCTGCTCCCCCCCCAGAACAAAACAAATAACAGATAATAGAGGGTCAGATCTCATGCCAAACGTATAAGTAAATCAAATAAGTCACATATTATCACATGAATAAATAAGAGTGTATATATTCATATCTCAGTTAGCAACTTAATAGTTCAGTTAGGCTAACGTCCTCACCAACACACAACCACCACATCACCTTGGCCAATCACGATCATCCGCAGATGAACAATCTCGAGGGGACCACACAGTCAACCCACATTTCTCGGGGAGACCACACAGTCAATCCCTAACCCTTGACTCAGTCAGGGTCTTCACATGGAGACCACACAGTCAATCCATAAATTTCTCCCTCGCGTGCAAGTAACCGTTTGTCTCTAACGGCACCATCGTTCTCATGGTCCATAGCCTACTCTAGCACTATAGCCATGCAATACTACTTGCAAGCGAAATCTCATTCTCTAGGCTTTACTACTAAGGTCAATTTATAGAAGTAAACTATTAAGGCATTATGAATTACATAATACTAAGAGGTCTAGGTTTCGATCCCCTTCCTCTCACAAAAGCATCAAATCGGCATACATCTCTCATCAAGTAAGCAAGACAAACGCCTCATCCCTAGAGAGCATAGGGTTCGGCCAATCAACAACACTTACCACATGTTCATGTTCTCATAATCATAATACTAAATTCAGTACCAAATAATCAGGCAAATACATAGGCAAAAGAATATAAGAAAAATCCGCCGAAACCCCAAAAAGAGGGTTCGGCCGTAGCCCATATTGAGCGTAGGGTTTCCAAAAATTTGATCTCATTAAATCAAGTTTCTCAAGCCAAAATCCAGCAATGTTTCATCATGAATTATCATCAAAATTTCCAGATTCATAGCATGTTATACAACACAAGTCAGACCCATGCAACATAGTGAAAAATAGCAACTTTTGACATGTATTCATCAAGCAACATGGCATCACGTAAGATCATGGCCAAAAACAGAAACATTGCACAATATTCATGCATAAAGAAAGTCTCCCATCATGCAATAAATCCCCCATAGCATAACTCACCCAAAATTGTATCTTTTTCACATAAAATCATGGATTTTCATCAATATAATCGCCTAAACTCTACACGGACTAGATCTGCCCTCACCTTTAGTTTTTGGTATGAAAGGAGGATGAAAGATGAAGTGTGAAGAAGACAATTCCTTGCTGTTCCTCTGCCCTTGCTCGATCTCTGCCCCTTGGTCTCTCCTTCTCTTTCTCTCTCGCGCTCCTTCTCTTCTTCTCCTCTCTCTCGCGTTCTCTTTCTCTCTTTCTCCCAAACCCTTTCTTTCTTTTCTCCTCTAAATGTTTCATGTGGAAGTGTGTATGGGAAACCTTATGATTCAGTTCTGTGAAAAAAAAAAGAATTCCCCTCCCAAACCCTTGTAGCAACCGGCGGCACACACACACACTAGGCCTAGGGTTTTTTTTTCTCTTATTCTCTAGCCCAAGCCCAAAACCAACTAATTAATTTTATTAATTACTAATTAAAGGAAATAAAATCAAAACAAAAACCCCCCCATTCCCTCTAGGTGACCGGTGGCCACAACAACAACTAGGGTTTCAAAAACCCTTTTTCTTCCCTTCACATGCTTAATTGAAATTAATTAAATTATTCAATTTTTATTAAATAAAAACTGAATTAAATAAATAAATAAACATAATCCTCTTCTCTTATAATAAAACTCAACCTTTTCCAAATAAATCAAAGATAAATCTAAAACAAACATTCTCTTCTCTTTTCCCTTCACCATACGGCCAAAACCCTATGGTATTTCCCTTCACCTTGGCCCTCAAGTAACCTTCATCACATCATATTGAGGTTCAAACCTCCTCAAAATTATAATTTTCTAACATGGAAACATTATTATTTCCTCATAATAGTATTTCCCTACCCTTCATACAATTCACACACACATAATCAATCAAACAAAAAGCTCATCATCCTTCACTAAACTTCACATTTATTATTTATTTCAAATAATAATAATACTTAATAAAATCAGGGTCTTACAGTAGTGATCGTTTAAAACTTATGCGTAGGGTGGGAATAGGACAGACCGTGTCAAATTTAAAAGTCTATTTAATTAAAAATGTCAAGTTCACGTCATTCAAAAAGTTTTATAAGCCTAACAAACTAGTCTATTTAAATAAATGTGATTAATGTTAATATATTTTATCGTTGATATGATTTATACGTTACAAATGTATTATAATAACTTGATATTATATACTAGTTTATAGTTTTATATATTTAAGCAAGTTAATTTATGATATATTTAAATACTCTAGTATAAAGTATGATTTTAAAAGGCTACAAGACCCTAAAAACTAGAACATTGACTTATTTTCATTTCTAGCTAGTAGTTTATATTTTTTATTTTGTTTATAGAAAAACTTATGTGAGTATAATTTAACTCTGAGCTTATGAGTTAGATAGTCTATCTCTTTAAATATAAGTTTGCTACTAAACGAAAAAAAATCTTTTTACGAGATATGTGTTTAAATGGGTTATTACGAGAAGTTAGACTTTTAGGTAGGTCAGGTTTGGCCTGAAAAAATAAGCCTATGACAAAAAATAAGTCAGAGTAAGACCTTAAGATTTTTAACTAGGTCAAACCTTTGGCCTATCCTATTCCCATCTCTACTTACACCACTTAGTTATAGTACTTACTACAAGTTACAAAATAATGTGAATCTTGTGTATATTTTTGTCTTTTATAATTGGGATGGTTGGAGTTATTGAGGAAGGCGGAGAACATAATCCTCCATCTGTCCTCATTTATATGTTATTTTTAAAGACTTTATTTCCTCTTAATATAAGTCATTTTATAATAAACGAAGAATTTAATATATTTTTAAATGTTACTCTCATCTATCTATCTATCTATCTATAAATCTATAAACTATATAAAAGGAGATATTTTGAACTCTTGGGGGTAAATTTGTCAATCAACAAATAATTTCAAAGACTATGAAGCTTGACCATGGATATTTTGGTAAAGATGTCTTTTATTTCACTTGGATTGAATCTCAGTCGTTCATTTCATAGCAATCTCATTGTCTTTCTGCATTCCCAAATGCATTCACTAAACTTAATTGTAAAATTCAATGCATTCATTCATATGGGGTCCTAAAAACCTTTGAAGAAACCTTCACTATTTTTCAGTTTTTTTAAACCTTTCATCTTCTTCAAAGCTTAAACTACATGTATAAATAGCCCTTTGCTCCATACTTTTTTTTGTCAGTTTTCTTACCTTTATCTTTGCTTTTTATTTGGTTTATAGTAGATTTGGTCATAGGCACTTCAAGCTTGATCAAACTCCCAAATGGTGAATGACTTTTCATTGTAATTTTTGTTTTTTCCTTCTATTATATCATTTCTTTGTCATTTGTCAATCTTTTAAAAAGTGAGTGTGTCTATCAACGTTTTAGCTTCTAATTTAGAATATCATAATTTGATTTTTGTTCATTTCAGGT
The DNA here is from genome assembly GCF_012489685.1 of Lotus japonicus. Classification (NCBI taxonomy): domain Eukaryota; kingdom Viridiplantae; phylum Streptophyta; class Magnoliopsida; order Fabales; family Fabaceae; genus Lotus; species Lotus japonicus. The sequence continues at coordinate 30,384,861 of NC_080044.1, forward strand.
TCAAACTGTGTGAGTGGAGAAGATGATAGATTAGATTGTTATGAGGGGAACAAGTAAACTAAGACACGTGTGTAAAGAAATCATGATTTGAAAGTTATCTAATAAATTTGTATTTCTTTCCTTTAAACTTTCATGCTTGAATTTATAAATTGTTATTTTATTGGATGAAGACTCAACTTGAATCATTTTTTGACGTGGCTTTGAAACACAAAAATAAGAATTTGTGTTTGGAATTTGGTTTAAATAATCAAGATGAAGGAACTCTTGCTTCCATAGTTGAACAACTTGGAAGATAAACTGAATTGCCTAGAAAAATGCACGCTATGAAGGGTAACTGTTGCAATATTTACGATACGAGTGATGAGGATGACCAAACTTCTAATTCATGATTTTTATCTTTACATGATGTGGTATCTATTCCTTAACTCTTCTTATAATTTTTTTATCCTTAAAAATTTAATATCATTGTCTCTCATCCATATATCGTGCTAATATGGGCAAGACTTTGTGTTAAGTATTTCAAGTGATTTGTTCTATTGGTAGCGAAAAAGAATGAGAGATATCCGACTGTAACAGAGACACATACATTTTTAGAAGTGTGGATTAAAGAAGAATGAAATAGACGGCGGCTGAAAACCCCAACATTGTTCATAAAGGTTTTATAAGTTTGTGGAAGAAGATTGAAAACTCTGGTGGCTCATAAAGTCTCCATAGTGCAAAGCCTGTTATGAAAACCATAAAAGTAAGGTAAACAATGAAACAAAATTGGTGGGGTAATAATGCAAAGAAATGTTAAAGCAACAAGTGCATCGATTTGAATTACTCCAAATAAATGTTAAATCTAGAAATTTTACGTAAATCTGATAGAAGAATGTTCAAGTTCATTGGTATATTGTTTCTTTTTATTTATATTATTAGTAATTATAATAGTAAAAGTTGTACATATTAATATGTATTTATTAACATAATAGAAATTAAACTCTAAAATTGAAACACAATGAGTTGAAGAATATTATAGAGAAGTTGATTGAAACTAATGGGTTATCCATGTCCTTAAGTAAGGAAGCATATGTGAATTTGTTTAGGGTGTTCTTTGTTAATTGAAGTTTAGTTTTGTCTTTGAACCTCTTTGCATAATTTTTTTTGGATATTTTGGCTTAAAGAAGTTTAAAATTTATTATGATATGGGGTTGATACATTAAGGGACTAGATTATATATGTTTTGGGGATGTTATCTGTTGCTATACATTTTTCTCTTCGAACAAAGAAACTTAAATTGTTTAATATTTTTATTTGATTTAAGGCAATAATTTAGAGGTTAATTATTTTTTATCTACATTTCATGATTGTTAGTGGACAATGTTTATTTGTTTTTCTCATCTATTTTGTCGAGAGGCCAACGACCATGTGCATTGCACCACTACATTAGATTGTGTAACACCCCGATTTCCAGGTGTCACTTTAGTAACCAAAAATAAACTTTACGCGGAAAACAGGTAATTTTTTTTCGTTTGATTCCTTTTAAATAAAGCGATAAAAAATAAAGACATAACCCAACAAACTAAACTAACCGATGTACAAATATATACACATGTACAGCCTCAGCTGCACTCCCATGTCACGCGCACTCGCAGTGACTCCAAAGTAGTGTGCCCGTATGAAAATATATACAGACCCAGTAATGTAAGTAAAAGTATCAAATATACAGTCATCCAAGAGAAAGTCGGCACCCAAAAATGGCCTGAACAAAAGACTCCTATACTCCGACAGACTCTCTGTGATCCTCCTCAAAAGAACCACACAAAAAGCCACACATCGGGAACCTACCCTGTCCCAAAATAAGACGAATCAGAGCTCTACACAAAAAAAATGACGCTGCCTAACCTACCTCCTAGTCCAGCTCATAGCTCCTCCTCCTCCTCCTCGTCGCTGCTCAGCGAGTAGCTGTCGCCACTAAGAGAGTGAATCTTAGTGTTTACTAGTTCATTGTATTGTTAGTCACTGAGCAGGTTGCTAGTGCAGTTGTAACAAACTCTGAATAGTGGATTGCCTTCATTCTAAGAAGGAAGAAATCACCTTAACGGGTGGACTGGATTAGCTTGAGGGATTTATCAAGTGAACCAGGATAAAATACTTGTGTGCTTCTCTCTTCTCTCTATCTCTATCTGCAGCACCATCTATCTCAGATAAACCGAAAAGATTTACTTTAAATCTTAAGGGGAAAGTTTTTATATTGAAAACTCTATTCAACACCCCCTTCTAGTCGTTTTTCACACCTTCAATTGGTATCAGAGCGCAAGTTCTGATTACCACACTTAACGGTGTTCAGTATATCCGGGCCAGTGTGAAAAACTCATGGATTCCACCACTACTACAAGCAAATATCAATACAGTGCACGACCACCTATCTTTGATGGTCAAAGATTTGATTTATGGAAAGACATAATCAGAAACTTCTTTCTTAGCTTTGATCCTGATCTCTGGGATTTTGTTGTTGATGGCTACACCCCTCCTGTTGATGAACATGGTGTAAAGATCCCAAGGGAGAAGATGAGTGAAGATCAAAAGAAGGAGTTCAGAGATCATCACAGATCAAGAGCTATTCTGCAAAGTGTCATTTCATATGAAGAATATGAGAAAGTTACTGATCGTGATTCCGCTAAGTGTATCCTTGATTCCTTAAAGATGACACATGAAGGAAACAAAAAGGTGAAAGAGACAAAGACGTTGTCTCTGATCAGGCAGTATGAATCCTTCCAAATGGAACCTGACGAATCCATTGAGGATATGTTTTCCAGATTCCAGTTGTAACATCCTGACTTGACGACTGGCTTCACGGTAACAACACGAGTCTTTTCAGCGCACTTTGTCCTCACTCGCGCGCTTCCCGGGAAAACTTCCCAAGAGGTCACCCATCATAATATTGCTCCAAGGCTAGCACACTTAACCATGGAGTTCTTATGAGTTGGGCTCCCGAAAAGAAGTTGCAAATTGTTGTTATGGGTAGTACAATCAAATCATATATGCCTTCCTCAACTGTATAGTCCATCCCTACACAGTCTTGGAATACCTATTGTTCGGGTGTGGTGCGTCCCTCCACATAGAAGGCGATCAATCCTCGCCCTTCTCAGCTCAGGGCGTCACAGGCCCACCAACTTCCGCTTGGTTCGTCCTCGAACCACACCGTACTGTGAGAGGTCGGCTCTGATACCACAATGTAACACCCCGATTTCGGTGGCGTCACTTTAGTAACCAAAAAGAAACTTAATGCGGAAAAACGTGAATATATTTTTTTTTGTCGATAATATAAACAAGACTGAAATAAATAAAACGCAAATGTGAAAGACAACAGAACTAATACACAATATATATTACAGCCCCCGCTGTAAGTAGCAACCGCGTCACGAGTAACCTCCAGTGACGGAAAGAAGAAAAGTGTAACGCCCGTAGGCAATATGTACAGACCAAAGTAAAGGTGAAGTGTCCGCAACACAAACCTCAAAAACGAGAATAAGTTAGCCCAATCGGCCTGAAAACAAGACCTCCTAAGTCCAACCAACTCTCTGTGATTCCCGTAAAGAAACCACACAAAAAGCTATAGGTGGGAAACTACCCTGTCCCCAAATAAACAAATGACAGTCAGAGCTAAGACTCTACTCCTACACTAATCCTATCTCGAGGAGCTCACACCAGCACTAAAACCTACATGCTAGCATGACCGTCGTCTGAATCAGAATCCAGAACGACCAAGTCTATGTACACTACCCGTCCTCCTCTCGCAACCGCGATGCGCTCCGATGCTGGACTCACGGGCTTAGGGCCCGAGCCATGATCATCAATGATAGCAACGGTGGGTGTGCTGGACTCTGAAGAATGCACTCCCACAGGCTCCTCCTCTGAAGGGTCCTCATCATCAGAAGATGACGGTGGTGGCGGTGCTCCTAATCCTGGTCCGCAGTGTACTCCAGGCGGCAAGTTGAAACTGACAGTGCACCTCCTCAGCACTCCTTCCATCAAGTGTCCTACTCTGTCTACCCGATCCTCTATGATCCTTCCCGAGTACGTCGCGCGATGGTTAGCGGGGTCGACCACCCACGAACCGGGGTCATCCTGGTATATCATCTCGTATCTAATCCCCCCCGAAGGGTGGACCATCGTGAACCAGTCCGCTAAAGACATCTGACAATGGGCGTTGTCCGCCAAAACACACACAGAAGACGCGAGGGTCAACTCCAAAGAATTATGTAAATAATACCACCAATAGATACAGATAAGAGATTAGCCACTTAGGCTTATAGCTAGGGATAGCATCCTAGGGTTGCATATTCCACAATGAATATAAACGACAGTAATAACAATTAGCATGCATCAAATAGGATTAACAATTATCAATCACACTCAGCAACTAAGTTAGTATGCATGTTGCATGAAATGCAGATGCCAGTTAACCCAGTTAACCAATATGCATTCCGGAACGGATGGACATCAACGGATCAGCCCTAGCACCAGCCACGGTGGGACCATTTCGGCCCGCGTACCTCTTATACCAACAAAAACGGTAGTCAGATCAGCATAAAACCCGAAGACCTGCCATTTCGGTCTGCTACTAAGAATCACCTAACAGCGCTCTTACGCGGAAATCCGGGTCTTATGACCATTTTGGAATCCACCGTGGTCCGGCATCTCACCGTGTTTAAACCACTTAATGAGTGCATGCAATGCAGTGATTAGCCAAACAACGTCTCCGACCTCACTCGACACGTCGCCACGTGTTCTAGCTAAATTAATGTCTCTAAAAGCTTACCCTAAGGTAAAGTCGATTCTGCGACAAAAGATACTTCTTTACAACAACATAGTAACTCATGATGATCTCCAAATCATCCGACTCATCTCAATCCGATGGTCAAAACTGCTCAACGAGCAAAGAGTATCAACATACTCGGAAACTACCCGTTTCCTGGCTTATCCCTCGGATAGCCCAACAACACAACTGCTCCCAGAGCACAAGAGTATCAACATACTCGAAACTTCTTAACATTCTCAACACTTGGATCCGACGACACTTCTCGCTTTCCAAAACTAAGATTTGCATCCTAAGCTTCCTTTCGAGTTTATTATCATTATTTGAAGATTTAGAGGTTGTTTAATGTCTTATGAGTTTTCTTTACAAAATAATATCCTTTTAGTCTTATCGCAAATCTTATGAGTTTTCAACATCCCATAATCCCAATTAACTCCCCGAGAATGTCTCGATCCATTATAACCATAACAAGGCCTGAATCTCATTCGTCCTATCAAACTTTCCCCAAAATCTCAAAATAAAATCGGCATGACCTGCCCGCTATTCTCACTACTCAGAATCACAGATATCAGTGAAAAGACATAATTAAATCAGCACAGTCAACAAACATGTCATATATCAACACATCCTAGAATAATCACGTAGCACTTAGCATATAAAGCATGCATCACACATCCTAGATTACCCACTTAGCACGTACCATGTAATTCAATCTCAAAAGCAATTAGTAGATGAATCATCTACATTGTCAGCCGAAGCCTCAGAAAACATTTTTCCAATCAAACACAAACAAGTGCATAAACAGTAAATCAATGTCGAAAGCATCGACCCTAAGCATTAACTAAGGATTCAGTGAGTAGCCCTCACCTGTAGATTCTCCAGGGTTTCCGTCAAGCGTTCCTTCACAATCAATGCCTTGCTCTTCAGGAAAATCCTCAAAAGCACCTTTAGAGTAAAACCACAGAATTCCATCAAAAACTATCAGAAACTCAGTAATCAATACTCACTAAGGTTACACGAAGTAGTATATACTCCAAGGTACGATAATCTAGCGCGAAAGGACAAGTTTTTGAAAAAGAAATTTTCCTCCTCCTCCTTTATAGCTCTCGGCCACTATTGGTAATTAGGTGGGTCGAAAACTATCAGAAACTCAGTAATCAATACTCACTAAGGTTACACGAAGTAGTATATACTCCGAGGTACGATAATCTAGCGCGAAAGGACAAGTTTTTGAAAAAGAAATTTTCCTCTTCCTCCTTTATAGCTCTCGGCCACTATTGGTAATTAGGTGGGTCGATTTTTCTTCGATCAAACTTGGTTCCTAGGTTATTATTAGTCGTAACTAAGGGTATTCTAAACTCGGAAAAATTATCAGATCGAAAACTGTTGCAGGGGTATTTTGGTCAATATTTTTAGCTCAGAATTTCAAAACTGAAATTTCGAAAAGCAAATTGGATGGGGACGTCACCAACGACGTTTATGACAACTAATCCTACTAGCACTAAGCTAAGGCGATAGTTTTCAGCCCAAAGGACGAAGCTTTGCCCCAAAATGGGTATTTTAAGCAGAATTGAAACTCGACGGTAGTTTTTCGAGAATCGGCGCAGTATTATTAGCTAAACATGCTCTTGGGCACGTAGGGAAGATGTTTAGATAGAAAAATGAAGTTATCAGGATAGTTTTGCAAAAACCTCAAAACTATGAGCACAGAAAGACATAGAGAAAAGCTATGGAAAAGACGATCAGAGGTAAGGATTAGCGACTATACCTCGATACCTTGAAGTAGCAACTGTTTAATCAACGATCAAGCAAGAAATGAAGAAAATCTCTTCTTCCTTTTCCTTCAATGAAGCTCGCGGCCTTGGAGAGAAAATGGTGGAGTTTTTGTGATTTTTCTCACCTTTCTTGCTATATATAGAGGATGGAAAAACGCGGGAAAATGAAAGTTTCGCGATTCCGATTTTTCTGGCTTCATTCTCCGTGAATTCTAAGATAGGTTTTGGCGACATAATTCCAAAACTAAAAAGAGGTTTCCTTGTATTTTAGGCGACTAATGCAAAGTCGGTGTAAAACTATTTTACCCGATAAGTTACTTTTTGCATCGAATGTCGGAAGAGAAAACTTCCTTCTGAAGAAAGATTGAGATCATCAAGAGAAATGGGTATACGCGTGTAGAATCTTCATTTGAAGCTCCGAATAGAAAAGTTCTTCATTGTCGGTTGATTCGAGGGTTTTGAACTATCAGGGTTTTAGTTTCGGCAAACCTCCGATGATTGGAATCGGACGTTCGTACATCCTAGAGTTTCGCCTTGAAACGATTGTTATAAAAAGGAATAAGAGAAAGTCTTATGTTCGTCTTGAAGATTTTTGGAATTATTCCTATAGTGTTCCAAGGGTGGAACTTAGTCTTTTCCTAAGGTTCTTGTCCTAGGTTTAAGCGAATAATACTAATCTGTTATAACATTTTATCAACTTCGATACAATCCTTGGACTTTTCCTGAACTTTCTCCTTCATAAATTTATTTCATTTAGTAAACTCTTATTCAGGTTTCCCTTCACGATACATCAACCCTAATCGTGAATAAGAATTTTATTCACTTAGCATAAGCTTAAAAACTTGGGTCTTACATTACCAATTGTAACATCCTGACTTGACGACTGGCCTCACGGTAACAACACGAGTCTTTTCAGCGCACTTTGTCCTCACTCGCGCGCTTCCCGAGAAAACTTCCCTAGAGGTCACCCATCATAATATTGCTCCAAGGCTAGCACACTTAACCATGAAGTTCTTATGAGTTGGGCTCCCGAAAAGAAGTTGCAACTTGTTGTTATGGGTAGTACAATCAAATCATATATGCCTTCCTCAACTGTATAGTCCATCCCTACACAGTCTTGGAATACCTCTTGTTCGGGTGTGGTGCGTCCCTCCACATAGAAGGCGATCAATCCTCGCCCTTCTCAGCTCAGGGCGTCACAGGCAACTTCTTTTCGGGAGCCCAACTCATAAGAACTCCATGGTTAAGTGTGCTAGCCTTGGAGCAATATTATGATGGGTGACCTCTTGGGAAGTTTTCCCGGGAAGCGCGCGAGTGAGGACAAAGTGCGCTGAAAAGACTCGTGTTGTTACCGTGAAGCCAGTCGTCAAGTCAGGATGTTACAACTGGAATCTGGAAAACATATCCTCAATGGATTCGTCAGGTTCCATTTGGAAGGATTCATACTGCCTGATCAGAGACAACGTCTTTGTCTCTTTCACCTTTTTGTTTCCTTCATGTGTCATCTATAAGGAATCAAGGATACACTTAGCGGAATCACGATCAGTAATTTTCTCATATTCTTCATATGAAATGACACTTTGCAAAATAGCTCTTGATCTGTGATGATCTCTGAACTCCTTCTTTTGATCTTCACTCATCTTCTCCCTTGGGATCTTTACACCATGTTCATCAACAGGAGGGGTGTAGCCATCAACAACAAAATCCCAGAGATCAGGATCAAAGCTAAGAAAGAAGTTTTTGATTATGTCTTTCCATAAATCAAATCTTTGACCATCAAAGATAGGTGGTCGTGCACTGTATTGATATTTGCTTGTAGTAGTGGTGGAATCCATGAGTTTTTCACACTGGCCCGGATATACTGAACACCGTTAAGTGTGGTAATCAGAACTTGCGCTCTGATACCAATTGAAGGTGTGAAAAACGACTAGAAGGGGGGGTTGAATAGAGTTTTCAATATAAAAACTTTCCCCTTAAGATTTAAAGTAAATCTTTTCGGTTTATCTGAGATAGATGGTGCTGCGGATAGAGATAGAGAGAAGAGAGAAGCACACAAGTATTTTATCCTGGTTCACTTGATAAATCCCTCAAGCTAATCCAGTCCACCCGTTAAGGTGATTTCTTCCTTCTTAGAATGAAGGCAATCCACTATTCAGAGTTTGTTACAACTGCACTAGCAACCTGCTCAGTGACTAACAATACAATGAACTAGTAAACACTAAGATTCACTCTCTTAGTCTTCTCAAGGATACTGACCTAACTGGTCCCTTAAGGAATCACCACTAAGATACACAGATCCTAGTCTTCTTAAGGATACTGGCCTACCCTGTCCCTTAAGGAAAAACAAACAACTGTTTGAGGTTGGTGTTTACAAAGGTTTGCTTCTGAATAAGCTAAGTGTAAACTAAATAAGAACAGATGAAGAAAGTGGAGGCTTGAATCTTTTCTTGTATTGCAGCTCTTGGTTTCTCTCTCTTATCTTTCTTCTTTTCTTCAGCCTTAAATAGTCCAAGGTGCAAAGGATATTTCTGTTGAGAGAATGTGACCGTTGGAGGGCATTTCTGGAACTTCTAGAACCTGATGTGGCTGAACCTTGGTAGGTAGGCTTATCAGAATAGTACACTGATCTTGTACTACTTGATAGAGACATTTGCCTTTAACCATTGACTTCTGATCTGACGATGCTTCATGTTGGAACTTGTGAAGCTTAGTGATCAGAGTCAGAGGGAAGCTTGGATCCTCTGGCCTTCTGCTTCTGGACCTCAGAGTAGAAAGTACTTGGTCTTCAGAGCCAGCTTACTCTTGGACTTCAGAGTTTTCACTTCTTAGCTTCTGGACCTTCAGAGCTTCTGGACCTTCAGAGCCTCTGGACCTTCAGAGCCTCTGGTCCTTCAGAGCTTCTGGACCTTCAGAGCTACTGGACCTTCAGAGCCTCTGGTCTTCAGATCTTCTGATCCTCAGATCTTGATTTGGTCATGTGGTACAACTTTATGTTTTGATGATAACAAGTATTTATTTGTGGATGAACAATTATGGTACTCTAACGTCTGTCTTGAGTGTTTTAACAAACAGGTTCTGATTCTGATACCAGAAGATATATTCATCAGAAGATCTGAAGACCAGAGGCTCTGAAGGTCCAGAAGCTCTGAAGGTCCAGAAGCTCTGAAGGTCCAGAAGCTCTGAAGGACCAGAGGCTCTGTAGGTCCAGAGGCTCTAAAGGTCTAGAAGCTTTGAAGGTCCAGAAGCTAAGAAGTGAAAACTCTGAAGTCCAAGAGTAAGCTGGCTCTGAAGACCACGTACTTTCTACTCTGAGGTCCAGAAGCAGAAGGTCAGAGGATCCAAGCTTCACTCTGACTCTGATCACCAAGCTTCACAAGTTCCAACATGAAGCGTCGTCAGATCAGAAGTCAATGGTTAAAGGCAAATGTCTCTATCAAGTAGTACAAGATCAGTGTACTATTCTGACAAGCCTACCTACCAAGGTTCAGCCACAGCAGGTTCTGGAAGTTCCAGAAATGCCCTCCAACGGTCACATTCTCTCAACAGAAATATCCTTTGCACCTTGGACTATTTAAGGCTGAAGAAAAGAAGAAAGATAAGAGAGAGAAACCAAGAGCTGCAATACAAGAAAAGATTCAAGCCTCCACTTTCTTCATCTGTTCTTATTTAGTTTACACTTAGCTTATTCAGAAGCAAACCATTGTAAACACCAACCTCAAACAGTTGTTTGTTTTTCCTTAAGGGACAGGGTAGGCCAGTATCCTTAAGAAGACTAGGATCTGTGTATCTTAGTGGTGATTCCTTAAGGGACCAGTTATGTCAGTATCCTTGAGAAGACTAAGAGAGTGAATCTTAGTGTTTACTAGTTCATTGTATTGTTAGTCACAGAGCAGGTTGCTAGTGCAGTTGTAACAAACTCTGAATAGTGGATTGCCTTCATTCTAAGAAGGAAGAAATCACCTTAACGGGTGGACTGGATTAGCTTGAGGGATTTATCAAGTGAACCAGGATAAAATACTTGTGTGCTTCTCTCTTCTCTCTATCTCTATCCGCAGCACCATCTATCTCAGATAAACCGAAAAGATTTACTTTAAATCTTAAGGGGAAAGTTTTTATATTGAAAACTCTATTCAACCCCCCCCCCCTCTTCTAGTCGTTTTTGACACCTTCAATAATTGGTTGTCAATTTTACACTAATGGTGCATATCTATTAAATTTTTAATTCTTAGGTAAAAGTGACTGGGGACGGAGTAGTTGATCGATAAGAATGTACTAGTGACAAATCTTTGGGAATGATGAACGAGAGATTATGATTACATACTATACATGCGAAACAAAAAAGTAATTTGTATTTTGTGGGGTTTAGCACTTGCCTTTCTGCAACCAGACATTGTTTTTCTTCTCATTTTGAATAAGGCTTAATACATCAGAAGGCCCTTGAAATTGTAAAGGGAACCAATTCCAGGGCCTGGAAAATTTTTGCATCAAATTGGGTCCTTAAGAAATTTTTTTTAATTCAATTAAGGACAAAGTGTGTCTGATGCTTAAGTGCAGCCTACTCAGCTTTTCCACATGGCATTTTATTTTATTTTTATTTGAAAAATTCCAAAACTTGTTTATGTGGCTTTTATCTTTTTCTTTAATTAGAAACTAATGTTATTCATTTATTTTTAATTTCATCTCATTTCAATAAAAATAAAATCTATTGTAATTAAACCTTAAAACTAAACCTAACTAACCTAATATGAAAGGGGAAAAGGTTGCAAGAGAAGGAAGAAGAACGCAAAAGAGAAGGAAGAAGGGAAAGAGAGTGATCCCGCCACCACTGCCGCTGGCTTCTACCTCGACATCAACGCCTTCTCCTCCGATCTCCACCACCACTGCTGGCCTCTGCCTCGACCTCAACCTGGAGTAAGATTCTGGATTCTGGGTTTCGATTATGTTGTTCCAAACCCTTCTCCTCTTCTCTTTCTCCTTCTCTCTCCTACCCGTGTTCGCTTTCTCTCTCTAGGGCAAAGCTTCATCACCGTCGCAGCCATGAACATTCCTTCGACAATCAGAATTTATGAATAATTAGTGATGCTTTTGGTTTGATTCTGGGGTTGGTGGTTTTGTCTTAATTGTAGTTGAGATGAGTTAATTAGGGCTTTAATTAGGGCTGAGATGAGTTAATTAATGCTTAATTTGGGATGAGATAATATAATTAGGAATTAGTTATGAAAACAAGTTGTATAGTTTCTACTATTGCAGCTTGTTTATCTGGTTTTTTCAGGACTGTGCTTTGGCTTGCTCTGTTGTTGTCGGTTGGTTGGAGCAAGGGATAGGTTGTTATAGTCAAGGAAAGCTGAGGATGCATTATGAAGGCTCTAGGCTGTTCCGTCTTTGTTTTGATCTTAGTTAGATGCGTTTTTGCTAATTCCTTGTTTGTCTTTTTTCTTCTGTAGTTGTTGCGTTACTTCTTTCTAGTTATCACTTTTTGTAATTTGCTTTTTTGTTGTGTGAAGGAGAAAGATGAAGAAGGTAGAAGGGTTTGGTGAAGGAGAAGGATGAAGAACGTGTTTTGGATTTAGGGTTGAATGGTTTTTTGCTGCGTGAAGAAGGAGATGAACATTTAAAAGAAGAAGAAAATAAATTATGAATATTTTGCTTAATTGGAGATGAGATGATTAATTAGAGATTAGTATTAATTTACAATTAATTTAAATTAGGGATTTTATTAAGTTTTTTAATTTTTTCTGCTTAAATAAATGAGTTGGAATTAAAAAATAAAGTTTTATAATTTTTTAATTAAAAAAAGTCACGTGTAATTAATGACTAGGACAAAATTGAGGTCCGACAGTATTTGGCCTTAATTGAATTAAAAAAAAATTATTAGGGACCCAATTTGATGCGAAAATTTTTTAGACCCTGGAATTAATTCCCTTTACAATTTCAGGGGCCTTCTGATGTATTAAGCCTTTGAATAATGACAAATGTCTTCATTATTTTGAAAGTTTATACATGATATATCATCTTACGTTTCAATTTATGACATGATTTTTCTACACCATCATGTGTCTTAGGATTCATAAAAGAATTTGATTCACAATTTGGAAAATCCGTCATCTAATTCATGATTAAAATCTCTATTCTACATACTGACCTTATTTTCCGGCTTCTGAGCCATCTATAAGATCTCTGATTGTTTTACTAAATAGGGTTTTGGAGTTCATCCGAGACAGCTAGTACCTTCATATAAATTCCAAAATGTTTCAACTAGTTTGTCAACTATTACTGATAAAGAAAACCATGAGTCATGTTATGTATTTTTCATAATGAGCTTTGAACATGATGTTGGAAAGAAACAGTACCTAGCTCCCATAATGAGCACTTAAAAAACAAGGAGAAAAAATTTGCAATTGTGGGTTATGTCAAGAAGGTTCTTCTTGCGAAAGATAGAAAAAAATAATGGGGATGATTTGATCGGGGAGAATCTGACCAAACCTACCCAGGAAGGGGTAGCGGAGGATAGGGACGGTAGGTGCCTGGTGTAATGGAGTGGTAGGGGGCTGAGGAGGTTGCGTCACGAACGGAGGATGAGGCTCTCCAATAATCGTCGAGCCCAGAGGGGGATCCTGCAAAACACTTCGATGCCTAAGTCAGTTCAAAGGTTTCTATGATCTTTTGTGTTAAGTGTGGAATAGAATAGTTACCTTTGCCCCTTCTGGCCAGGAGTCCTTTTATACGGGTGAGGCCTGGAAACCTAGGACGTGGGGTGATTGTAACACCCCGATTTTCGGGTGTCACTTTAGTAACTCAAAAATAAAATATAGCGGAAAAGCAGGTATTTTTTTTTTTCGTTTTCTTTTTAAATAAAAAGACTTGTCGAAATAAAGACTCAACTCATTCGCGATTAACAGCGACTAATATACAATAAAAGCACAGCCCTCGCTGCAACCAAAATCATCGTCACGAGTGTCCTCAAGTGACGGGAAGTAACATCAAGTAACTAAAAGTATTGCCCACCGGCAAATAAGTGCGACCCATAGCCAGAGTCATAAGTTTTATAAATACAGTCCTCCAAGAAAGTAAGTCAGCCCAAAACGGCCTCCAAAGGACCTCCTACGTCCGACAAACTCTCTGTGATCCTCATGGAAGAGAACCACACAGAAAGCTAATAGTCGGGGACCTACCCTGCCCCAAAATAAGAAATGAAAATCAGAGCTATGACAACGAAACCCCATATACTACACCCCTAACATCGACCATCATCCGATCCTGCAAGAAGTCCGGGTCCACGTCGAAGGCTCAGTAGTAGTCATTTCGCTCCGGGTCCTCCCCGAACGTTGAACCATCACGAATCAGCTGTTGAACGTCTGGCAGCAGGCCGACCGCCCAAACACAAACATACACACAAAGCCAAGGCGCGATGGTCAACTCACAGAATATAATAGATAATACAAACAACATGTGAAAAATAAGGGGGTATATATATATGTTGTATATATACATATAAATTATGCATTGCCTACCCTAAGGTATATACATGGCATGTTATCGAATCTCTAGTAACAACACAATATTCAATACCTCAACAATTCAACAAATAACATAATGATGTTCACCAATATCAAATCATCAAAATCTCAACATATGAAGTTAGGTGATAAGGTTAGTCAAACAATGTATCGTCCTCCCAACGCACAAGTGTCTAACTAAACAAATGTTCCCTATCGTTTGCCCTAGGGTAAACGACGATGAAATATCACGCTTCCATGAAGTCCCACGCTTCAATGGAGTCTTCCGCTTTCACGAAGTCTCACGCTTCAGCGAAATATCACACATTCATGAAGTCTCACGCTTCAGTGAAGTTTCACGCATTCACGAAGTCTCACGCTTCAGTGAAGTTTCGCGCATTCACGAAGTCTCACGCTTCAGTGAAGTTTCGCGCCTTCATGAAGTCTCCCACTTCAATGAAGTTTCACACCTTCACGAAGTCTCACGCTTCAGTGAAGTTTCACGCCTCCGCAAAGTCTCCCGCTTCAGCGAAGGTTCCCGTCTCCACGAGGTCTCCCGCCTCAGTGAAGTTTCTGCTTTCACGAAGTCTCACGCTTCAGTGAATTTGCACACTTTCACGAAGTCTCACGCTTCAGTGAAGTTCCATGCTTTCACGAAGTCTCACGCCTCAGTGAAGCTTCTCGGCTCATCCTTTGGATGGCTAAATAAATTGCTCCAAGAGCGAAGGAGAACCAATGTACTTGGAAACTTATAGTTCCCCGGCTTATCCTTTAGATAGCCAAACAACAATCTGCTCATCGAGCGAAGAGTACCAACATACTCAGAAACTTATTAGTTTCCCCAAAACTTGGATTCGGCGACACTTCTCATTTTCCAAAACTAACATCCAAGCTCTAAGCTTTCATCTGACATTGTTATCATTATTTAAAGGGTTCAGAGGTTATTTAGTGTATTATGAATTTTCCTTGTAAAATAGTTTCCATTTAGGTTGATCTCTAATCTTATAAGTTTAAAAGATCTCATCATCCCAAGTAATTCCCAGAGAAGGTCTTGATCCATTAAAACAATAACAAGGCCCGAACCTCCGTTCATCCCGTCAAACTTTCCCAAAATCTCATGATAAATTTGGCATAACTGTCCGTTATCCTCATTCTGACGTACAACAGATATATGTGTAATTGCATAATCAAATTAGCACAATTCGAAAGTCATGACACATATATCAACACATCCTAGATTAACCATTTAGCACATAGCATGTGAATCAATATCAACACATCCCAGATTAACCATTTAGCACATAGCATGTGAATCAATAGCAAAACAAATCCAGCGATAAATATTCAACATTGTCAGCCGAAGCCTCAGAAAACGTTTCCCAGTCAATCACGATCAGGTGCATAAACAATAAATCAAGTCGAATTCATCGACGCCTAAAACATTAGCTAGCAAGGTAAGTTGCCCTCACCTCTAGTTCCTTCACAATCTCCTCCTTCCGCTCCTCGGAATTCCTCAAACGAACCTTAGAGCGAAAACCACAGAATTCAATTACAATCAGTCGGAAACTCAGCAGAAAACAATTACTAAAGTTACACGAAGCATCATAAACTCCGAAGTACGATAATCTAACGCGATAAGACAAGTTTTTGAAAAAAGAATTTTTCCTCCCCCCTTGGAGGTGCTCTCGGCCACACACACTAATTGTGTGCGCCGATTTTTCTTTGATCAAACTTGGTTCCTAGGTTATCATTAGTCGTAATTAAGGCGAATTAAAGCTCGGAAAAATCATCGGATCGAAAATTGTCGCAGGGGTATTTTGGTCAGTGTTTTTAGCTCGGAATTTCAAAATTGGAATTTCGAAAAAAAAAATTAGATGGGGACGTCACCAACGACGTTTATGACAACTAATCCTACTGGCGCTAAGCTCAGCCGAGAGTTTTAAGTCTAAAGGATGAAGCTTTGGCCAAAAATGGGTTTTTCGAGCAGAATTGAAACTCGGCGGCAATTCGGCGAGATTCGGCAAAATGTAATCCGCTAAACATGCTCTTGGGCATGCAGGGAATAAGTTTAGACAGAGAAATCGAGTTATTTGGACAGTTTTACAAAAAACTCAAAACTTTGAGCACAGAAAGACATAGAGAAAAGCGACAGAATTGACGATCAGAAGTAAGGAATAACATCTATACCTCGAGGTCTTCGGCAAACCTTCGAGAATTGGAATCGGACGTTCGTATATCTCAGTGTTTCGTATCGAAACGCTTGTCATGGAAAGGATTAAGAGAAATTCTAACATTCCTCTGAAGATTTTTGGAATTAGTTTCTATCGCGCTTTTAAGGGTAGATTAGTCGTTTACTAATGCTCTTGTCCTAGGTATAAGCGAATGATTCTTGCGTCATAAGTTACATCGATTCTAATATTATCCTTAACCTTTTCCTGAACTATCACCTTCATAAATTTATTCCATTTGATGAACTCTTATTCAGTTCTCTTCCTTCACGTTACATCGAACTTAATCGTGAGTAGGAATTTTACCAATTTATTCTAAGCTTAAAAACTTGGGTCTCACAGTGATCTTTAGCCGTTGGATTCCTCTGTTGTCCCTGTCAGTCCAAAAGATCTGGCGATCCAAGGAACCTCGCAACTATAGGCTAGATCTTGAGCCTTGGACCTAAAGTCCAGAGATGGGATTGATGGGTCAGAGATGTGACACTGCGAAGTGGCTGGAACCTTACCCCATTTTGGGGAAAGTCACCGATAATCAATCCAGACCCATTCTAGGGTCTTTTAATCGTCCGTTAGTGGTGTTCGGCCCATCCATCCTAGTAGAGTGGTCGTCCCATTAAGGTGATCGGGCCACTCCTGTACTCGTCGTATGATCGTGAGTAGGTTAATGATCGTCCTTCCTCGGTGTGCGGGGGGATGATCGACCGTTTTACTGACTCTCAGAACAATAGTCTCCTAATTCTGGTCCACTGAATTAGTGGAGCGAGAACTAAAAAATGTGGTTACCTTTACTTGGTCGCGGTTAGGGGTTTTCTTAGCCGTCTCCCCACCGGGGCGTCTAGTATTCTTCTGTCCCTCAGAACATAATTATTGGAGCGTTTTCGATGTAGAACAATATACAATTTATGTAATTTCATTCTATCCAAAAAATATGTTAAAAATACGCGATAAAATCTTTCATGTCTCTTTACTTTAAACTTTAAACTTTTGTAATAGTTTGTTCATGACATGTTATAGGCTTTTTGATCAAGGGATTGACCTTGTTTCCCCATTATTCTATCGGAAAAGTTGAGTTTTAACAGAAATTAGGTGAACTTGTATTCATGCTTGAAGTTTAATGTGCTCTTGAACAAAGAGGTACGTTACAAATATTATATAAAACTACTAATGTGTCTTCACACTAAAATTTAAAATTTTGGGATAATTAATTCATGAAGGAAAGACTAGTTCATGAAGGAATGAAAGACATTTGACTGATGGCTTTTTTGAGTCAAGAACACGAGGACGACCCCTCCTTTGTATCACCTATCTATTTTGCACAACTTCCTAGTTTATTCAAATCTGTAACTACTTTAATTTGGCATGGATGATTAAAAAAATACAGTATTAGGTTTAGCAAAGCTAAATGAAAAGAAAATATATCAATACCTTTGCAGGGTCCGAAAATCCGAAGTTAACACCCGGTGCCATGGGAAGAGATTTCAATTTCATAGCTATGCTACCAAAGTGAACTGAAATGTGCTGTAAGATTGCATGCCAAATTGCCCATTATTGCAACTCGATAGTAAGTGAAGGTAAATGCGGAGTCTACTAAAACCAAAACAAAATACAATAATAATTTAGCAATCTAAATCTACAGAACCTTCCTCTACAGCACAGATCACTTTATAACTAACTAATAATTGAAATGCCTACATAACCAACATACACTCATGCTGTCCTATGGCAGCCAATACACTGAATATAGAAACATTAAATTGCTTCACGGTATGGCTTATTCGAAATAATTGATTGAGCAGAAAACTCTTGTTGCATATAAGCAACAGCCCCAGGAATAAGAAAAGAATTACATTCAGTTCAGAAACCATCTAGTCTTCTGTTTTTTTGTACAAAATGGCTCTAAAAAGCACTTCACCTATGAGCAGATGTATGAGGCATTGGGTATGGAACATGACCCAAGTTCATTGGTGCCCCAGGAACCACAGCCCCAGGAACCGGGGCTCTAAGACCATATGCCATGTGTGCCGGGCCAGCAAGATTAACTGGGGTGCCGACTGCAGATACAAGGGGTCCTCCGACAGGTTGTCCAATGGTAGGAACACCATATATTCCAACACCTGGGGCCCCAGTTGGGGTTGGAGGGGTTTGTTTGGATGATTTTCCAGATGAATTTTCTGCAGAATCATTTGCCTGACCAGTTATTGGTCCTTGAGGAGCTGAAATGTCTCCATTGTTCACACTGGTGATATCATGTATACTGGATCGCCTTCTATCTTTATTCATCGAATTCAAACGAATGAAGTACTTTTGGGCATGGCTTGCTACTTGTGTTGGTGTTCTTGTCACCACAAAGTTCCTTGATATACTTCGCCAGTCACCTTTTCCATACTTATCCAAACCAAGAAGAAACAATCTGTTCAACAAATTTGAAAAGTTGAAAACAAAAACAACTAGGTCAAAGAAAGTTCAGCATAACGAAGCATGTCACGATACCAAAAGAAAAATTATGCTCTAATTGAACATCAATAACCATAAAACAGTATCATCTACACACTGATTTCAGTTTATAAATTCTAAGAGATAACCACTAGCAAACTTGTACATGAGAAATGAAGATAGCATTCCCAATACAAGGATTAGAATTAGCACTTTGATTTGACAATTATGACAGGTAGTGGTGCTACCAGTTGCAGCTATGCTGCATCTTTACTAACTCTGCGGTTAATGTTATTGGCAGTGATATAATAAACTCGATCATCAATATTACTATCATTCATGTTAGCTTGACTGAACATCAAACTGAAAACCAGAAAGATATCATAGGTACTGTGGAACGGGATGTAATATATATAGTTTTAGACAAGGAGGGAGAGGAGAGAAAGAATGAAGACTTCAAATTGTGATTATGCTTTTATGATGACACAAAAGATTAAGAATCAATCCTTATTTAGTTTATATTAATACTAGTCTCCTAATCCTAATTAAATAAGGATTAAGGAACCAAAACATGAAATATAATAAAATATGAAACCAAATCCTAAGAAGTAACCAAAGATATTCTAAATTACTATAATATACAATTCTTGTACGCTATCTTTCTTTTTTTAGATATTCCAACATTTCCCCGCATGCTAAAAATTACTGAACATTAAGCTTGTTACAAATAACCTCTTAAAAAGGATAATTAATATAGCTATAAAGGCAATTTAAGGATGTGGGAAACGTTGGAGAGATGAGCAATGCTAAAAAGAGAACTCAGCATGAAGGATGGGATGACCATCAACCTTAAGAGCTGGTTGGAATGTGGCATAACCAAGGAATCGACAAAGTGAAATGATTATCGGTGAAAATTTAAGGAAGCAATTATACGCAGCAAACTTCTCCAAATCTATCACGAACAACATTTGAAGCTTAACAGAGTTCAAAAAAAAAAAACATTTGAAGCTTAACAAGAAAATTTAGGATACCCAAAAATAAAATAAATATAAATTGAAACTAAGACTGCTGTACATCAGAGCCGTGGAATTCATCATGGCAGGATTCATCAGTCAGATAGGAGAATTCACCATTGGTATGATTCACAATGGGAGACCGGTAACAATCGCAGCTAATTCATCGCTAATCTAGAACAGCCCGGGCCGCCAAACAGAATCTGGGATAGCTAGAGCCAGACTAAATTTGGAATAACCAGGGTAAATCTTCATCTGGAGTAATTAGGGTTAAACTGGATTTGGGATATCAAGGGTCAAACATGATCTTTTATAGCCCCGAAGGCTGCTGAAGAACACCATATTGAGACAACTTGATCCAATAACAAACCGAATCTATTTAATATTACCGAAGTATGTCCACCTATGCTATGGAACAATAATTGCTATCAACCCATGCTTACAAATACTTGTATAGCCAATGGCCTAATAAGAATAGGGGACCTTATGATTATTTGAGAGAAGTATTGACATTGGCCAGTCTCTGATTTCCGCATGGCAGAAAGAAACTGACTTCGTAGCTTATTCCCCAATCCATACCAACTATGGAAGGAAGGTGTCAATTTTTTGGTAGTAGAAAAACTGGGTTCACTTAAATAATTCAAAATGTTATTTATTATTCTAAGAGGGAGTAGAGGGATGATGGGTCAGGTGTCAAATTGAGT
This sequence comes from Lotus japonicus, assembly GCF_012489685.1. NCBI lineage: Eukaryota > Viridiplantae > Streptophyta > Magnoliopsida > Fabales > Fabaceae > Lotus > Lotus japonicus. Next base: position 30,405,311 of record NC_080044.1, read on the forward strand.
AGAGGGATCAGAATTTATCACTGTAGATCTGATAAAGAACAAGAAAATAACCCCCAGCATGAAACACCATAAAGTTATATGTATGGTTTAGAAAAGAAGTTTGCATGACAACCTCAAACATAATGAAGTATTTTTATAGATAATGCTTAAAGAGCGCTAGGAGCTTTATGGATATGAATTAAGGTAGAAAGAATAAAATGCAATGAAAGTAACCAATGATGCACATATCCGATAAGAGTATCAGAAACAACAAATTGAGCCAGTGACTACTGGTCAATGGTCATAGGCTTCATGTTTCCTTAGTTAATCCTTCAATTCCTTCAACATTTCTGACAGAACTTGATCGCAACCACTAATACAGTGAATCCTGGGTATCTTTCTTGGGAACAACAAGATGCATTATTGCTCTCTTGGACCTATGTTCTCTTACTAGGCCAATTTTTATTAAGGTAATTGGATGCCAGCACTCTTACCAGCTCTCACGTCCATTCTTAAACTGAAGCCAAAGCAAGGAAGTTGCAGACAGAGATAAGGAATAAAACTTAGTATTCTAAGTCAATTGCTGAATTTCTACTTCGTATCAAGAGTATCCCCGACTCTTTATTCACGCAATAGGAGATTCAGTTTCATACAAGGAGTAAATAGATATAATACTTGAAGGCTTACCGGCTGATTATAGGACACAGCCAATTTGATTTCTGTGTAGGTTTAAGCTGTTAACAATTGATAATAGTGAAATTGAAGCACTACTAACCCTCAAGAGGCAAGAATTTAGAAGAATAGAAAGAAAATGTGGTGGCTCAAGAGGCAAGAATTGAAGCATTACTAATCTTGCTTAAGGGGCTCAATTATCTCAAACTGATCAACCTCAACAATCTGCTTCTAATTCACAAGCTCATGTTACTGCACAATCCTCTAATTTTGCTAATCATTAAAATCATGGAAGAGGCTTTCAATCTAGGGGTTGTGGTCGAGGTTTTACAGGAGGTCGCAACCGTGGGAGATCAAGTACTCAATGTCAAGTTTGTTTGAAATATGGACAACTTTTTTCGGTGCGTTATTACAGTTTTGATCAAAATTGTCTTGCACGACAACAGCAACAGTTTACCTCTCACGGCAATTTCTATTGAAATCCTAATCGTGGCTTCTATTTACATTCTACTGCTCGGCCTATGCAGTCTTTTGGAGGTTTTGGGGGACATTCTTTTGGAGTTCAACAGTAATTTCCACAACAGTTTCCAGAGCAAAAGTTTCAACCACAGAATTCAAAGAATCAGGTTCCACAAAGCTCTTAACAGCCACCGCTCATGCTTGCAAAATCAAACTGATATACTCTGATCCCTCTCTAATTAAAATTCTTATAACCTCCTAGGGTTGTTTCATGCAGGGATTATCATTTTCAGCCATACTAACAATGACCTTTCTTCTCAGTGTATCATTTCAGGTACACATCTCAAAACTATCATACCAGACATAATTTTAAAATGATATACTATAACTTCTCCAATGCAGCATTAGCAAAATAAACATATTTTCAACACAATATATTTACCACAAACCATAGAAAAACTAAGGGCTGGTTGAATTGAGAAAATGTTTTCTATTTTCATCTCTTGTTTTCATCTTTTACTTTGTTTTCTGTTTTTAAAGATTTGTATAGGAAAGAGTGAAATAAATTTTTCACTGTTTTCTACACAAATATTTTAAAGTACAAAATATGGTGAAAATAAAGTCACATTCATGTCATTAAAAGTAAAAACAAGAAAACATTTTCTCAAACCAAACAGGCCTTAGGAGTTTCAAGCTATTCCCCCCCCCCCCAACACACACACATCTGATCTTAGTGTCAAAATCCCAAAACCTCAAGCCCAAATTGAGTTGATTGATTGTTGGTAGGTAGGATCACAAGATTAATCTAGAATCTAGACAATGATTGTTAAGAAGAAACTATGACAAGAGTATTTCAACTTTCAGAAATCACAGGGGTGGGTGGACAAAATGGTTAACAAGTAAGCTTATAGATAGAATTGCCTCTTCCACAGTAACGAGTCAGGACAAAACTGGATTTGTGATAAGCACAACTAACTGATGTATCAAAAACAGATAAATTACGTCATTTGAGTATGATAGATACAGGAAAGAAATGATGGACAGGATTACACTAAGCAGAAAATAAGAATTGTTGAATATCTGATACTGATTGTATTACGTACTGATTTTAGGCCTTAATTAAAGGCACTATGTCCAGCACTAATTTAGGAGTTAGGTATGCTACCAAAATGAAGCCACTAATCTAGGAAATCCCCCACTAATTTAGGAGCTTCTTCATTCAACTTGTACATATATTCTACAGTCTGCCACTTACACATTCAACAAAATACAAGTTGAGATCATTTCTCTTTCACTAGTATCAAACAACATTAACTGGTGCAGCGGAAAAGAATTACGAGCCTGTTTGGTTACATACTGATATGTATGTTTGGGCTTCCACTAAAATTACATAAGTTGTTTGTTTGTATTTTTCGTTTACTAAAAGTATATTGAAGGTTTGTAGAGAGTACCTCTTGGGAGAAGTGAAAATCTCTTCTTTTTTTTCTGTTGAGAAACTATTGTGTTGGACCCACAAGATAGATATTTACACTTCAAAAGTAATTATAACTTACCATCCAAAAAAAATATTCTTCTAAACTTACTTTTACAATATCATCTCCAAACACTAATCATTTTAACAAAATGCATTCTTTCAAAATTAATTCTACTAATAGCTATTGCACCTAACTTTAAAAAAGTAAACCCTAGACCAGGGTAACAAATTTTAAAGGAGGCAAACTGTTTTCTTCCATCTAAATATAAGATAGGAGAACATTTGACACGCACATTCTTGGGTGTGGTCCTAAATATTAGGAGAAAACAGAGAAATAATTAAGGATGTGCATATTTTAACTCTGGTATCACTTTTCTCATTTGTGAGTAAAATATTAAGAGGCAGGGAAGTTTGCCCCATTCAAAGGAAAGCCACAAGGCTCAGAAAGGACTTAAATATAAATAACCAACAGGTGCAGAACCACTAGACTTCTTATCCCACACTTTTCAAGTCTACTAGTTGAGTCAACCTTCATTGGCGGCATCACTCTAATACCTTAGTTCTATACATAGTAGTCAATAGCGGCAAATAGCGGCGCTATAGCGGCGTAGCGGAGCGGAGCGGCTCCCTGCCGCTATTGAGATGAAATAGCGGCCAACTTCACAATAGCGGTCGTAGCGGCGCGAATAGCGGCCAAAATAGCGGCAGATCGCGGCCAATAGCGGGAAATAGCGGCGCTATATGAACGAAGGAGAAAATGACTCAAGCCTCTTTGTTTTAAATCGTTGGGGAACCTTTTTATGGGCATGTTAGGACTTCTCAGGGCCATTATAGGTCAAAATTGAAAGAATTAAGCTTCATTCTTCATTCAGATTTGCAAATTCGACTTCTTTACCTTGCTTTTGAGAAGTTATTAGTTGTGTGTTATTGTTCAAGACTTATGATTTTTATTTCTATTATGAATGTTATGAATTTTAGGCAATATTTGACATTGTTTGCTATTTATATGTATATAGTATTAAACTATTAATGATATAAAATTACATAAAAAAATTCAGAATAGCGGCCATCCCGCTATGCGCTATCACGCTATCCCACTTTTGGGGCCGGCCGCTACGCGCCGCTATCCGGGATTGACTACTATGGTTCTATATGGGGCAAATGAGACCATATAAGACCACATTAGAAATAATTACTATAGTGAATTCTCTGGTACAGGAAAATTTGTATAGTATGATACAAGGATGGCATGTACCAATTACATATTTAGTATTTACACCTGTAAATATCTTTAATTTATATAATTCTAAATTAGCATCATAAAATTATTAATATTTATTAGTTTGACTAAACCCCCAAATTATTCACTTCTTCCTCACAATGTCATGCCCTTCTGGCTTACTTTGTTGAAACTCACCTTTTGTCCATTAGGGTTTTATTATCTAGACTCTTCTCCGCTGTGTATCCCCATTCCTGCGAAAAGGTGAGAGATTTATGATGAAAAGGTGAGAGCTTTTCATCCACTATTGCAACCGTCACTATGTGACTCCATCCCTGCGACCGTTGTATCTAGGGTTTGAAAGTAGTTCGGTTGAGAGAAGTGTGGGTGGTTCGATGTTCGAAGAGAGAAGCCTCAGATTTCACACTGAGATAATGACTCACTAAAACCTTCATAGACTAAAACCTTAATAGGTGCTTAATTTACCACAGGTTAAACATTTAGATTTACTGTTACCTAAACATAATGGGGTTAAATATGAAAATATTGAAAACTGAAGGTGTAAAGCATAATTTTTATAAGAGAAATTAACTTATTAGTGACTGTACATATCAGCTTAATTTTATTGGGTCAACTCACTAAAGTAGTCTACACCCAACTTAACTCCCATACCAGAGCAAGCACCCTAGTTAATATCACCATGTCTGTAAATATGGAACTAGTGGAACTCAATTAAAACATAGATCAACACTGAAATTACCGATTAAGTCCTTTGATGTTATTTAATTCATCCTAAACTAAAACGATAAAACAATGGCACAACCTAGTTAAGAAGCACGAGACGCAATGGTTTCGTAAAACATTTATTACAAATAACTGCGAAATTCAAAGAATTAAGATAACTGACAATTAAACTAGGATCAGAATTTTAGGGCATAAAAGGAGCTTCCAATTGTATGAGTATACCATGATACTCAGATTGCTTAGGATATGAATGCCAGAATCAGATAAATAAAGTAGTAAATTAAAATAAGTAACCTACATTAGGGTGTTTACAATATTTATTTACTAGCATATATATTTAAGCAAAGATAAACTAACCTGTGTTCTTCCTCAGTCCAAGCAATACCCTTTCGTCGCTCCTGATCAGATCTCGAAGCCTTAGTTCCATGGTTAGACTCACTGTTGTAGTTCCAAGGATGGCCCCCCTTCTTTCCAGCTCCTTCATCACTAGCATGGCTTCTTGAGCCCTCGGAAAAGGAATTATAAGATGGCACAGGTACACAACCAGAATCAATCTGGTTAACATCATCAACCAAAAGCTCATAATGATGTTTAATCTCTTCTAAAGTTTTCCCCGGTACATCAGCCGCAATCTTCTCCCATCGATCTGAATCATCCTCAGGATAAGTTGCCAAGGCATTTTCAAATGCTTTATCCTGCTCTCTGCTCCACTCAGAGCTACTACTACCTACTTCATCCACAGTCATCTAGCCTTGTTTGTATAAATTACGGAATTTCGCCTCAGGAAGGAGGGGTAAAGTTTCTATCTAACAGCTCAGCAATCTAGGTCAAACCCACAACTTAAATGCATCAAATTCATCGGATTTTTTTAAGGGAATTACAGATCTAGATTACAGGAGTACCTATAATACAAACTTTGATGGTATGCTTGAACAATCCCCTTCGAATTATAGCCAACACGAGCAGAAAATAGCAGGAAGCTGGACAGAGTTCAATACCAATTAAATCCCATAACTATCTGAAGTAAGTAAATTTCAATGGTGATTTCAAACCAACTGGACTCTTGTGAATTGCTTACCTATGGATAAATGAAAAAGTCAGTGAAGTACAGTCAGAGCATGAGAAATATCTGAAAACAATAAATGCATAGATAGATGCAATATATGGGAAATTGATGTGAACACCACCGTCATGATGGTAATTAGGGCTCAGGATTTCTAATATGCGAAAGAGAAATTTCGCAAACAAACAAAGTAGAAAAATCGAGAATACTGTCATGGATAACAAGAGCATTCAAATTGCAGTATCCCCATACTAAAAATAAATAAAAAATAAAAAATAAAAAATTCCAAGTTATCCAGTTCCCTACTGATTAGAACAGTTTTAACAGCACAGGACCACAAAACCTTCAACCCATGAAGGCCAGAAGAAAGAAAGAGGAATCAACAAGAGTTCTAGGGTTGATTGAAGTTTCAGAAAAACGAAAAGTTATGATGAGAATAACATAGTGATCGGAAAAATTAGTAATCAATAAATGCCGAATCTGAAAAGTTTGAGTCAAAATCCCATTAAGAATCCCAGATCAACATACCTTAGTTCGATTAGCATGCAATCATTCATCAGAAACAGTAGGAAACCAAAGCTACAAGAAGAACTCCCAAGCTCTTTCTAATTCTAACTCTTCAACTAAAAACATAAATTTGATTTTCTCTTTCACCAACTAAAACCCTATTTCTGACTGTGAAAGACTTAATGATGCATCGTTTTTCAAGATTTAGGACGGGAAATCCTAAATATTTCCGAAGATTTTGTTTTGAATTATTTTCAAGGCTAATTAAAAATAAAATAAAATCTGAAAGCAAAAAAGGCTAATCCTAGTGAAGGGCATTTAAGATAATCTGAATACCGTGCAACCAAAAAACGTAAAACAAGAAAATTATAAAGAAAATAAAAAAATAACAAATTAGTTAAGTAGAGACCTAGCGGGCTTGGTTCAAGTGATATATATTTCAAAGTAAATTACACTTCACTACCTCGAGATTTCCTTATATGACACTAAACTCTAAACTTACTCAAATATTACACTCCACCCCATTTTTTTCTAGGAAATATTGTTCAAAAATTTATTATCTACTTGAGAAAAATGGGGTGTAGTGTAATATTTGAGTAAGTTTAGAGTTTAGTACAGTATCATATATTGAAACATTAAGATAGTGGAGTGTAATTTACTTTATATTTAATTCATTTAAGTATAGAATTTGAGTCTTTTGAATTGAAAAAACTCCACTAGAAGAGTTAATTTTATCATGATATAGATGTTTTCGGTTTGAATATTGTTCATCCTGGAGTATACATGTAACCACTATAAGTATTAATTAAGGAAAATCATAAATGATATTGATAGTTATCCTGAGATACTACAATTGGTCCCATCGCAACAATAGCTTTGATACAAATGGACAGCTGGGATTGAAAAAGCCAGAACCAAGTTGGAAGTTGCAAACAACTGAATTGTGCAGTAAGCATTAATATCTGACATGTTATAAATAGTCATGGACGTTGGAGAGAGAAAAAAAAAAAGGAATACTCCAAAAGTAAACTTATCCTTTGTTTGGATGAAAATAAAATTTGGGTGTGTAAAAAAAAATTTGGGTGAGACTAATCTTTAATCTTTAAAGCTTTGAGGTCACATAAAGTGGATAGACTTATTTCAGTAAATTCTGCTTCATACATACTGTTCAATCGAACCTTAGCCTAGGTGTTTAAAGAGATTAACTATCTATCAATTGTGTTACACCTAGATGATGTGTTGGATGCAAATGTTAAAAGAAGAGGAAGAAATGTAAAAGAATGTATTATAAAAGACTTAGGTTGGCATAACTGGACACAGGTTTTGGGGATCCAAGTTCAACTATTATCTCCTCATATGTTGGGGATTTAAGTCTCCTTATTTCTAGTAAAATCTCAGTTGGTGAGTGACTCTCTTTAGAAGATTACTTGAGCCTTTACCGGTTTTATCGGCATGTTGTTGGCGTCCTATCTCATGGTGTAAAAGTGTTTTCTCAAGAGGAGGTTTATGAAATATTAGGCCCCACATGTCTGCTTTTTCCTAGAAAACCCATTTTTCTAGCATAATTCTTCTGTTCTTCTTTCTTACTATGGAACAAACATAACATGAAAGAGAGAAAAATAATATTTTTAAAAAACATATAGCGCAAAATAGAAAATGATATCAAGTATATTAGATGATCATATGAGGTCCCCGTAGGATAGCTCAAGTGGTAGGAGTTGGGGACATATGGGTTGGGTAGAGGGAGGTCCATGATCAATTCCTGACAGGTGCAATTTATCTTTCCGATGTACCAAAACAAAAATATCATATGAGACCAACAAAGTATTGGTTTAATGGTAGACAAATTAGATCTTGTTGAGATTTGGCTCATTGTATTTTGGGCTAAAATCTTTAGTTTATTAGGATTTGATTTAATGTGGATTGTAAAAGGTTTTAAGGGATTGTTATAGGATTTATTAGGATTTTATTGTAAAATAGAGATCAATAGAATCCACTATAAATAGGATAACAATGTAACCCTAAAAGTTGTACTTGGTACCACATGCTTCATGCCACAAGTAATACAAAGAAGTTATAGCTACTCTATAGCCGCAGAGGTAGGCAATTTGGCCGAACTGCATGACCAAAGATGTTGTGTGCTTTATCTATGATTTCTCGCTCTACTACTCAGTGCAATCGAGGTGCTTGAATCCCCTACAAGTGGTATCAGAGCCGATGGTTCATGGGACCATGGTAACGGCTGGACAACTTCCGCTGAGGGACCGATGGTTAGTAACCATGGTAACGGTCGGGTAACTTCTACGGAGGGGCCAATGGTTAGTAACCATAGTGACGGCTGATATCTTCCGCTGCGAAGGGAGGTCAACAAGGATTGCAAAATCGTTGTGAGAGGAGAAACCGACGGATCTGAAAGACACGGAACAAGGTGGAGATTTGTCTACTTTCAAGAGGCGATGGCCACGCCAGGGAAGGAGAAGTGGATGGACTCCAAGGTCGAGGAGTGAAGCAACAGGGTGTTGAGCAAGGTGGAGTTCAATCCCAGAAATCAAAATCAGTAAACTAAAGCAGCAGATCTTCATAGGGGGAGTCCGGAATTCGCCAAGGTGGAGATTGTTGAGATTTGGCTCATTGTATTTTGAGCTAAAATCTTTAGTTTATTAGGATTTGATTTAATGTGGATTGTAAAAGTTTTTAAGGGAATGTTATAGGATTTATTAGGATTTTATTGTAAAATAGAGATCAATAGAATCCACTATAAATAGGATAACAATGTAACCCTAAAAGTTGTACTTGGTACCACATGCTTCATGCCACAAGTAATACAAGGAGTTATAGCTACTCTATAGCCGCAGAGGTAGGCAATTTGGCCGAACTGCGTGACCAAAGATGCTGTGTGCTTTATCTGTGATTTCTCGCTCTACTACTCCGTGCAATCGAGGTGCTTGAATCCCCTACAGATCTCCATAATGGTGAAGTCACAATATTAAACCCTAACAAAATATTTGTTGGAAGGGAATGTCACTGTATCCCAAATGTATCCCAAATAAGTATAAAATGTCAACGACAGATAAAAAAACATCAAATGATAAAAGAAAATAAGATAATATTAGTAATGATGTTACCTTTTTTTGGTTGTTTGGATAAAATCCACGTTATGCTCCCGATCTAGCCAACTTGGTGAATCAATCATTGCTCACCACGTCAGCTGCAGGTAAAATTCTGCCGGCTAAAACAAGAGGACGGAGAGATCTCTTATGGTGGTATGGTATGGTGTGGGATATTCAATAATTATATTTGTTTATTTTATGGTTAACTAAGCCTTAATTCGAGTATAATATGCTTTGAATATCATTTATCGGTAGAGTAAAATTTGAATATAATCTCTAATACATTAAAAAAATTCACTTTTAGTCATTGTCGGAGTGGTGGTTCCAGCCAAACTTATCACATATAGCAGTGTCACGTTTTAAAAATCGGTGACATGGTTTTTTTTTCTTTTGTCTTAATTTCGCTTGACATTAAAGCTAAGATTTTTTATTTTTTAAATCAAGAACAAGAAAAAGAGATCTTGACCATTAAAATTAAGATTATTTGCATCCACAAAATCTTCTCTTGACATTGTTGATTTTTTCTTACTTGGGTTCTAGGAAAGAACAAGAAAAAGAGGAAGTGGAGTGCGTAGTGTGGGTTCCTCTCCAGATTTCTTGTGTTTCTTGGCAGCGAGTCTAAAGGCAATGGACACCTCTTTAATGGTAGAGGGTGCTTCTACGCAGGGGTATCAATGACATAGGAATTAGGAGTGGAGTAAAAAAAATTAGGGAAGTCTGTGATAAACCAGGTCGGAGGTTGAGAATCGTCTAAGAAGTCAATAGGGTTATTCAAACTGAGCTTAAACATTGTTAGGGATTTGATCTCCAACAGGTTCACGTTTCTCTGTGCGTTGAAGGTGAAAGGTTAAATCTTGAAGGAGAAAGGTTGAATCTTTACTCTTGTGAATGATGACAAGCCTCTCAAAGTCGTTGAGTTTTTTTTTCCAGGACTCCCCTCAGTATTCTTTGCACCAGCCTCTTCAGCCTATTTAGTTTTGGTTAGGAATCCTCCCAAGGAGTATTGTAAGGACTCTTTTTTCATCTGATTGATGTACTTACTCAGTTTTGCTCTTGAGTAAGGTGCATTTGATTTTTGCTAGTTAGCAACCTTCTAAAACATTTACAAGGTAAAATTGAATATACATTGAATGCTCTCAATCCTAATCTCTCAAATTTTGATTGATGTAGATAAACGTTGGAGCACACTTAATTGGAACATTTTCTCTCTTGCTTTTTCTTCAGAGGTGTGTTTTGGATCTTCAATGGACACGACAACCTCTTGGTGATTTGAGCTCGGTGCCTTGGATCAGCATTTGTTGCACCATCACTCTCACACACTATCTTCAAATTGAATCCTCTTTTTTATATCTTAATGTGATGAATATGATCGTTAGTCACTGAGTTTCAAAGTTCTACCTTGATGAGTCACAAATTGAAGCTTTTGGATGTGACACTTGAGTCTTTCTTCAACCTCGCTGAAGCTTTGCTTGAGCGAGCTTTTTCCAGCGGATCTGTGGTTTGGTGAAAGGAGCTATGTTGACAATACTTTGTACAAGATGTGTTGAAAAACTTCAGCAAGCCTTTGGTACTTGAGCATTATAGAGCGTGTCCAATTGTCTTTTAAGCGTACAGTACATGTGTGGATTGGTATTCAATGGACTTATACTTTTAGCGTACTTGACATTTAGCATACCATATCTTCATTGTACCATACTTCTTCAAATGATGGATGCTTCATGTTGTGCGTAGTCTGAGGAGCTTGTATGTACTGTGATTCACTAAGATCCTTTTGAGCAAAGTTTCTAAGATTTGAGCAACTCATACTCTCTAGGGATGCACTACAAAGGTGGCAAACCCTAATCTTATTATTATACGTAACCGGCTTATCCAATAAACATGGTTCGGTTCACCTTATGAACAATGTCTAATAAGTAACATAATACATTATAGTGGGTTAATTCTATGTTTGTGGCTCTATAGGTATCTCTTGCATATTTAAATTGTAATAATTAAATACAATTAATATTAAGTTACTAGTGCATAATCCAACACACACCACACTCACATTTAGAGCCACCACCACAAGTTGCATTTTGGGCTCACACTCATCTAGCCCAACATGTGCTATAAAAGCCAACTTGCCCAGCGGCCCAAGATCCAAAAGGTAAAAACACGGTAACAAACAAATATAAAAAATAGAATTTGGGCTTAAAAAACTATCAACTAGAATCAAAGTCATGGGCCCTTGAGCAAGTCTAACTTTTGACTACAACTCGAGTTAGACTTGAGGGGAGTGACGAAATATATGTAAGAAGTCCCAATGAGAGAGTTTAAGTATAAAACAATGGTTTACAAGACTAAGTGTATGAACTTTAATTGCCTTCAAAAAACTTGAATCACACCACGCCCACATTTAGAGCCACTACTCTCCTAAACCACCAGCTATGTCTTGGGCCACCCACAACCAGCCCAACCGCCCTTACACTGTCCCTGTCTACAAGTCAATCCAGTGTATGTCATGGAGTTTTTAAAATTATCAAGAGTTTGAAGAACTACATTCTACATTGATACTTTTTATCCATAGAAATTCATGGAAAGACCTATAATTTTTAACACGCTTATCTTAATTTTACTGGTTTACTAATTAGGATATTTAACTCTTGCTGTTACTACTTAGACAACTCTTAAATAAAGAATTGTCAAGTTCATATAAAACACATTCATTTTGTTTTTGTCACAAAACAATTTGGCACATTATGATGTTTCGAGTTAGTAATTAAATAGCCTTACTGGTAGCTCCTCCCACAAACCATGACTATCCGGAACCAACCTTAATCACTATCAAGTATCACCTAGAGTTCTCAGAGGCTACGGATTCTCATGTCAATAAGAGGAGGAACGTGGATTCTACAAAGCCAACAAGTAAAAACTTGAGGACTGATTCAAGAACTGTGTTTGAACAGTGAGTTGAAGGATTACCGGTGCAAGTCGCAAAACCACAGAATTTTCTAGAACTGTGTCTGGCTACAAAGTGAATTTCAAGACAACAGATCTTACTCGTCTAAATCTATATTTATTGGATGATAAAAAAAAACTGTAGAGTGTGAGTAATTTTCCCATGTACCAATCTGTCCAACAGTTGTATTCCTCTGCTCATCTTGACTCATGAAAAGTAAATGAGTATCTTTGCTTCCTTTTGCTTGCTTGAACTTGAGAAAATATTAAAAGTAAAGGAAAGAAGAAAAAACAACAATGCTCTTCACTCCAAAATAAGAACAATCAACCATGCATCACCACGTACATGTAAATCATTATTTGATAGACATTGCAACTAAACAAAAGAACCTTTAGTTTAGTTCAAATAAGAAAAGAGATTAATGCCACTTATCATCCCTTACCACACAGATTAAAAATGTCACATAAGTAAACGATCCACATACTACATAAAATCTAAGTAATCTTGTCAAGTCAAGTATCTGCAGCACCATAGCTTGTGCTCATAGCTCTTCACCAACTCTATCTTCTCTTGAACCAGCCACTGGATGCACTTTATCTGAACATGAAAAATTATCTGCAGAGGATGTGGGTGGGGCACTCCCATTGTTTTGCTTCATTCCGATCACCATTTTTCTCCGATGCTTTCTCCCTTTTTTGTGCTCTTCCAACATAACTTGAGACAGAGTACTAATTCTACAAATATCACACCAGAACTCATTCTTTCTCTTTACCAATGTGTTTGTCTTCCCAGCTTCCTCAGTTGTTATTTCATTGATCTCAGAAACACTGATGTTTTGGCTTTTCTGAACTATCTGCTCCTCTTTTTTATCTTCCACTGCACTTGTATCAGCATTGTTCTGAATCATTCCTCCCTCTTCCAAGGCTGTGCAAGGTTGATGTGTCTGGATATCCGCTTTTGCATCAAACCCTGAAGTTGTGGTAATAAGAGTTTCAGTAGACTTCACATTCATATTACTTTTCATTGAACCGTGATGTATGTGTTAATGCTCTTACCAAACTTCCCACCCACCAGTGCTTCCTTGGCCTTGTGCTTCTTACCGCGAAAGTGCGCGTTCAAACCACTCTCATCGGTGGCGCTGACTTCACATAGTGCGCATCTCCACTCCTTCTTGGGTTTTTTCATCAGTCGAGAACACGTTCTGTCATTAACAGCAGGTGCCTCTGCTTTGCGCTTTGCATCACAACGATCAGGGTTTGGATTAGCCTGCAATGTGATAGATACTCAAACCAAATATCATACAGTATACTCAATGGCCAGTTAGACAATATGGCATACATATGGTGATCACATAACATTGTTTTATTGCCAGTGCAGTTATAGAAAGGCAAATTTGGAGAAAATGTATTTGGCTAGCCAAGAAAATAGGAGAAGCTACTTAATCAAAGAAAATTTGACAGTAATAATGATTTATTCACACATCCCTTTCTCTTTCATCTCATTTTCACTCATTTTTCTTCCTATTCTCCCTGTATTTCTCATCATATCACATAATCATATCACTCATTTCTCTCTCTTGGCTCTTATATTCCTATCTATCTAAAAGTGTGAATAAAACATTTTCGTATTTGACAGCTTAAAAACAAAAAAGTTCTATCAAGCACTTAAACTAATATCATATTCATATCCATCATCTGCCAGGAATGTATAAACTTAAAACACATCCCCTTCTTTGTTGCAAACCATGTGATAAGAAATAATATAGACAAAGAAATATCAGGAATGCTATAGAGTTATAATATATAACATTAGAGAAGTAAAAAGCAGTGTTGTAGCGGATATTAAAGCTAAAAATCCGTTATTTCGAGTCCTCAAAGCAGAAAATAGCGGAGCAGCAGTGAGCCCTCAAAGCACTTCGCTATAGCACCACTATAATCTATAATCCCTATTTGACAATACTGGTAGAAAGAAACTGACCTGCATTTGATCTTGGTTATTAGCTTCTTTGATTTCCGCAAGGTCCAAGGTACAAAGTTGTGGTGGTGGCATGACATCTAGTGCAACTGTGTTCAAGAACATCTCTGGCATTGGGATCCCCAACTTTCTCTCCAATGCCAGCTCCCTTCTCACCTCCTCCTCCAGCTCCCGCCGGCGCGCCATCTCTCCGGAGATGATCTCCCGCCTTATCAACTCCTTCTCCACCTCTCTCTGCAATGCTCCTCTAGCACTCATAGTCATCGTCGGAGGAAACATCCTCGTAAAACCACCCGCACCTGGAAAAAAAACCAACGTAAAAAACGTTGTTCTTTTCTGTACAAACATGCAAACAGGTTTTGGACTCTCACCTCCCAGTGGTTGATCGGAGAAAGGAGGGAACGGCGTGGTTGATGACGGAGGCGATGGTTGTGACATGTTGTCGATGGCACGATACTTGAACTGCATGGAAGAACAAAAGGAAAAGGTTGAAGGTTTGAAACGTATGAGAGAATGGTGATGAATGATGATGTTGATCACAAACACTACCCTAATTGGTGAGGAAGCGTTTCCTTGAGAGTTCGAAATTTTGGGTAACAGTCAGAGAAAGCTGTGACTACTGATTGAGAGGGAGCGAAATTCTTGTTGGAAAATATCTTTTGATTGAATTCTTTTTTTTTTTTTGGAAATCTTTTGATTGAATAATTTAGATTTAACTTTTTTTTAGAATAATTTAGATTTAACTTTAAGACAGGACAGGAATTTAGATGTTTGTAATATGTTTTTTCTTAACGATGTTTGTAATATGTTTGAAACCAATTTACTTTCAGATATGTTTTTTTAGGGGATATGTTTTGCATCTAAAATATACATTTCTATTTATTTTAATGATTAAAATTTATTTTAAATTGGGCCCACCAATTTATCAAAAAAAATTATTTTAAATTTGCTTTGCTTGGTAAATCATTAATTATAAAATTATTACTTTACGCTAATCATGTGCAAATACATTAAGCTTATAGCTGTTGCAACAACATTTTTTTATGGATAAAATTTGAGTGGATTTTCCTTCCAATAGTTCATGTTTTTGGAATCAAAAGTCGCTTGTGAATGTACTTATGTCTTATAAATCGCTCACCAACATAATCCTCACATCACGGCGAAAATCAAAACTTTACCTTGTGAGAGGTTGTGAATTGTGATATGTCTTTACCAACATAACCCTCCGAATACATATGTTGGTCAACAACACACACTTGGCACTCACGTTTTCAAAATTTCTCTTTTACTAGATTTCTCTTCTACGGAGGAGGATTTCTTTATTAATACTAATAGGAGTAGTCCTTGATTAATATTTGCAGGAGAAGTCCTTATTAATACCTAATAGAAATCTTGGTGGAATGTCAAGGACTAGACGTAGCCTATGATTGGGTAAACAATGATAAAATTATAAGTGCGCGTCTTAAATCATTTCTAACCGTCTTGTTCACAATATCTATTGGTTGCACTGTCGTCTAATGGAACATTGTAAATTAAAATGATTAAAAGTTATTAACCAACGAAAAGTTTATACAAACACAATTCAACCCCCTTCTTGTATCCTTGTTACTACTCTCATTCTCAAGGACTTCTCCTTTCACAAGACGTAACCTATGATAGAGGTCATCTGTCTTGTTTTGGTCCTAGGTCTTCATAGTACTATTTTAAGAAGATGCAAACTCTCAGACTATATGTTCCAATAGTCAGATGATCCATGCCAAAATGAATTAGACAATGTCATGACATTGAGAGGTAGACAATGTTGGCTTCTAAGGTAAGACAATCCAGAAGTCAGACTAAGTTTCTTGAGCTTGAAGAGTTAGTGCTTGAGAGGGATTTGTACTTGAAATTTCAAAACATTATGTTTAAGTACTTGTTCACTTAATATGCTTATAACCTTATCATTGTTATCATCAAAACTAACATAATGCATTTTTAGCTATATGTTCAGACTTAACAGTTTATTCTTCCATCGGGCAAGTTTATTTAGATTTAAATGTGGTAAAAACATAAGTTATCAGAATAATCTGATTTTTTTTCACAATTGTTCAGATTCCGTTGGAGAACAACCAAGTTGGAGACATGCTGGCTCACCAAGCGACTCAGGATAGTTTGCAACGCCAGGTTTGGCGACTACCTTCATCTTGTTTGATTGTGTCTCTGATTCATAACGGAATAAAATAGTGACTTTTTTCTTTGTTGTTTTTTCTTCCATATGTAACTAAAAAATAATTTGGTATCAATATTGTTTGTAAGAAATATAATTTTAATTGTAAAAATAATTATCAATATATTTTCTATAAGAAACGAGTCTATATAATTACTGCATTTAAAATGATTAATTGTTTATAGTTAATTTTTATAAACTTTCATTTATGATCAGTTTTTTTTTTGTTTAAATCGGGAAAATTATGATCAGTTTTTTATAAATGAAAAAAGTAATTAAATTATTTTATGAACAAAATCTAATTATTTAAATTTTGGAAATGAAAATGATCATCATTTTATTAAAATAAAAAGAAACTAAATAGAGGATATTCAATTATGCCATACAAACATAAAATATAATTTTACAATTGAAGGAATTTAATAATTTTATTCCAACAAGAGAATCGAATATCCAAGAAATTCCATTGACTCAATTGAATTCCTTAGGATTTCAAATTTCTTGAATTCTTAGATTTCTCTATATTTTTGTTGAACTGATCAATCTGGATTCACGTTGAAGTTGAAGTGAAAAATATTGCTTCTTTGGTCCACGTTAAACTCAAATTGACAAATTCAAACTTCTCCGTTGATACATTGTGATACGTGAAATCACATTTGTCTTTAGGACAAAGCGAAATCAAACATGTACTGCGCTTATTTTTGAGTAGTGATTCATTAACTCTTCATTTTCTCTTACACTATTCAAAGGGTCCTTCCTCGCCATTTTTATACTCTCTGCTAGGGTTTCCCACATACAATGTCATCTTCTCCCATTGGGGGCTCCTCCCCCTTGGGGAGCCTCTTCTCCTCCTCTACGAAGTTTTCATTTCTTGCTTCGAAGGTTTCTCCCACAATAGGTGGGTTTTCTTCCACAATAGGTTGATTTAATACCCAAATAAGGGAGTTTTTTGTGTTTGATGTTGTTACTTTGTTGTCTTGCATTTTGTCAAAAACAACCTGATGTCGAAGCATTTCGTGAAGCTAGGACATCAGTCATTTGCTTGGAACGTGATTGTGGGCCCTTGAAGATCTTATGAAGATACGTTTTTATAAGTTACTTGAGGTTCAAGTAGCTGTACCAGAAGGGTTTTAATTGTGGGTTGTTATTTGTTGAAACAATCTTTGATAAAAGATTTGTTTCTATCTTTACTTGGGAAAAACGCAACAAGATCTTTGGAGATTCAGTTTTAATTTGATGGTTGTTGCAATCTGTTACTTCAGCACATGCTAACCTTAGTTCCTATGCTGCTGCTGCTGAAGTATATAAAAGGATGAAGACCTAAAACATGAAGACCACCGAAGCTAATTGAGAGAGATCAAGGGTTTTAGGGTTGTTCATTGTTCTTTGTCCTTGTTTACTTGTGAACAAACTTTGCTCACTGATTCTATAAAGCAAAGTTGTGTTCTGTGTTCTTTGATTCTAAAAACTTTGATTGTTGATTGTTTGTTACCAATCACTGTGGCAGTGATTGAGAGAAAGTGAGAGGGGCTCTCATACTTAGGTTGAGATACTAAGTAGAAATACACTGGGTAGATTAGGAAGTGAACTATGAATTGTGGTGTTCATGAGTGTCTGTAATTCCTGAATCTTGAGATAGTGAATTTCCTTTCTTTGGGTGCAAACCCTCCAGACGTAGGTGAAGTTTCACCGAACTGGGTTACTAATCCTCTGTGTTCTTCTTTATTATTTTGCTGGTTTTGTTACTGTTAGTCAGTTGTCGAACCGGTTGTCTCAGCATCGCGTAGAACATCTGTCCTGTGCGAGAACCAGAATTACATTTGAGTTTCATCCCCTTCCTCTGGCCATGATGTTCATCTGTCAATTGGCATCAGAGCAGGCACCCTATTATGTTGGGTGAGCTCCAGGGAATATATTCTGTTCTCGAGGACAACATTATGGATGGAAGAAGATCAATCTATAGATGCAACCAATTTTAGATGGTACAAATTATGACTACTGGAAGGCTCGAATGATGGTGTTTCTCAAATCTATGGACAGTATAACATGGAAGGCAATAGTCAAGGGGTGGAAACATCCTGTGATACCATCCACAACTGAATTGAAGCCTGAAGAAAAGTGGACAAAGAAAGAAGATGACAAAGCTCTTGGAAACTCCAAAGCCTTGAATGCTATTTTTAATGGAGTTGACAAAAATATGTTCAGGCTAATCAACACATGTACTGTGGCTAAGGAAGCATGGGAGATTCTCAAGACTGCCCATGAAGGAACATCAAGAGTTCGTATGTCAAAGCTTCAGCTTCTTACAACTCAGTTTGAAACTATGAAGATGAATGAGGATGAATCCATATATGAGTTCCACATGCGTATAAGGGATCTAGCCAACACTTATTTTGCCCTAGGGGAACCCATGTCTGAAGAAAAGTTAGCAAGAAAGATTCTCAGGTCTCTCCCCAAGAGGTTTGATATGAAGGTAACTGTCATTGAAGAAGCCCAAGACATCAGTAACATCAAGGTTGATGAACTCATTGGTTCCTTGCAAACCTTTGAGACATCACTTAATGGTAGATCTGAGAAGAAGGCGAAGATTATAACTTTTGTGTCCAACACTAAAGAAGATGAAGATCAGAAGGAGAAGGATACTGATGCAAGTATTGCAGAAGCTATATCATTTCTTAACAAAGCGTTGAAGAGTTTGGGAAGAACGTCAAATACAAATGTCCTGGACAATGTGTCAGACAATGTGAAGAATACTGAATTTAACTCAAGGGCAAACCTGAGAATGATACAACCAAGGCTATTCATGAAAAGGCTCTCATTGGAAAGTGTTATTCTGATGCTGAGTCAAGTGATGGTGATGAGGATGAACTAGTTGAAACCTACAAATTGTTGCTGGCTAAGTGGGTGGAATCATGTACGTGTGGTGAGAAAATGAGAAAAGAAGTCAAGGATTTGGTTGCTGAGAAGAAGCAAGTTCAGAGTAATAACTCCAGCTTGCAAGAAGAAGTAAAGACCATCAGCAAGTTGCGTGCTGAGAATGAGAAGCTTCAGAGCACTAATGCTAGTTTGCATGAAGAAGTAAAGAACGTCAATAATCTACTTGCGGAAAAGAAGCAACTTCTAATCATCAATGGTAGCTTACAAGAGGAAGTTACTCTTTTGAACTCCAAGCTTGAAGGTATGACAAAGTCTATTCGTATGATGAATAATAGTACTAATGTGTTAGAGGAGATTCTGGAAGTTGGGAAAACAGTTGGAGATATGGAAGGGATATGCTTCAGCTACAAGAATGCAAATAAGTCTGTTTCATCTGCTAAGAAAACTAAGCAACCAATGCCAGACCCAATGTTGCATCATTCTGTACGACATGTGTACTCTCAGTTCATAAAATCCAAGAAATCTACTTGGAGATGTCTCCACTGTGGAAAACTTGGTCATATAAGGCCCTACTGTTATAAGCTATATGGATATCCTCAGTTTCATGATCAACCAAGGACTAATCCACAAGTAGCTCCAGCAAGGAAAGAGTGGAAACCTAAAGAAGGAGTTAGAGTCAAGCTCTTCAGCGAGGAAGAGATGTCTCCACAACCATCTAGAGTGAATAGATCATATTCAAAGGATGTTGCTCTTCTTAAATCTCAGAGTTTTGGTGTAGATATTATGAAGGAGTGGAGGAAGAAATTTGTTGCTGCAAGTTCTCTTGAAGTCTCAAATGCGCCAACAACTGTTCATGCAAGCATAGGTGAATCTGTAAGTGAAGATCCTAATGCTATTGTGCCTAGTGTGATTCATGAGATATCAGTTGAATCTGTTTCTGTTCCCAATCTTGAACCCCATTTTTGAGACATTAGTTGAGACTACTTCAGATGTGAATATGGAACCCTCTGTTGGAAATCCTAACCCCATTGTTGACACATCTGAACTTGATCTCCAAATCCATCAATCTACCTTGGGTTCTTAATCATCTACCGGTTGTAAGAAGTCAGTTATTGAAAATGTTCATGAATTGTTGTCATTCTGGTCTTAGTAGTGATGGTTTGTTTATGCTGAAGACCCTTTTGCAAGATTTATGTTAAAAAGGGGGAGTAGTTTGGTGAAGAATCTGTGTTATTTCTGTTGCTGTGAAGACTATGTTTTCCTACTTGGTAGCTTTGGTTTGTAATAATTTGAAGACACTTTCAAGACAAGGAAAGTAACTGGTTGTGTAGTACTCCAAGCTGCTACTGTTTTATGTTAAAGTTGCTACTGGTTTACTAGTTTGCTTTTGTTGGATAGCTAGTGTGTTTTGCTGCTATGTTCTTTGTTCCAACTATGCCTTTTGGAGTATGATTGTTGTTAGTGTGGTGCATCATTTAAGGGGGAGTTCTGCTGCTAAGGAGGTGCTTTGGTTCTCTATGTTTACCCTCTCTGATCAGTGAGTTGTTTTAGACAAAATTTGACAAAGGGGGAGATTGTTGTTACTTTGTTGTCTTGCATTTAGTAAAAAACAACCTGATGTCGAAGCAGATGCCTTGGCATCTGATTTCGTGAAGCTAGGGCATCGGTCCTTTGCTTGGAACGTGATTGTGGGCCCTTGAAGATCTTATGAAGATACGTTTTAATAAGTTACTTGAGGTTCAAGTAGCTGTACCAGAAGGGTTTTTATTTGTTGAAACAATCTTTGATAAAAGATTTGTTTCTATCTTTACTTAGGAAAAACGCAACAAGATCTTTGGAGATTCAGTTTTGATTTGATGGTTGTTGCAATCTGTTACTTCAGCCCATGCTAACCCTAGTGCCTATGCTGCTGCTGCTGAAGTATATAAAAGGATGAAGACCTAAAACATGAAGACCACCGAAGCTAATTTAGAGAGATCAAGGGTTTTAGGGTTGTTCATTGTTCTTTGTCCTTATTTACTTGTGAACAAACTTTGCTCACTGATTCTATAAAGCAAAGTTGTGTTCTGTGTTCTTTGATTCTAAAAACTCTGATTGTTGATTGTTTGTTACCAATCACTGTGGCAGTGATTGAGAGAAAGTGAGAGGGGCTCTCATACTTAGGTTGAGATACTAAGTAGAAATACACTGGGTAGATTAGGAAGTGAACTATGAATTGTGGTGTTCATGAGTGTCTGTAATTCCTGAATCTTGAGATAGTGAATTTCCTTTCTTTGGGTGCAAACCCTTCAGACGTAGGTGAAGTTTCACCGAACTGGGTTACCAATCCTATGTGTTCTTCTTTATTATTTTGCTGGTTTTGTTACTGTTAGTCAGTTGTCGAACCGGTTGTCCCAGCATCGCGTAGAACATCTGTCCTGTGCGAGAACCGGAATTACATTTGAGTTTCATCCCCTTCCTCTGGCCATGATGTTCATCTGTCCCCGCTGCCCTTCTTCCATCTTGGCCACCTCCACTACCACTTCTTCCACTAGAAGCTTTGCTGCAGATCCCGTGTTGTTTCGACAGACCCCCACCCCACCGCCACAAATCTGTGAGCACCACCACTGTCAGTCCTATGTTGCCACCCATATCTGATGCTATCCCGTGCTCTATCTTTTCTAGCATAGATCTGGGTTAACGGTGAGAGCTTTTGCCTGTGTTTGACTAGTTTTTGAAGTGGAGTTTAGGGTGATTGTGGAGTTTTGTGAGTGCTCCCCGTCGTCCTTTGCTTCACTGTACCACTATCCACGGCAGCCGGCTCCAGCCACTCCACCGTCCTACGCTCATGTCCACCTCCTTCTTCATTGGTACGGTTGTTTCATCATTGTCTCAGCTACTTCAATCTTTTCCGCCTTGTTCCTGCTTCTACAAACGCTTACCTACTACTCCTAACCTTAAGAGGTGTTGGTTTGTCCCCTGTTGATGTCGCTGAAGCAACATTTGAGCTTCTTTGGTAGATGCACAAATGTAACTCCGATAGAGTTGTTAAAACTGGAGCGTTGTTTAAAATTGAAGACAACGCTTATCCGCTCATAAGTCAACCAGTTTCTCTTTGCTATTTTGGAGGTTTAGGGGCCTTTGTATGACCCTTAGGGTTTTTACATCATGTTTTTAACTGATGTTAAACTTTGTTGTTTAAGTGTGCATGCTTGTTCCTTTGATTGCTTATGTGTTGCATTACGATATCACTCGTCTCGCATGTTGTAAGTGTCATTAGATAACCCTTTGAGTCTTGAATGGATTATGAACCTTAGGAAAAAAAATCTCTTACATTTGCATTATCTTTTTTTTATATATAAATCCTAGCTCTTTTTTATTCATATCGTATATCATCATCTTCTATATCTTTTATTTCTTTGTTCTCTCTTCCTATTCTCACTTCGTGTATATCAAGTGTTCATCTAACATTATTTCTTATTTTATGAGTTTAAGTTCTATGAAATAAAATTAAACTGAGACTCAATCATAGCCCATAAGACAAGCTGTTGCATTTTTTTAATTTTAATTAAATGAAAACATAATTAATAATGTGGCGGAAATCAATTTGATACACTAACCTCTTTAACTCTTATTTCACTAGGATTACATGAGTACGACAACAAATGGAGCCCTGGATTTGGCACCCCAGGGCTTAGAAATGCCACCCCACTTAAAAGTGGGGAAATACTATTATGCCCCTCCGTGTTTTAGTTCGGACTAACCATTTTCGATGTACTTCGGATTGCTCAATTCCGATATGCTTCGGATAATAAAGTTCCGAAGGATGTTATTATTAAATCAAAACACGGGCTCATTTCCCATTTCATTCCGAAACCATTCTTGAACTTCCATTTCCGAAGCCCTCTATCAGAGCTCTCCCTTCATCATCTTCTTCGTCAATTGGAACTGGGATTCCTCAATAGAGGTAATCTTCGTTCATCTTCATCATCATCAGAGCTCTCCCTTCATTCATCATCATCTTGTTTTTTGGGTTACGGATTCGATTCGTTGGGTGCGGTTTGGTATTAGGGTATTAGGGTTTATTGTGCGGTTTGGTGCGGATTCGAATCCTATACTAATTCATGTTTGATATGAAAAACGATTGAAATTCATGTACGGGCACCATGTTTTCACACCCCAGAACGAATTGAAATTCACATCCCTTTCACTATTTGTTATCTACCCTGAGTTTTGGAGTTTTGAGTTCTGGAAGCTGCATTTTCTCACCTGTTATCTACCATGTTTGCATTTATTTTTCTTAACATTGATCCATTAGTTTTTTTTGATAGGCAAGCAGTTGAAACTGTGAAATTCCCCTCTGAACTTAAGAACTTGAGCAAAAAGATTTGATTGAGCACAAAGGGAGAACTTGACTGATCTTGTTTCAGGTACACTTACTCTCAATCTCATGAATAATTGAGACAGAACCATTACTCTTTTCTAGCATAACTTTTGATTTGCATGAAATGGTAGCTGTGGAACAATAAATATAGGAAGTTGTTGCTATAGGTTGCTGCTATATAGGTTGCTGCTATATAAATAACCATTACTAGGTTGTTGCTAACTTTTGCTGCTATATAGGTTGCTGCTATATAAATAACCATTACTCTTTTCAGGTTACATAGGTTGCTGCTATATTGATGATTGTTGTTATCTTTATGGTTTACTTTGGATTTTTTTGTACTGTAACTTGTTAGCAAGTTGTAAGCTAGATTGGATATATATTTTTGAAATATGAGATATTTTAGAAAGAAAGTTTGTTGAAAGCCTAATTACAGGGCTGAAACTCCAGTTTTTCATTGCCCTCCAGTTTCCCCATCAACATTACATGTATATCAAATAGCAAAAAAGCAGTATCAAGGGATAGCAGTGCGGAGTTGAAAATGTGCTGTTGCAATTCTTTTGTCTGTTGTTCAGAGGATGGTGATACAAGACACAGAATAAAATTCATTGTTGGTGGTGTTTTTACCTTTGTTTGAAATTGTCTCTGTAAAATTTAATACAAAAGAATGAGATCATGAAACTTAGATATTTCAAATGATAATGGAGTGGCATAGTAAGAAAAGAGTTATGCTATGGTAAACTGTTGGGATATGCAAGGAGTGAAGACTGAGTGAAAAATAGAGAGGGTGTTCAAAAGATATTTAATCAAGAAATTGATAGCCAATAGACTAAGAAACCAGTAAGAAATATTGTGGGAGGATGGGGAAAATGCAGGATGTCTATCCTACCATACACTGTATGAAGAAGTTAACCATTGGAAATGATTCACCCCACTATCTGATTTCATTATGCTCCCTAAAAGCCTTTTCTCCAACCACTTATATACACAATCTGTATCTCTGTCAAGGAATTTCCTTTGTATCCTCATTCTGAGATGAGGAAATTGCTCTCCAGATAGTAGATACACAATGAAACCAAGAACCTTCACATTTACTGATTCAGAGAAGCAAGTATCTAGAGAATCAACTAGAACCAAACAGTCACCAAGATACAACTGAGAAATCTTACTAAGCTAGGTTGGATATATATTTTTGAAATATGAGATATTTTAGAAAGAAAGTTTGTTGAAATTGGAGAAATTGAAGGGCCACAGCAGGTGGTGCAAGTGGATATTTCGATGACATATTGCTTGTTAATATTATAGCATGAACAAGAAGCACAATTGAAAATTTCCATCAGAGCATGTTTCAAGACAGTATGAATGTGTTTTTGAACAATTATGATCTCTTGTGCCATTTGAGTGGATGTATTTTTAGTCAATTTAAACACAAATGATGTAACCAGATTTATATAGTATGCTTGCATTGTATCAGCTTATCAACTCCAAATGATGTAACCAGATTTATATAGTATGCTTGCATTGTTCCACTTCTGATTGTTTCTTTTACTATTGATCATGTTTAAAGAAAAGTTGATCTAAACATCCTCAACATACTTGATAATCTGTCTTGGTACATATCTCTTGCTGATTGCATGAATATTCAGTTATAAAGCTCATCAATTGGTACTTTTACAATTATCTGATGAGTATTATTTTTTCATAGATGGCTAAGAGGAAGAGCCAAGGGCGCAGGAAATCACATGTTGCAGGGAGCTCCCATGATGCCACGGAGGATGTTGAGGATCGCCACACAGCCCCGGATGATGTTGAGGATCGCCACAGACGGCTGCATGCTTCTTTTCGTAGAGTCAGAGGCAGATTTGGTGAGGACCAGGATGTTGGTGGGACATCAAATGAGGAGCGTCGAGACCCTTGTGAGATGATTCCTGAGCCTTCTCGTCAGACGACTCCCGAGCCTTCTCCGCCTTCTCGTCAGACGACTCCCGAGCCTTCTCCGCCTTCTCGTCAGATGACTCCTCAGAGTTCGGCAGAGAGTGAGCATGAGGTTGATGTGGAGCATGAGGCTGATGTGGAGCTTCAGGTTGATGTAGAGCCTGAGGTTGGTGTGGAGCTTGAGGGTGATGCTGGAGCACGACGGGATGAGGTGCCAGTCCAGACAGAGGCACCGTTTCCAGGGGGCCTGATGATCTGTCACTTCTGGTTTGTTACCCACATCACGTTGCGCCGTGTCTGTGGCATCATATTATAGGCACCGACCCGCGTTACCCCGATAGAGGTGTGTTGAAGTTTGCCAGCGTTGGGATGAAGCTGGCAAAGCTGACATGTGAGGGCGAGGGAGACGATATGAGCGCTGTTCGTCAGCGTGTGGAGGGGACCGGACTCTATCCGCTCTTCAGTTGCACCTATCCGGAGATAGACACACCCCTTCTATCTGCCCTCGTCGAGAGATGGCATGAGGATACCAGCAGCTTCCACATGCCATTCGGGGAGATGACCATCACCCTGGATGACGTGTCATCTATACTTCATTTGCCGATGGGTGCTAGGTTTTATACTCCCGGACAGGCCAGCAGAGAACAGGCAGCGGAGACCTGTGTTCTGCTCTTAGGAGGGGTAGCCACAGACTACATCATGGAGTTTAAGGCGGTGAAGACCATTGGCTTGCGGTTCGGGTTCTTGCAGACTCTTTACTCTAGGGCTCTTACTGGTTAGTTATACTGTATATTTAATTTATTTGCAACTATTATATGTGAATTAAATGATTAATGGTTTCTTTGTTGTACTTTAGAGCATCGGCATGACCATGCAGCACGGATGTGGCTACTTCACCTCCTCGGTTCGACCTTGTTTGCGAACAAGAGTGGAGGACACTACACTTCTGTCCATTGGATCGGCATGCTGCAGCACCTTGATCGGGTGTCAGAGTATGCGTGGGGCGCCATTGCACTAGCTACACTGTATGATGCACTTGGTCATGCCTCACGGAGGAAGACCAAGCAGATGAGCGGTTGTTCTTCCCTCCTGGTAGCTTGGGTGTTTGAGCACTTCCCACCCACCATTATTCAGCGGATTGAGGTCCCCGAGTACACGGAGGACCAGCCCAGAGCGTGCAGGTGGATGGAGTCACGGGCTGGGCATGCAGGACTGATGGAGAGGCGAGTTCTCTTCGATGAGATGACGGCAGAGGACGTCATATGGACACCGTATGAGGAGCACAGGAGTCACAGAGAGCTGGACGTCCGAGCTTTATACTCAGGCTACATCCGAACTCCCATCCGGGCGGCCGTGCGACCTCATCTTCCTGAGCGAGTGATGCGGCAGTTTGGGTACGTGCAGCCTATCCCGCGACACCCATCTGTTGTGATGGGCATGAGTTATGCTGTGGAGGTCGTTGATGCAGCATACCTGGATTATGAGCCACACTTGATTCCAGAGGGGGTCCCTAGTATAGTGGATGGAGCGGCAGTAGATGATTACCTGGACTGGTACACCGGTGTATCTCACCGGTTCATCATCCCGGATGAGAGTAGGGCCGATCTCAGTGCTGTGGTAAGTGTGAACTTAATTTTCTTTATGCATTTGTGGTTTTGTGTATGCGGTTTACTAACATTTATATTGATTTATTTTCAGGCTTCTTTGCGTCGGGCCGTTGATTTGCTAGAGCAGAGACTTGAGGTCGACGACGGTCCCCCTAGAGATACACGCTCCCGCACTTTATTAGAGAAGTGCCTCACTGTTATCAGAGACTTGAGCAGGACCCAGGGCGTCGCTTTCGTTGGTGTACGAGGAGGCAGGGGTCGAGGCAGAGGACGAGGCGGAGGTGGAGGTGGAGATAGAGGAGGTGGCAGAGGCGGAGGCAGAGGTCGTAGGGGTAGGGTGGGTCGTAGGGGCAGGGGACAGTGACATTATTATTATGTGTACTTTTATCGCACTATTAGTTTATACACGCTTTATTATCGGTCTGTACTTTTATCGCATTATTAGTTTGGATTTCACATTATCACGCTTTACTTGATTTGATTATATTTTTATCTCTTTTTAAATCAAGTAAAATAACAAACAAAATCCAATGGGAAGTAAAATAACGCACATAATCCAATTGAAGCAAAATAACGTACATAATTCAAGGGACGCAACATAGCCTACATAATTCAGGTCAAGGATTTTTTAAAGTTGCAAATAATTCAGAATTAGCCAAATAACATTAATCAATCTTCTGTAATGTCGGTGAATGTTTCTGATGGAGGTCCACAGTCACTGGAGAATACCTGTGAAAATTCATATAAATGAAAATTGAGATGTGTAAAAATCCACAGTCACTTTTATTTTAATTATATATGTGTAAAAAAGATTTTCATACCTTAACTATGTTGGACAATGTTATGTTCAGGTAACAATTAGATTTTCTAGGAGAAAACACAGCTACCTAAAAGCAAAAAAGGAAGAAATAATGTTCAACTTGTCTAAAGAAGTAGAAACAATAGTCAAGTCGGTTAGAAATAATAAACCTTCTGGATAAGCATAACAGATCCAACATTTATGTCCTTCGCGAATTCGCTTTCAGTGAAAACCTTGTGATGGACACTAGCACCGACGGTGCCCGTAGGATCCTGAAACTCAAACTCATATGGCAAATCAGAGGACATTTAAATACCATGACATTGATGAAAAAGAACGCGGAAGAGAGGAAATACCTTCAGGGTAACTGACACATCGCCGAATCCGTTTGGCGTGCATGATTTGATAACTGCGACGATGAGATCGACCCTTTCTAGATGGTGAGTGATGGAACCCAGAGGAGTTGCAGATCCGCCTAATTGCAGGGCTGAAAGCCAAGCATTGGAGTGAAAATCGGGATCAGTGTCGTGACCGTCTTCGACGACGCGCCTAACAAATTGTTGGGTTGGAATGAGGTGTCCGTCGGTGGTGGAGCTGCGTTGAATCATGGCGGCCTGGACAACACCAGCAGGGCCGGGAATGAGAGGACGAGAACTTGCAGAAGAGTTGCCTCGGAGTTTGCAAGGGCGGATGAAGGTGGGAAAATCTTGTTCCATTTTGATTCTGAAGGTTTCGTTGAAAGAATGAAAGGAGTGGATGAATACCAGAAAGCTTAAATCAAGCAAATTTATAGATGAAGGAGTAATGGGGTTGGTTGTTGTTGGTGGTTGATAGTAATTAGGTTGGCTGTGGTTGGTTGAGAGTAATGAGGTTGGTTGTGGTTGGTTGTGGATAGTGATGGAGAGATTTAAAATTAAAATGAGAAAAAAAATTAAAGTTCGGATCCCAAGATTCCGAAGTAGTTCGGAAAGTAAATGTCCATCGTGACAACTTATGGAAGCATGTGAAGAATTGCAACATTTCGGATCCTATAATTCCGAAATGTCTCGGAAACCTTAATGTCGAAGATGGTTTAAACTTGGGGGTGCCAAATTTAAGCATATGGCATGGTAATGGAAAGGAGTCTTCCGAAACATTTCGGACTCCGTAGTTCCGAACTATAGTTTTCGGACTAGAGCCTTCCGAATGGTGAAAACAAATGGGGTGGCATTTTACCTGACTCGAATAATACGGACATTAGCTTTCCGAAGTACTTCGGAAACCAAAGTTCCGAAATATGCTTAACCAGCTAAAATGACAGTACCAGAAACAATGAAGGCAGAATCACAAATTCTCATAACCAGCTACATTGCAGGGCAGAAACAGATAAAATGCACATGAGAAACAGTTTAATACTACATCATAATACTTCGAACTTCTAATTAGTGGTACATATGTCATAGATACAAATTAACAAACATCAATCCTAGTCTCAATCTTCTCCAAGGTCTATAAAGACATTCTCTTGAGGACCACCCGTAGGATCAATCCAAGCATTCAATTCTGCCGTAAATGTAGCCAAACGCGTCGCATACGGGAAGATCCATTGGTCGGTGGGTTCTTTGGCCAAAAACGGCCATTGGGGAGCTATTGTTGGCATAGGATGTCCCGGCTTTAGCTTGAGCTACATTTGAGAGTGTAGCAATAAATTTAGATAAGAACAAAGTGGCTGAGTACAAAGTATACTAATTTAACGTGACAAGCGAGTGTAAGGTACTTAACAAAAGTTATACCTGAACAAAGTGGTTGGTGACGTGACCAACTGCTATAACGGGATGTACTTCCGGTGGGGCGCCTCCTCTCAATGGCAGATAAGTGTAACAACCGTCTAGTGAAATGGAGATGAAGACAACTTGAAACCTCGTAGCAATGAGGTACCCCATCTCCGGTAGAGACATCCACTTGTCTTCAGTTGCAATTGTACCAATTGGAAGGATGAGACGATTTTGTAGAGACTGAACCCTCACGTAACCAAATATGTTGCTATAGTAAGCGGTATTCTCCGAGAGTTCTACAAGCAACTCTTCCCTAATCAAAGGCCAACCGTCTTGACCTATGTCGGGTCTGAACAATGCAGCAACTGATCTATAACCACAATTACCATCTGCAATAACATCTATGACTTTTTCTATATATTGATGGAAGAAAGATGGCAAATCATCCAAGTATATGCTGGTGGAGGACTGCTTGCTCTTCTTAGACTTCTTGTTTCGAGGACAAGAGACTTTGTTAGGTGTTGGCTTGAGGCTATTGTTAACATGTTCCCAATAACAAGGATCACGCTGTAAGGATGGTTTTTGTTGACTAGGTGGTTTAATCTCCATAGCCTTGGACGAGCGCTTGGGCTTTATCTTCACTTGAGGAGGACACAGTGAACTACTAGAAGGACAATAGAGCTCCTTTACCTTCCTCCTTAGCATACTTTGGCCCGCAACATCCGAAGTGTTGAAATAAGCGGTCAAGCCATCAATCTCTGACTTGAGGTCTCCTTGGTTTGAGGCTTGACTCCCAATGGGTACATGATCCCAACCAAGTATCTTCCAGAAAGTATGGATTGCCTCATACGGAATTCTATCATAACTATGAAGTGCACACGCACAAGGAAGCCCATGGGTAACTTGGAACGCGCATCCACAACCATCACGCATCACTCTGTTCTGTTCATCTTCCATGAGTTGCATGGCCTTTCTGGACACAAATCCCCTGATATTTGTATACATGGGCAACTTGAAACGATGTTCTACAAGGTTGATACTGCGCTCAAATGATGCCTTGATTTCATTGTGTCGTACAGTGGTCAACCTATCCACTGCATCCCACGAGGCGCACAAGTCACCTCTGTCGTCTTTCAGCATCCTCTTCAAGGTTGAGTGTGCACTTTCAGCCCTGCATACAAAAGATCATACTCTATCAATTTCTGGTAATAAAGCAAGACTATGAAATGAAAAAAATATCACAACCAATAAAGTGTGCATTCTACCTGTTACTCGTTGTTGTTCCAAAATGCAACACAGAATTGGTCCACGCACTCACAAATTTCTCCTTGTGCTTTAACCATGTAGTAGAAATGTAGGATATGAAATCTGGGAAGTCCTTACACATGACACACATTTCCTTCCATTCCTCATCAAATTGTTCCACTGTTTCAGCATATATCAGGCATTTCCAGTTCTCCATCACTGAAAGGGCCAAATCATCCGTGCCAATCAACACTTTGCACTTTGCCTCCACATTCTTGTTTATGTGGAACCGGCATAATAAATTGGTACAATTGGGAAGACATTGCTTAACAGCACTCAGTAAAGCCAAATCTCTGTCAGTCACAATCACTTGAGGTAATCTGGCATCATCGGCAATAAGAGACTTCATGCACTCCAAGGCCCAAACATAGTCAATTGTGTGCTCCCTAACTATGTAGCAAAATGCTATGGATAAAGTCAACCCCGTAGAAGTGAGACCAACCATTTCAAGCAAGGGGATCTGATATCTGTTTGTCTTGTACGTGCAATCCATGATGACCACATGAGGGAATGTGTTGAAGAGTCTGACCGCATCAGGATGAGCCCAAAAGAGATCCCTAATCTCACTTGAATCAGCTTGTTGCCTTTCAAAGTGAACATACTTGGCTTCTACCAACTTCTTCATCAAATGTTGCATTTCTGTCAATGGTCCCCTCTCCTCTTTTTTAAACCTTTTGTTGCAACTGTAAACTTGAGTGATTGTAGTCAAGTTACTTGGATTGTTTTCCTTCAATGCCGCTAGTATTTGTCTCGGTGGAGTCCAAGTACTAGTCATGGTGCCCACAAGCCCCTTCTCTTCCTCTGTTAGTCGACCAACGTAGGGGTGGCCAACTAGTGATTTAGCTGGTTCGTGGTTGTGTTTACCATCCATCACTTTCAGCCACCACATTCTATCACCCTTCGTAGGTTGTCCTTTGAGATTAAACTTACAATCAGTCTTTTGTGATGCGATCTTTTTGTACTTGAATGTATTCGGGTCCTTGTATGGCCTGTAAATACCATGCTTCGCACACTTAATAGTAACAAATACCTTTCCTCCACTTATAGCATAGTCAGACCCTGCGATCACCAGCACATAACCATTCGCCTTTCCAACATTCTTAGCCCATTGTTCAAGCTCATCACGAGTATCAAATATCTGTTCAATGATAACATATTGCTTTAGAAATAAAACATCCTACCAACCATCACTAATTATTCAATGATCATCACATCATTTTCCAAATACATAGTAGTATGTTCCAACAATAATTATTCAATGAATACCTGGTCAGTTGTAAATAAATGTGTGGCGTCCACGCTTATACGAGGGGGCACCCACGGAATGATATTGCTAGGCTCAACATTCCCAGAACCGCATGCGGCATCGCATGCGGCATCAACCAGTAAATCTTCTTCATATAGGTACGGTTCGGTCATTCAGCCTGCATGTAAAAAACTACAACTGGTTAACTATTTCGGATATTGTGATTCCGAAACGATTCGGATAGAGACAATCCGAACTAGTTCGGACACAGACAATCCGTATCAAGCTCGACAGCATCAAAATACAAGCAAACAATGGTGGTGCAAAACGAACTTCCAACAAACAACAATGAAATGTAACTACAATGATAAGTAAAGCAGGATATGAAGGGGGAGAGAAATGAAAATTACCAGAAGGAACTTGGTAGCAAGGTGGAACTTGGAAGGAGATGGTGGTTGAGGGTGGAGCAAGTGGAACTTGGAAGGAGATGGTGGTGAGGGGGAGGAAAACAAACGTGGAGGAAGAAGAGGAAGAGTGGTGGTGGTGGAGTTTTTTGAATCTGATTGTAATGGGGGGTGGTGATGGGGTTGGTGGTGGATGAGTAATGGTGATGGAGTTGGTGGTGGAGGAGTAATGGTGCTCAAAAGGTGGCAGTGTGCGACAGGTTTTCGGACTCAAAGAATCCGAAGTACTTCGGATAGTAGGGTTCCGAATTATGTCTGTCATTTAAGTGTCAGATTCAACAAGGTATTATTCGAAACTTTGGATTCCGAAGTGTTACGGATACCCTGTGTCCGAAAGAGTAGTTTTGACATTTTTTAAAAAATCTGGGGTGGCATTTCTAAGCCCTGGGTGCCAAATCCAGGGCTCCAACAAATGTGATTTTGAGATATTATCATTTGTCTATACCTTCTGTTCCTCTCTATTGTTCAATTCTCAAAGTCAAAGGATACAATTTTTCTGATCTCTGCGTCCCATACACCGCTATGGCTTCAAGCAACGGTAAATGAATTACTATTCCTCAACGTACTTGTACACAATTAAATTCACATCTCAAATTGAAAACGTTAATGCATTTGTATTTTGGCAGGTGCAGTAATCGTGATCATGGGTGTCAGCGGAGCTGGAAAAACGTAAGTCTCCAAATCCATCTAATGGCTAAACCTCAGATAAGATAATCACTTCATTTTGTACTTCTCTTTTTATAGATCCTTCATTTTGTTCTTATTTTGTTATTTTGCTGTCTTGGAAAATTTAGGTTTTTTCTCAATCTTCTACTTGCAAATAGATGATCCTTCATTGAGGTTGGGTTTCTTGGGGATCGGATAGGAAGGGAATGCAACAAACTAGAAGGAACTTAGAGGCTATAGAATCTGTTGGCACCTCGAGTAATCTTTGATTAGAAAATCGTTACGTTTGTTATCCCGGCCGACTGACAGGCTACAGAGACCCAAATTTATTTGAACCAAGAGAACCTATTGCACAAAATTGAATACAAGTACTCTCTCTATGTCTTTAGTAATTTTGGTTAAATAACAATCCTGATTTTTGAATACCCAAATACTATAGATAACCCAGACATACATCTGATTTTTTCAGTGTATTTTTTCAGACAATCCTGATTTCACTCTCGTTTTAATTCGGATGTAGGGGTGTCTGGATAATATTTTCCTTAAAATAACTAACTGATTCAGAAAAAGAAAAAAAAAAACTAACTGATTCAGTGTATGGATTTGTTTGTTCTTTTTAAACCAGTTCTAAGAATTTTTTTTGAGATTTTATAATCTAAAAATGTGAGTTTTTGTGTGAAAATCAAGCAAAATCAAACATACTTTGCTTTTAATACCCGTTCTGAATGTTACCCCTGGAGGATATATGTGGTACTAGACAAAAAAAAAACATACTAGACCCTGATTTGTTAAGATTTTTCTCAGAAAAACTTAGCTGTTGGATAATTTTAAACAGCACAATAGGTCGAAGGCTGGAAAAAGAGACAGGATATAAGTTTCTTGATGCTGATGATTTTCATTCTCAATCAAACAAAGGTGTGTACATGATGTGTATGCACAATTGTACAAACTCAATGCATCTTTGGCTGATAATATAGACTCATTAACTCCCTCACTTGTTTCTATCTGTTTCCTTTGTCCTCTACAACACAGAAAAGATGCGCATTGGAATCCCACTTACAGATGAGGACCGGATGCCGTGGCTTGAATCGCTGCGAGATGCCATTAGAAAACACTTAATTAACAAAACAGGTGTGGTTCTTGGTTGCTCTGCTTTGAAGAAGGAATATAGAGAAATACTTAGATCAGCTGAATCTGATTATAAATGGGGGAGTTATGCAAGTGCTGTTAACTTCATTCTATTGGATGCTCCAGCTGAGGTGCTAAGTGTTCGGTTAAATAAGAGAGCTGCAGAAGGAAAACATTATATGCCTGCTTCTCTTCTGCAATCTCAGATAGATTTGCTTAGTGTTGATGAGTCTGAGGGAATACTTAGAGTTGATGCTACTCTTCGTCCTCAATCTATTATCGACAACATTAAAAAAATGCACCAGTTTCAGGGCTGTTTTCAACCATGATTGTGTTGAGCCTCATCAGTAAAGTGGATCACCAACTCAGGTTAATTTGAACTGTTGTTGTACACACAAAAAGGAAGAAAATGATGATACAAAAAAAAGAGGACTAGTTCGATTCATGTACTTCAATTTCTTTCCTTTTATATTTTTCTTTTTTCTTGTGTTTTTGACATGACTACCTCATTCTATGAGGATAAAACTAATCTCGATTGGATACCACTATTACATTACATATCCTACCAACAGATGACTTTTCCGCAATTTGTAAGGTGAAGGGTCAGGGTTCAAACCTTGGCTAAGGAACTAATTTACTAACAATTAACAACTAACATTTGCCTAATAAAAAAATTAAATTCTAATATCAAATATGTGACAGATCCTTTAACAGATGATTTTCCCGCGATTTGTATATCAAATAAGTTGTACATGCTTTGATGTCTTCGAAGTGTGATTTAATTTGTATACAATTTTGTTTCGTTAGATTGATATGTTGCTAGTTGTTACATACCTTTTCAAGAATCTCCTAGAATCTTCTGCATATATTAAAACTGTACCTTAATTATTGAATGTTATTATTCCTCATACGCGACATGTTATGATTAGTTGTCAGTGTAAAACAATGCATATCTATAAAACTCTTTAAATAATTCCCAAAAACATATTTTCAGCTAAACAAATCAACACAAACAAATTTATACAAAGAATTGATCGATCGAGTAACAACACTAAATTTGAATCTGACATCATAATAAACAGTTAAGTTTCAATAAACGTTCCAAGAGGTATACTAATTGAGCTTAGAATTGCATGAGTCCTCAGCAGGATTAGCCTTGTTTTGCTTGGGATGTTTTCTTTGTTGTTATTTTTTTGCCTTGGTAAATCTGAGGCAACGGTACTTTTCACCACTCACTGTAATTTCAAGAGCTCCATCTTGGTTATCTTGATTTGATGCAGTTCCCATTAACACACTTTTCTCTTTCTCAAGATTGTCTCTTTCCATCTTCAGTCTTGCTTCTTGACGAGCAATCTCTGCCTGGAAAATAAAAAAGTAAAATATTCAGGACACTGATCAGATTTTAAGTTTTTAATAATAGCATGATAATAAATGGAAATAT
Organism: Lotus japonicus; assembly: GCF_012489685.1. Taxonomy (NCBI): domain Eukaryota; kingdom Viridiplantae; phylum Streptophyta; class Magnoliopsida; order Fabales; family Fabaceae; genus Lotus; species Lotus japonicus. Next base: position 30,441,241 of record NC_080044.1, read on the forward strand.
TGCTAGAATGCTCATTCAATTCCGATTTTTCAGAGATGCAACTAGGGATGGCAATGGGTCGGGTAGGGTGCGGGTTTTGCCAAACCCAAACCCAAACCCGAAATCAAAAACCCACACCCGCACCCGCACCCGAACCCGAAATGGGTGGTGAACTTAAACCCACACCCGAACCCATTGGGTTTCGGGTTCACCCGACCCGTACCCACACCCGCACACAACCTCAAACAAACAGTTGAACTCGGAAACCCGATCTGAAAAAGACTGTGAAGAGAGCTATATTATGTAATGTAACATTGTAATTGCCATGTTACTGTTAAATTAATATGCAAGATGCTGCATATATTGTATTGCACAAGCAGAATACTTAGGTTTCACTTATACAGATCCGGGTTCGGGTAGGGTTCGGGTGCGGGTTTGGCCAAACCCAAACCCGAACCCGAAAGTGATCGGGTAAAACCTGAACCCGAACCCGAACCCATTTAACTCGGGTTTTCACCCAAGAAATCGGGTCGGGTCGGGTCGGGTGCCCATGGGTTCGGGCTTCTCTGCCATCCCTAGATGCAACTACATTTATGCTCCAATGATAATATATCACATTTTCTTTACGAACATAAAATAAGTAGTTTCTCTGCACATGTGTCAAGCAAGTTTTGTTTCCCGTAAAAGGGAAAAATACACATCCCAACTCATCAGACATCAAGCGATAAACAAGATGTTGTCACGATGACTGAAATGTGGATAGATGTTGAGTTGAACATAGATCCAAATGTACACAAAGAAGAACATAAAAGGTGATGTGTAAACCACAAGTGTCTCAAAATATAACGCCTGGGTGAATGGTGCACACCTGGTGAGCATGGATGAAATAAAAATGGATCGGTGTTGAGTCCAATGAAAACTCAAATGTATAGAAAGCAAAACATTAAAAGTGCTATGACGACCACAAATAGCTCGATATATAATGCCTGGGTGAATGGTGCACCTCGTGAGCATGGATGAAAATAGCTGCCGATCAGTGATCACTTCGATAAAATGCCATAGGCAGAGATACAAGGGGCAGAGTACAAGTGTCTTGAGACCGGGAAGGAGATTGGGAAGAGTTCCGGGTCTCTAAGAACTTTCAATGAATAAACACCGCATTTTGTATTTCAATCCAATTTTTATCAACTGTATTAGAGCTCAATCAAGAAGCTGGAAGCATTGAATATAGAAGGACCCCGGAGCTATTCAGGGTCTGCAAGAATGAATAAGCAAATTCATGACATTCTTGGAGAAATGATGAAAGAGATTGCTGCAGCTTGGAGGAGGGACTCAAGATTGGATAAACAAGGGAAGAGGTTGGAGTTTCAGAAGAAATACTGATCTGGCGGAGCAAAAATAGAGATGAAATCAGATTATGCAGCATAAACGGATGAGAATATTGCGGGATGCTTTTGGCAAAAAGATAAGAAACAGGACTCTGCTGTGGTGTCTGACATGTAGTGGTCTCAAGAATAGAGATGGGTTTCAAAGATCATCCTCTAGGTAATAAGACAGTAGTTGAAAGGAAGGGAGAAAGGATCCCCATGGGTGACACAAAAGGGGACCAAAGACACAAAGAGCTGCCAACTGTGGAAGGGTGGGTTTCCTGCAAACCGATCAACTCACCTACGATGTCGAAACATCAAGATTTGAGTTCTTCCACGGGTAGGGGTGGGTCATCAGCAGCAGAGAAGTTCTGAAACTCAAGCTTGTGACTGATATTATATCAGTGCTGATGACGAGGGGGAGAGTAATACAGTCCTGCGACCTTAGAACAGATTGATAGTTAGTAAGCTGACCCAATAGAGAGCAGGAGTGATGTCGAATGAGCTGACGAAGTTGCCACCACCAAAAGTTTGGGACTCATGCTCATTGACAGTGGACAGACACCAAAGTGACAAAGTTGTGGGTGTCAGTGGCAGCAAACTTTTGTAATTCAAGCATTCTGGTCAATAGTTAGCAGCCAGAACAAAAACATTCAGTGACTAGTCCCTAAATATCCACCCAAGACCTAGACCATACCACCATGGCGCCCGCCATACCATCCATTTGACCATCTTATCGTATTTTGGGCTAAAACCCAATCTACCTATTAACATGGATCAAGAGGGACCAGACCTCAAGGTAAGGAGAGATTTTGCAGCTCTTGAGAATGAGAGAAGAGTGACTTTCAAGCCACTAAAGGGGCATGGAAGAAGATTAATGGGCACCTGGTGGACATTAGACATAACGTTTCAAACAATGAGATCTGGCGGAATTTTGTTTTTAGCATTTACACAACTCTTTACTTCGGTCGGGAGAGTACTGATTGGTAAGTCTTGGTGATAACTAGTTAGTGTAATAGCTAATTAGTTCAAGTAGCTGGTTAGAGTGTGAGAGATATGATGGATTATACAGAAAGGGAAGACTAGAGGGTCATGTCTTAAGAATGGAGGGGAAATTTGGGAGTGTTCCAGATCTCTCAAATACTTGGTGAGATAGAGTAATCTATCAATAAACACATTTTCACATTCTGATTGAGCTCTTCTCAGGGGGGTCACAAGGGTTCTGTTTTCTAGATTGTGATAGTTATAGAATTGTTTCTCCGTATAATGCTTAGTGCCTTAATGCTACTGTGTTTTCTCTTCGATTTCAGAAGTAGTTCACTAAATTGCATCAAGATCAAAATATTGGGTACCATCAACCACAAATAAATCCACTGCATTTCAGATGTAATAAATAATAAGTAACATTGCCATCTCTTTAGAAATGTAATAAATAATAAATAACATTGCCATTTTTTATACTTTTAGATGAATTGGGAACTACCTACTGATTTCAGTCATAACTCAATGCAGTTATTTCCATGCTCACCAGATACAAAGAATGTAATCAGAATTTCACTGATAAAACTAAACTAGGGAACACAGTATAATTATCTCATCAACCACAAACAACATTCTACAACCTTTAGAACTTTTGGTTGATAATTGTGAATTGTACTAAAACCTTACAGCAACATTAGTAATATAATTTGGATTCAACTTTTCCAGGTAGTCTATGCATAACAAAGACAAAAATCAAAATTGCATGTGAAAATATTCAAAAGAAAAACTTAGGGGGTAGTCAGTCCCCTTTGACAAAGCTCAGATGATATTTGGAACATCCAACTAGAATTCACAGTTCCAAATCTCGCACTGCACTGTGCTCACTTTCCCCTACTCTTCCCAAGGGACTTCCTCTAGGTTATGTTTAGATATCTAATGAAGAACGGAGCACAATGGGAAGAAATAAATGGAATATAATCAAGTTCCAATTCCATTATGATTTCATCCCCAGCCCCTAAATTAGAGGGGAAGAAAAAGAGGAACATTGGATGGGTTTGTATGGAATGGAACACATTTATTCAAGTTTCATTCCATTCTATCCTAGTTTAAACAATCCAAATTATAGAACCTAGTATCATTTCATTATAGTTCATCCCTTTTAACCAATCATGATACAGCCAGGGTGAGGTCAAATAAATGATAGCTAATCAATTCCACTTCACCAAGAATCATCTAAAGACAGAGTCAGAGATCTTAGCTTCTGTTTCAATGTTTCAAGAAGACAATTAACTCCACTTCATTACCAACAATTCATTTTTTATATGTAAGAAAAAACATGTAAATGTGAGTGGAGGGCTAGCAACTCTGCAACAGACCATATTGGTGAAATATTCAACCAGCAGTAACAAATGTTGTCATTACATAAATAAATAAGGGCTTTTTTTAATGTGATTACTATCTTCCTTTGCCCATCTTAGCTAGTAAAGAAAATGCTGAAAAGAAAGAAAGGTAAGAATTTGAAAGAATTGAACAGGTATCATACCTCACGACGAGAAAGATCGGCCTTCCAAGCAGCTTCACGCTCCGCAACCTCACGCTCACGTTCTTGGATGTAACTCTGCATCTCTCTGTCTTTCATGATCCTATCCTGAATATCAGCATCCAATGCTTCCTTCAACTCCTCCACAAACTTATCCACCACTGCCTTTATTCGCAGCGACATCTTCTTGTGCTAAACTCTCAAACCTGAGTCAGAACATACCCACCACACAAAAACAACCCAATTACTCACTCTCAGAAATACACTTCACCAAACACTTCCGTACATATTTTTCCCATTTTCCCATTTATGCTTTTGATAACACAATTCCATATTATTAAAATCAAACTGAAATAGAGAAATAGAAATGTAGATATAGCAAGAATCATTAGTATTACTACTCATAATAATTATAATTAAGATTATTTAACCCTGTGATTTAGTTTTTATGCCAGTACGCAACAAGGAAAAGAACACAACTTCTACATAATTTGCAGTTTTGTGAATTTCAGGTGAGTCCATACTAAGCTTTTAAGACCTGATTGTGAAAAATATATACATGCTGATGAACTGAAACCAAGTAATTTTTTGTTATTTGAATTTGTGGTAGCAAAAACGCTTGGGAAGTGAGAAGGTGTACCTTAACGACGTTGCAGTTTTCTCTGAATCAAGTGTGTTATATGATCATTGCTTCGCTGTGTTTGAAATTGGAACCATCAGCGTAGGCCAGGCGAAGCAAAAGGCAATAGGAGAATGCGTGAACCAAGATGAAAACGGAACTTGGGTCTCTAATTTTACAGCTTCTTTTTTGTCTTTTTTTCCCCAGCTGAATAACAAGGAAAGGGACTAAACTTGGGCCCATAGTATGTCCCACTTGTAGTTCCTTTTATTTTTGGCCCATAAATTATTTTGGCTTTATAAAAAAAAATTGACCAAAGAAAAATTACTCAAAAAAAGAAGATAGGAAATCACCAATTTGATCCTTGAAAGTTCGGCTCAGTAATTGATTCCTCGTAGCAGAATATAGTTAAAAAATAATTGATTACGTAAGGATTTGAAATTCGAGTTATTTTACGGAATAACACTCGTATATATTGAGCTTGTAGTGGTACCTCGCAATTCAAATGTCTCTTTGTCGAGCATGTTCGTCCTTGGGCTTACATTTGTTATTGAGACCTGATGTAAATGGTTATGTGGTACATTAAGTGACACATGAAAATGCCAGTAAGCATCAATATGGTAGTTTATCACCCTCATCCAATCTTTCATCGTTCCATTTGGTTTGTATGCACATTAAACTTTCTCGCCCACCCTTTCCTCCACCACCATTACCCTTCCGACCTCCCCCCACCCTTCTCTCCATTGTTTCCCTTCACCTTCCTCCCCTACCTCTCTACCTGCATTTTCCCCCACTTCCACCACATCTCTCCCCACCCTTTCCATACCTACTTTTCTTTAAAAAGGTAAAAATATCAAGGAGAAGAAAGGCAGGGAGGGAGGTAGAGTAAACCTCAAAATGATAAAAAAAAAATCAACATGTGTGTGCTTGAAAATCAATGCTAATGTTGAGGCGCAACATAGCACACTACAAAAAGAGGCTAATTACCCAGGGTTAACAGTCGTCGATAATTTAGGTTTACCAATAGACAGTTGACGCCTAAAAAGAAGTGGGTATTGACCTAACTAGTAAATGTCGTTGAAGGTTTTTAAAAATTCGTTAGTAAGTCTGTCGCTATGTTACCAACGACCATGTCTTTTGGGGAGATAAGGAGACATCCTCCTTCCATATGCCATTTTGGGGAGATAACTGTCACGCTGGATGATGTGTTGTGCTTGCTGCTCATCCTGGTCATTGGGACCTTCTTTACAGTTCCAATGATCGACCGAGAGGATAGGGTCACTGCTTGTGTTGAGTTGTTGGCCACAAGAGGTGATTCAATGGCTGCTATATGAGGGTCTCCTGGCTCATCACAGGTAAGTCCTAACAGCATGCTCAGGCAGTTGCAGGTTAATTTAAGCATTTTCATTAATTTTAAGATTCTAAAGTGAATTATTTCAATATGATTTAACTATTGAAATTGTTCTTACAGAGAGGTGTTGGGAGCATGCAGCTAGCTTCATCTTGTTACATGACCTTGTTCGCCAACAAGAGTCAGACCTACATTGGTGTAGTGTACCTGACATCCTTTAGGGAAATGGCTACCGTGGGTCAGGCTTCCTTATATGATCAGCGTGTTGTACCGACTCGCAGAGAGATGAAACAACTTAGTGTATACGCTTCTCTCCTTTAGGCTTGGATATACAAGCACTTTCCATCCATCATCTTTTTCATACATAACGCTGAAGGTATGAAAAACGATAGAAAAGGGGGGGGGGGGTTTGAATAGCGTTTTCAATCTAAAACCTTTCTCACTTGAGATTTTAACAAATCTCTTCAAACATCAAAGATAAAAGTGCTAAGATAAGAGTTGAGGAAAGCACACAATGATTTTATCCTGGTTCACTTGATAAATCCCTCAAGCTAATTCAGTCCACCCGTTAAGGTGATTTCTTCCTTCTTAGAATGAAGGCAATCCACTAATCAGAGTTTGTTACAACTGCACTTGCAACCTACAAAGTGACTAACAATACACTGACTTAGCTATCACTAAGATTCACTCTCTTAGTCTTCTCAAGGATCCGACCAACCTTGGTCTCCTTAGGGAAGAAAACAAACAATTGTTTGAAAGTTTGGGTTTACAAAGAAATGCTTCTCAGAAAGCTAATAGTAAACACAATAAGTACAATGTGAAGAAAGATTGCTTAAAAGAATATTTGAATTTCGCGTGAACTTGACAAAGTTTCTTCTTCTAAAAAAGCATCTTTCATCTTTAGCCTCTTTATATACTCCAAGGACTAAGGTTTGGAAGTTTGCATGGAATGCTACCGTTGGAGGGCAGATCTGGGTTTTCCAGGTTCTGCTGTGGCTGAATAAGTTAGGTAAGGTCGTCAGGAATGGTACAATTGCTTTTGTACTTTGGATAGTGACATGACCTTTATCCTGGTTGACTTCTGATCAGAGCGACGCTTCATATTGGAACTTGTGAAGCTTGGTGATCAGAGTCAGAGGGAAGCTTGGATCCTCTGACCTTTGTACCTTCTGCTTCTGGACTCAGAGGAGAAGTACTTGGTCTTCAAAGCCAGCTTACTCTTGGACTTCAAAATCTTCACTACTCAGCTTCTGGACCTTCAGAGCTTCTGATCCTTCAGAGCTTCTAGTGAACTGAATCCATGTCAGAGCTCTACTATCTTCAGATCTTCTAAAGCTTAATCTACTGTTCAGATTGAACATAGTAAGTGCGAAAGTGTTGCGTGAAGGTATGAAAAACGGTAGAAAGGGGGGGGGGGGTTGAATAACGTTTTCAGAATAAAACTTCCACCTTAAGATTTTAACAAATCTTTCGAGACAAATAAAGTGCTTAAGATAAGAGATAGAAAAGCACACAAGTATTTTATCCTGGTTCACTTGATGAATCACTCAAGCTAGTCCAGTCCACCCGTTAAGGTGATTTCTTCCTTCTTAGAATGAAGGCAATCCACTAATCAGATAATTGTTACAACTGCACTTGAAACCTACAAGTGACTAACAATACACTGACTTAGCTCACACTAAGATTCACTCTCTTAGTCTTCTCTAGGATCCGATCAACCTTGATCTCCTAAAGGTAAACTAAACAACTGTTTAAGAAAGATTGTTTACAAAGGAATTGCTTCTCAAAAGCTTGTAGTAAACACAATGAATTCAATTGAAGAAAGAATGCTTAGAAGATTTGAATATAGCTTGCGCGTATGAGATTCTTCCAACTGCATCTTTCAATCTTCAGCCTCTATTTATACTCCAAGGATTAGGGTTTGAACGCTGCATGGGAATGCTACCGTTGGAGGGCAGATCTGGAATTTCCAGCTTCTACTGTGGCTGAGAATGTTAGGTTAGGTCTTCAGGATAGTACATCTACTTTTGTACTTTGGATAGTGACTTGACCTTTAACCTCGTAGACTTCTGATCAGAAGAATGCTTCTTGTTGGAACTTGTGAAGCTCGTTGATCAGAGTCAGAGGGAAGCATGGATCCTCTGACCGTTGTACCTTTTGATTCTAAACTCAGAGGGAAGTACTTGGTCTTCAGAGCCATTTTGCTTTTGGACTTCAGAGTCTCCACTTTTCAGCTTCTGGATCTTCAGAGTCATCTACACCATCAGAACATCTGAACCTTCAGATTGTCTGGGTTGTCAGAACGTCTGGATCTTCAGAACTTCAAGTGAGTTGAGTCCATGTTAGAGCTTGATTAACTTTAGATCTTCTGAAGCTTTTCTACAGTTCAGATTGAACATAGAGATTGCGAAAGCGTTGCTTGGGTCACTCTTTAAGCACAGTGCTTCTGATTTGTGTGAGATGATATTAAGGTCAGAGCCTGTAAATAGAACACTCAGAAAAACACGTTAGAGTACCATAATTGTTCATACTAAAATGTTAACTTGTAATCATCAAAACATAGAGTTGTACTACTCGATCAAAACTTGATCTTACAATCTCCCCCTTTTTGATGATGACAAAACCAAGTATTTTGATGAACAATTCTTAAACAATAAACTGAACTCACTCAGAGTTTAGAGAAATAAAATTAGACTTATCCTGATGTGAATGGTTTATTCTGCTCATTCTGAATTCAAGTCACAACTTGATTCTGAGCTTAGCTGCTCCTGAATCTAAGACTTATTGAAAACGTTAGTAAAATCTAGATTATGAGGTAAATAATATAAGAGTTCAGAGTGAAAAACTTATGACATAGATGAATTGAAATAATCAGAGCGCATAAGTATTCAGAGTCAACAGTAGGGTATCAGAGTCAACTAAAATCACTTCAGAAGAAGTGAAATGTATTCCTTGTATTTGCCCAGTGATACATCTATGATCATAAAGGTGGAACTCTTAAATTCTCCAAAAGAAAAAATAAATCACACTAACACAGCTTACACATCAAAAACTGGGTTATACTCCCCCTTTTTGTCATAAGCAAAAAACATGGGGTGTGAAAAACTTAGTTTGAAGTACAAGGTACTCCTCCTTAGAGAAGGTCTAAGTTTCAAAAAGATGGAGAAAATAAAAAGATGCATGAAAAAGAGATAAGCGAATTAAAGAAAGGAATTAATGCGAATGTAGAACGTTTACCACCGGCCACGGGAGTAGAGAGAAGCTTCAGTTACCAAGGACTTATCCTCGAGAAACTGTAGGAGCAATAACTTCCGGAGAGAAGATGAAGCTTATATAAAGCGATTAGGAACAAAGTAAGCTTCACAACACGATCAATTCCAAATATAAGAAAATGGCATCATACATGATTGCATTAGAGGAGCTCAGGAAGAAGGCCTTTGAAGAAGACTTGTTCTTGAATGTTAGGCATCCTGATGGTTCGAGAACCATACATGAGCGAATTACAGTGCTGCTGGAAGAAGATCTTAGTCCAGAGTTGGAAAAGGATCTGAAGGAGTTCCTCTGCTTCGTGGAGGAGATTCAGGAGCTGAGCCAGCTGGAGCTGAATCTGTTGGAAGAGAAGGAAGCAGTGGAGAAAAGACTCGAGACGATGGAGGACAGTCTGGAGAAGAATGAGCTGAGCATCAAGCTCGTCAACATAGAATATACACTGGATCGTCTGGAGAGGGAAAGAGTGGAGCAGCGCTAAGAATGTAGAAGAATGAGGAAGGATCCTCCATTCTAGGGTTATGGATATGTATGATGTAATGTATTGCTTATGATCTTTATATGAATAAAGAAAGGTTTTCAAACATATGTTATGATTAATGCAGAAAAGAGACAAACACTTAGGAAAAATAAGTAAATATAACACAAAGAAGCAAATATCATAAAGTTATAAAAGAGAAAACTAAAAATTATCAATTAAGGAAGAAAAGATGATAGAAGTCCTAAAACTAGGGCTTTGTAGTGCGACGCAGAAGCTCTTGAAGTGCTTGATTCATGTCGATCAGGAGAGTCTCATGAGTGTTGAGACGTTGTTCCAAAATGTCAAGTCTGGAAGACCTTGGCAGATTCGAAGTAGATGGAACATCCTGAGCAGAGTGAGGAGCTTGAGTGGATTGAGAGGCAGCACTTGTGAAAGGTACTGGTGCAAGAACTTGACATCTTAGAGCTTCAGCCTGTAATCTTTCAGCTTCTTTCAGAGCTTCTAGCTTTTGTTCAGCTTCTAGGCGTGCAGCTTCTTCTGCTTGTTCTTTCTTCTTTCTGGCTTCCTCAACAGCTTTAAGTAACTCAACTCTTAGCTGTTGCTCATGCAGAGCCAATCTTCTGTTGAAACGCTGCCTAGCAGCTTTAATCCTCTGATCCCGTTCAGATCTGAGATGACTCATCATAAAAGGAACTTGAGCAATTATCCAATCACTCAGATGATTCCATTCTTCAGCAACAGAGTCAGGATTCTCACTAAGGTCAGTGTGGCCTTGCACGTTGCGAATCATTAATGATGCTTCGTAATTAAACACACTGATGCACTCAAGAAGGGAGTTTGGCTTGAGATATGTAAGGGAACAATGAAGAGATTGGTTTCAGGAGAAGTGGGGTGGTTGCTGCTATTGGCTTCAGAAACACCTTGAGGAGAACCAACATCTAAAGTTTGAGCATTTGAATTGTTGATCTCAAGGTTAGGCTGAGAGATTTCAACCTTAGGGTTTGGAGATCTAACCGAGGAATGGTTAGATACTGAGTTTTCTGGTTCTGGTTGAACAGGTTCTGGTTGGATTGGTTGAGATAAAGGGTCTGCTGCATTCAGAGGGACAACTTGTATAGGATGATCTGGGTCAACTAGACGTTCTGGTCTAGGTCCAGGGTATCTCCTTGGACTAGGTACAGTATGATAGTACTCAGGAATGGAAGACTCCTTTTCTTTCCTTATTTGGTCAAATTTGCGAAGAGATTTAGAGTTATTGGAGGGTGAGGAGTCAGCAACATTTGTGGGAAATGATACAGAGGGACAGGGAGTCGTGGTTTCTGTATCAGTTGTCTTGCGAACCTGACGATATGATGCTCTGGGGATAGAGTGATCAGAGGTTCTGGGTTCAGGTCCAGATTGTTCTAAGATGATGGGTTCAGAAGCTTGTGGGTTGTATTGAATGGTTATGAGTGAGGTAGGTTCAGAGGGTCTTGGCGTCTGAAGCATGTTCCAAAGAGGAGCTTCTTCATGAGAAGGTTGGAAAAATGAAGATCTAGGTGAATTGGGTGGAGAAGTGGTTTGTTCAGCTGGTTGGGACTCTGGAATAGGAGTGAGTGGGGTGGCAGTTCGAGTAAGAAGTGCAGTAATAGTGAGTGCATCAAGTGAATTTAAATCATCATCAGTATCTGTAACAGCAGACTTACTTGATGATCGCACTGCAGACCTAGTAACTCTGGCAGGAGCCTCAACTCTGGAGTCTTCAACAGCTGATTCCACACGAGTAGGCTTCACCACTATTCTCACTTGCTTCTTTTTCTTCTTTGGTGGAGGAGGAATGATGAAAGGATATTTAATGAAGAAGTTTTCCTCCACTAACTACTATCAAATCCCTTTCAAGACTCAATTGTAGTATAGTATCGGGTTTTGTCGTCTCCACAGGGATTGTGTTGCTACGTATTAATCTCACCAGCTAGACATTGTTTGAACAATTTAACCATGATATGTGTTTTATTTAGATTTAAATAAGGGAAAAGAAAAATAAAGCGATAAAAGAAGTTCACGGAGGTAAACAAAGAAGAAAGCGTATTTGGAAAATGAGTTCACTTGATTTACAACTTATTCTCAACCAATATACTTTTATAAGATGAAATTAGCATTTAAGATGTCGATAAGAGTTATTCACCCACTAATTTCTTAGCTAAGTGAATCTACCAATTAAGAACCTAGCCTTAATTCCTTAAGTCCTAGTGATCATAAAAGGAGCATTATAGCACATACCTACTCGATAAGACATTCCCAAGCTCTGTTCCTAACCTAAGAAGTTCATGTCCTAGTGGATAGTGTAACACCCCGATTTCGGTGGCGTCACTTTAGTAACCAAAATAAACTTAATGCGGAAAAACGTGAATATTTTTTTTTATAACAATAACTAAGACAAGACGGAATTAAATAAAACCCAACAATAACAAAAATCAGAACTAATATACAATATATAAACAGCCCCCGCTGTAGTAGCAACCTCGTCACGAGTAACCTCCAGTGACGGAAAGAAAAGTGCAACGCCCGTAGGCAATATATACAAACCAAATGAAAAGGGTGAAGTGCCCGCAACATTATCCCTCAAAACTGAGAATCAGCTGACCCAATGGCCTGAAAATGAGACTTCCTAAGTCCAACCAACTCTCTGTGATTCCCGTAAGGAAACCACACAAAAAGCTATAGGCGGATCTACCCTGTCCCCTAAGTAACAAATGAAGCAAGACTGTCAGAGCTAAAACTCTACTCCTACACTAATCCTAACTCGAGGAGCTCATACCAACACTCAAAACTATGTGCTAGCATGATCGTCGTCTGAATCAGAATCCAGAACGACCAAGTCTACCAACCCTATCCGTCCTCCCCTCGCAACCGCAGTGCGCTCCGATGCTGGACTCACGGGCTTAGGGCCCGAACCCTGATCATCGATGATCGCAACGGAGGGTGCACTAGACCCTGCCGAAGACACTCCCACTGGAATCTCCTCTGAGGGATCCTCCTCGTCTGAAGACAATGGTGGTGGTGGTGGTCCTCCAAGTCCTGGTCCACAGTGAACGCCCGGTGGCAAGTTGAAGCTGATAGAGCATCGCCTCAACACTCCTGACCTCAGAAGTCCTCCGCTATCCACGTGATCCTCCATGATGCGCCCCGAATACGTCGCTCAATGGCTCGCGGGGTCAACCACCCACGACCCGGGGTCGTCCTGATCGATCATCTCATACCTAATCCCCCCCGAAGGGTGGACCATGGTGTACCAATCCGCAATATTCGTCTGACAAAAGGCGTTGTCCGCCAAAATACACACAGAAGACGCGAGGGTCAACTCTAAAGAACTATGTAGATAATAAACCCAATAGGTACAAATAATAGATAGCCACTTAGGCTTATAGCTAAAGATGTCATTCCTAGAGTTGCATGTTCCACAAAATCATAAACGCAATAATAGCAGATAGCATGTTCCAAATAGGTTTAACAGTTACCAATCACACTCAACAACTAAATTAGTATGCATGTTGCATGATATGTATGCAGGTTAACCCAGTCAACCACATGCATTCCGGAAAAGGATGGACATCAAACGGATCAGCCCTAACACCAGCCACGGTGGAGCCATTTCGGCCCGCGTGCCTCTTACTCCAACAGGGATAGTCAGATCAGCAGTAAACCCGTAGGTCTGCCATTTCGGTCTGCTACAAGAGACGTCTACAAACGCTCTTTCACGGCATTCCGGGTCTTATGACCATTTTGGAAACCGACGAGGTCCAGAGTACGTCCTGTGTTAATACCTCATTAATGTTGCATGTGTGCAAAATGATTAGTCAAACAACGTCTCCGTCCTCACTCGACACGTCGCCACGTGTTCTAGGGAAGTTAAAGTCTCTAAAAGCTTACCCTAAGGTAAAGTCGATTCTGCGACCAAAAGACACACTTCATAACGACACATAGCTGCTCCAACAGCACCACAACTAACGCTGCTCCAACAGCACAATAACAAACGCTGCTCCAACAGCACAACAATAAACGTTGCTCCAACAGCACAACAACAAACGCTCAATACTTGGATCCGACGACACTCCTCCTTTGTTTCCAAAACTAAGATTTGACTTCCAATGCCTTCCTTCGAGGTTGTTATCATTACTTAAAGATTTAGAGGTTATTTAAGGTCTTATGAGTTTTCTTTATAAAATAGATTCCATTTTGTCTTATCGCAAGTCTTATACATTTTCAGGATCTCCCAATCCCAAGTCGCTTCCAGAGGATGTCTCGATCCACTAAACAAAATTAAGGCCCGAACCTCGTTCGTCCTATCAGACTCTCTCAAAACTCTCAAAATAAAAATCGGCATGACCTGCCCGCTATTCTCACCATTCAGAATCTCAGATTCCAGTACAGAGCATATTTAAATCATCACAATCAACAACATGTCATATATCAATAAATCGCATCATAAACACTTAGCACTTAGCATATAAAGCATGCACCACACATCCTAGATTACCCACATAGCACATAGCATGTAAGTCAATCTCAAAAACATTAAGTAGATTCATCATCTACATTGTCAGCCGAAGCCTCAGAAAACATTTTCCAATCACACACAATTCCAGTGCATAAACAGTAAACAATGTCGAAAAATCGACCCTAAGCATTAACTAGAGATTCAGTGAGAAGCCCTCACCTGAAGGTTCTCCAGAGCGATCGTCTAGCGTTTCCTCGTACTCAAAGTGTTGGTCCTCGGGGAAATCCTCAAAATCACCTTTACAATAAAATCACAGAATACTATCAGAATCTATCGGAAACTAAGCTATCGATACTTACTAAGGTTACTCGAAGTAATCTATACCCTAAGGTACGATAAACTAGCGCGAAAGGGCAAGTTCTCGGAAAAGGAAATTTCCTCCTCCCCCTCTAATAGGCTCGGCCACTTTTCACAATTATGGGGCTCGATTTTTCTTCGATCAAACTTGGTTCCTATGCTTTCATTAGCCGTAACTAAGGGCATTCTGAACTCGGAAAAATTATCGGATCAAAAACTGTCGCAGGGGTATTTTGGTCATGATTTTTAACTTAGGATTTTCAAAACTGAATTCCCAAAAATAAAATTTTGCAGGGACGTCACCAACGACGTTTATGACAACTAATCCTACTAGCACTAAGCTAAGGCGATAGTTGAAAACTTAAAGGTTGAAGCTTTACTTCAAAAACTATAAAAATGGGTATTTTAGGCTCAAATTGATTCCGGCGGAATTCCGGCGACATAACGGAAAATCTAATCCGGCAGAAGTGATCTTGGGCACATATAGAAGAGGTTTAGAATCAGAAATGAAAGATTCAGGATAGTTTTGCAAAAATCCATAAACTATCAGCTCAGAAAACTCTACAGAAAAGCTATAGAAAAAGCGATCGGAGGTAAGGATTAGCGACTATACCTCGAAGCCTTGAAGTAGGAACTGATTGATCGACGATCAAGCAAACGATGAAGAAAATCTTCTCTTCTCCCTCCCTTGTAGAACTCGCGGCCTTGATGAAGAAAATGGAGGAAAATTTGAGTTTTTCTTCCTTTCTTTGCTATATATAAAGGTTGGAAATTCGCGGGAAAATGAAAGTTTCGCGAATCCGATTTCTCCGGCGTCATTCTCCGTGAATTAATAGATATGTTTTGGCCAAAGAATTCCAAAACTATAAAGAGGTCTCCTTGTATTTTTGGCAACTAAAGCATAGTCGGTATAAAACTATTTTACCCGATAAGTTGCTTTTTGCATCGAATGTCGGAATGGAAAACTTCCTTCGGAAGAAAGATTGAAATCATCAAGAGAAATGGGTGTACGCGTGTGGAATATTCATTTGAAGCTCTGAATAGAAAAAGTCTTCATTGTCGAGAAATTCTAGGGTTTTGAAATACCAGGGTTTCGGTTTCGGCAAATTTCCGATGATTGGAATCGGACGTTCGTAGATCCTAGAGTTTCGCCTCGAAACGATTGTGATATATGGAAAAAGAGAAATTCTAACATTTCTCTGAAGATTTTTGGAATTAACTGCCATCGTGCCTAAAAGTGAAAATTAGCTATATACTAGGGTTTCTGACCTAGGTTTAAGCGTAAAACGTTCGTGCTATGACTTTTATCGATCATAATGTAATCCTTGAACTCTTCCTGAACTTTCTCCTTCATAAATATTTTTCGTTTAATAAACTTTCGTTCAGGTTTCCCTTCACATTACATCAATCCTAATCGTGAATAAGAAGTTTATTCACTTAGCATAAGCTTAAAAACTTGGGCCTTACATTACTACCCTCCAAAAAGAAAGTTTCGACCTCGAAACTTAAGGGTTAGTAAAAAGTTCTGGGTATTGTTCTTGAATCTTCTCCTTCAGCTCCCATGTCGCATCACCGGTGTCTTTATTCCAAATGACCTTCACTAACTCGATCTCTTTCCCCCTTAACTGTTTTATCCTGGTGTCACCAATGCTAATTGGCGGTGTCTCGAAAGACAGATCATCCTTCAACTCGATGTCATCCAGCTCGATAACATGTGTCAGATCCGCAATATATTTCCTCAGTTGTGACACGTGGAATACGTCATGAATGTTTGATAGAAATGGAGGTAGTGCAATCTGATATGCGACTGATCCAATTCGACGAGTGATCTGATACGGTCCAATAAACTTGGGCGTAAGTTTCTTCGACTTGATGGCTCGACCAACTCCCGTCGTCTGAGTAACTCTCAGAAATACGTGATCTCCTTCTTCGAATTCCAGAGTTCTGCGCCTCTGATCGGCATAACTCTTCTGTCTACTCTGAGAAGTCTTCATCTTCTCTCTGATCTGCTTGATCTTCTCAGTGGTCTGTTGCAGCAGTTCCGGTCCTACCAACAGATTTTCTCCGTTTTGGTACCAACACAAAGGTGTTCTACACTTGCGGCCATACAAAGCCTCATACGGTGCCATACCAATGCTCGTATGAAAACTGTTGTTGTATGTGAACTCAATCAATGGCAATAAGGTATCCCAACTGCCCTTGTTGTCTAGAACGCAAGCGCGTAGCAAATCCTCCAACGACTGAATAGTTCTCTCAGTCTGTCCATCAGTCTGCGGATGATAAGCAGAACTTAGTCTCAGCCTCGTACCCAAAGCCTCTTGAAGAGCTCCCCAAAAATGTGATGTAAACTTCGGGTCTCGATCGGAAACAATACTTGTCGGTACTCCGTGAAGTCGTACAATCTCGGATATGTAAATCTCTGACAGTTTCTCCACATTGTACGTAGTTCTCACAGGTACGAAATGAGCCGACTTAGTCAGTCGATCCACGATTACCCAAATAGAATCGTAGCCCCTCTGAGTTCTTGGCAAGGCCACGACGAAATCCATCGATATGCTATCCCATTTCCATTCTGGCACATCCAAGCTTTGTAGCATACCTGAAGACTTCTGATGTTCCACCTTTGCCTTCTGACATGTCAGCTACTTGTCTTTTCATTCCTGGCCACCAAAAATTCACCTTCAAGTCCTGGTATATCTTCTTCATTCCAGGATGAATGCTTAACTTGCTCTTGTGACCTTCATCCATAATCAATCTTCTTAAGTCAGGGTTGTTAGGTACACAAACCCTATCCTTGCACCGTAGGATATTGTCACTTCCTACCTTGAATTCTGGGTCTTTACCTTGACTTACCAAATTCCTTTTCCCGAGCAGAAACTCATCTTGTAACTGTTGGTCTCGGATTTCTTCCATTAATCCATTGGTAATTCTGATCATCCCAAACTTCAGTTCTCCCTCGGATAATTTCACATCCAAGCTCATATCTCGAAATTGTTCCAGCAGTTGCAGCTCCTTCACCATCATCGACGAGATATGCATCTTCCTGCTCAAGGCATCAACAACCACGTTCGCCTTTCCAGGATGATATTGCAGGGTGAACTCGTAATCTTTGAGAAATTCCATCCACCTACGCTGTCTCATGTTCAGCTCCTTCTGCTCAAACAGGTACTTCAAGCTCTTATGATCGCTAAATATGGTGAAATTGCATCCATATAAGTGATGTCTCCAAATCTTCAGCGCAAACACGATTGCAGCCAGCTCCAAGTCATGAGTTGGATAATTCTTCTCATGCACCTTCAGTTGTCTTGACGCATAAGCAACCACCTTCTGATGTTGCATCAGCACACATCCCAAACCTTGATGCGAAGCATCACAGTATACCTCATAAGGATCCTCCGGTTGCGGTAGGACGAGTACAGGTGACGTCGTCAAACGTTCCTTCATCGTCTGAAAACTAGTTTCACACACTTCAGTCCATGCGAAAGGTTGGTCCTTCCTCATCAGTTGAGTCAAAGGTCCAACTATCTTCGCGAAATTCTCGATGAAACGGCGATAGTATCCCGCCAAACCGACAAAACTTCTGATCTCAGTCACTGTCTTCGGTCGTTCCCATGACAATACGGTCTCTACCTTTGCTGGGTCCACAGCTATACCCTCCTTAGAGATCACATGGCCTAAGAATTTTACCTCTTCGAGCCAAAATTCGCACTTGACAGGATTGGCATACAACTCCTTCTCCCTCAGCACTTGTAAAACCTGTCGCAAGTGCTCCTCATGTTCCTCAGCATTCTTTGAGTAGATCAGGATATCGTCGATAAACACTACGACGAATCGATCCAAGAATGTATGGAAAGTCATATTCATGTAAGCCATGAATATTGCCGGTGCATTTGTCACCCCAAATGGCATCACTAAGTACTCATAGTGTCCATAACGGGTTCTGAATGCCGTCTTCTGAATATCCTCGGTCTTGACTCTGATTTGATGATAACCCGACTTCAGGTCGATCTTCGAGAATATTGTAGCTCCTCGCAGTTGATCCATCAAATCATCAATCCTAGGTAACGGATACCTATTCTTGACGGTTACTTTGTTCAGTTGCCGGTAGTCGACACATAATCTCGACTTTCCGTCCTTCTTCTTCACCAATAAAACTGGCGCTCCCCAAGGTGAAACGCTTGGTCGTATAAATCCCTTCGACAGAAGATCTTCGAGTTGGGACTTCAGTTCCACTAGCTCCGCAGGTGCCATACGATATGGTGCAATCGAAATCGGCCCTGTTCCCGGTACGATGTCTATCGCAAACTCAATGTCGCGTACAGGAGGCAATCCAGGTACATCGCCAGGAAAAACATCCGTGAATTCTTTCACCACTGGAATACTGTCCACTTCCGGGTTCCCTTTGCTCTCCAAGTTCAGCAAAACAGAGTACTCCTGAGATCCCTCGTTCAAAGCGACGTTGATGTGATTGGCGGATAGATACTCGGAAAGATCCGAATCAGGGAATACCACTCTCTTTCGGTTGCAGTCCAAAAGACAATGATAGCGGGACAACCAATCCATTCCTAGGATAACATCTAGGTTCTTAAGAGTTAGGCATACTAGGTTAGCATGGTAGATCCTATTGTTGTATGTTATCGGACAATACATGCATGCTGAATTAGCAAGTAGAGTCTTGGCAGGAGTAGTAACTATCAAATCGAAGCTCAAAGCAGTAATAGGAAGTCTTAATCTGATTGCACACTCTCTAGAGATAAAAGAATGCGTTGCACCGGAATCAAAAAGTACGGATAGAAGATTACCGTCAATCCCGCAGTCGCCTCTAATCAGTCCATCGACTCCCTCAGCATCCTCACCATCCATGGTGTAGACTCTCGCCTTCGCAGCAGGACGCTTCCCTCGAGCTGTGTTGACGGTTGGTTCCGCCTTTGGTACCTTACACTGTGCCGCAGTATGCCCCAGTTTATTACAGTTGTAACATTGAGGCTTCGTGTCGGGACAATCACGAGCATAATGCCCTGACTTCCCACACTTGAAGCAAACCAGTTCCCGGTTCTGAGTCTGACCTCCTGAACCACCAGCAGCACCCACCATGGGCCTGTAAGATCCCGAAGCAAACCCTCTACCAGCAGGACGCTGATACGGCCTCCTGTTCTGAAACCTCCCCCTGTTCTGAATATTCTGGGAGCCCGACCTCATCGGCCCTCCAGTTCCAGCCCGGTTCAACCTCCGGTTCTTCATCAGCTCCACTTCAGTGGCTTTCTCCACCAATGATTGGAATCGCATGATTCCCAGTGGCCTCACTGAGTCCTCAATATCCGGCCTCAGTCCATTCACGAAGCGCTTGCACATGTAGCGCTCGTCAACATGATCATTAAAGAATTGGAAATGCTTCGCCAAAGACTCCAGCTTCGAAGCAAATTCCGGTACAGACATACCTCCCTGACGGAGTGTCAAAAACTGCGCCTCCCTCTCATCCCGGGCACTTGTCGGAAAATACTTTTCCAAGAACGCGGTCCGGAACGAGTTCCAGTTGATCTCTTCATGGTTGGCTTCCATGATTCCCCTGGTGCCCTTCCACCAGTATTCAGCATCTCCTAGCAGAAGATAAGTCGCCATGCCCACCTTGGCACCCTCAACAGTTTGCAGAACACCGAAAATCTTCTCGATTTCCTGGATCCAGAGATCCGCTGCGTCTGGATCAGTACCACCAGAGAACTTTGGTGGGTTTTGCCTCCTGAAGTCATTGAGGCCTTTGTTCTGGTCCAGAGTTATTTCCCTCTGGCGCTGATGTTGTTCACGTGCTTCTTCAGCAGCACGCCTCATGGCGTTATCATTCGCCTGTGCGGTAACGGCTTGGGCCATAGTGGCCATCATCTCAGCTAGTTGATTGGTATTCACCATGTTCTGTTAAAGGAAGCAAAAAGTCAGTACTCATCATAAGATAGCATCCAGCATCACTATACAATATGATTAAGCAATAACTTCAATCAATTCTAAGCGAAAAATCGCTTGCAGACAATCAATTTTCACTCTTTGCAGAGTCACACAACCTAGCACAGAAGACCTATTCCCCAACAACTCCCGAAAGACTCGACCGTGCTCTGATACCACAATGTAACACCCCGATTTCGGTGGCGTCACTTTAGTAACCAAAATAAACTTAATGCGGAAAAACGTGAATATTTTTTTTTTTATAATAATAACTAAGACAAGACGGAATTAAATAAAACCCAACAATAACAAAAATCAGAACTAATAAACAATATATAAACAGCCCCCGCTGTAGTAGCAACCTCGTCACGAGTAACCTCCAGTGACGGAAAGAAAAGTGCAACGCCCGTAGGCAATATATACAAACCAAATGAAAAGGGTGAAGTGCCCGCAACACTATCCCTCAAAACTGAGAATCAGCTGACCCAATGGCCTGAAAATGAGACTTCCTAAGTCCAACCAACTCTCTGTGATTCCCGTAAGGAAACCACACAAAAAGCTATAGGCGGATCTACCCTGTCCCCTAAGTAACAAATGAAGCAAGACTGTCAGAGCTAAAACTCCACTCCTACACTAATCCTAACTCGAGGAGCTCATACCAACACTCAAAACTATGTGCTAGCATGATCGTCGTCTGAATCAGAATCCAGAACGACCAAGTCTACCAACCCTATCCGTCCTCCCCTCGCAACCGCAGTGCGCTCCGATGCTGGACTCACGGGCTTAGGGCTCGAACCCTGATCATCGATGATCGCAACGGAGGGTGCACTAGACCCTGCCGAAGACACTCCCACTGGAATCTCCTCTGAGGGATCCTCCTCGTCTGAAGACAATGGTGGTGGTGGTGGTCCTCCAAGTCCTGGTCCACAGTGAACGCCCGGTGGCAAGTTGAAGCTGATAGAGCATCGCCTCAACACTCCTGACCTCAGAAGTCCTCCGCTATCCACGTGATCCTCCATGATGCGCCCCGAATACGTCGCTCGATGGCTCGCGGGGTCAACCACCCACGACCCGGGGTCGTCCTGATCGATCATCTCATACCTAATCCCCCCCGAAGGGTGGACCATGGTGTACCAATCCGCAATATTCGTCTGACAAAAGGCGTTGTCCGCCAAAATACACACAGAAGACGCGAGGGTCAACTCTAAAGAACTATGTAGATAATAAACCCAATAGGTACAAATAATAGATAGCCACTTAGGCTTATAGCTAAAGATGTCATTCCTAGAGTTGCATGTTCCACAAAATCATAAACGCAATAATAGCAGATAGCATGTTCCAAATAGGTTTAACAGTTACCAATCACACTCAACAACTAAATTAGTATGCATGTTGCATGATATGTATGCAGGTTAACCCAGTCAACCACATGCATTCCGGAAAAGGATGGACATCAAACGGATCAGCCCTAACACCAGCCACGGTGGAGCCATTTCGGCCCGCGTGCCTCTTACTCCAACAGGGATAGTCAGATCAGCAGTAAACCCGTAGGTCTGCCATTTCGGTCTGCTACAAGAGACGTCTACAAACGCTCTTTCACGGCATTCCGGGTCTTATGACCATTTTGGAAACCGACGAGGTCCAGAGTACGTCCTGTGTTAATACCTCATTAATGTTGCATGTGTGCAAAATGATTAGTCAAACAACGTCTCCGTCCTCACTCGACACGTCGCCACGTGTTCTAGGGAAGTTAAAGTCTCTAAAAGCTTACCCTAAGGTAAAGTCGATTCTGCGACCAAAAGACACACTTCATAACGACACATAGCTGCTCCAACAGCACCACAACTAACGCTGCTCCAACAGCACAATAACAAACGCTGCTCCAACAGCACAACAATAAACGCTGCTCCAACAGCACAACAACAAACGCTCAATACTTGGATCCGACGACACTCCTCCTTTGTTTCCAAAACTAAGATTTGACTTCCAATGCCTTCCTTCGAGGTTGTTATCATTACTTAAAGATTTAGAGGTTATTTAAGGTCTTATAAGTTTTCTTTATAAAATAGATTCCATTTTGTCTTATCGCAAGTCTTATACATTTTCAGGATCTCCCAATCCCAAGTCGCTTCCAGAGGATGTCTCGATCCACTAAACAAAATTAAGGCCCGAACCTCGTTCGTCCTATCAGACTCTCTCAAAACTCTCAAAATAAAAATCGGCATGACCTGCCCGCTATTCTCACCATTCAGAATCTCAGATTCCAGTACAGAGCATATTTAAATCATCACAATCAACAACATGTCATATATCAATAAATCGCATCATAAACACTTAGCACTTAGCATATAAAGCATGCACCACACATCCTAGATTACCCACATAGCACATAGCATGTAAGTCAATCTCAAAAACATTCAGTAGATTCATCATCTACATTGTCAGCCGAAGCCTCAGAAAACATTTTCCAATTACACACAATTCCAGTGCATAAACAGTAAACAATGTCGAAAAATCGACCCTAAGCATTAACTAGAGATTCAGTGAGAAGCCCTCACCTGAAGGTTCTCCAGAGCGATCGTCTAGCGTTTCCTCGTACTCAAAGTGTTGGTCCTCGGGGAAATCCTCAAAATCACCTTTACAATAAAATCACAGAATACTATCAGAATCTATCGGAAACTAAGCTATCGATACTTACTAAGGTTACTCGAAGTAATCTATACCCTAAGGTACGATAAACTAGCGCGAAAGGGCAAGTTCTCGGAAAAGGAAATTTCCTCCTCCCCCTCTAATAGGCTCGGCCACTTTTCACAATTATGGGGCTCGATTTTTCTTCGATCAAACTTGGTTCCTATGCTTTCATTAGCCGTAACTAAGGGCATTCTGAACTCGGAAAAATTATCGGATCAAAAACTGTCGCAGGGGTATTTTGGTCATGATTTTTAACTTAGGATTTTCAAAACTGAATTCCCAAAAATAAAATTTTGCAGGGACGTCACCAACGACGTTTATGACAACTAATCCTACTAGCACTAAGCTAAGGCGATAGTTGAAAACTTAAAGGTTGAAGCTTTACTTCAAAAACTATAAAAATGGGTATTTTAGGCTCAAATTGATTCCGGCGGAATTCCGGCGACATAACGGAAAATCTAATCCGGCAGAAGTGATCTTGGGCACATATAGAAGAGGTTTAGAATCAGAAATGAAAGATTCAGGATAGTTTTGCAAAAATCCATAAACTATCAGCTCAGAAAACTCTACAGAAAAGCTATGGAAAAAGCGATCGGAGGTAAGGATTAGCGACTATACCTCGAAGCCTTGAAGTAGCAACTGATTGATCGACGATCAAGCAAACGATGAAGAAAATCTTCTCTTCTCCCTCCCTTGTAGAACTCGCGGCCTTGATGAAGAAAATGGAGGAAAATTTGAGTTTTTCTTCCTTTCTTTGCTATATATAAAGGTTGGAAATTCGCGGGAAAATGAAAGTTTCGCGAATCCGATTTCTCCGGCGTCATTCTCCGTGAATTAATAGATATGTTTTGGCCAAAGAATTCCAAAACTATAAAGAGGTCTCCTTGTATTTTTGGCAACTAAAGCATAGTCGGTATAAAACTATTTTACCCGATAAGTTGCTTTTTGCATCGAATGTCGGAATGGAAAACTTCCTTCGGAAGAAAGATTGAAATCATCAAGAGAAATGGGTGTACGCGTGTGGAATATTCATTTGAAGCTCTGAATAGAAAAAGTCTTCATTGTCGAGAAATTCTAGGGTTTTGAAATACCAGGGTTTCGGTTTCGGCAAATTTCCGATGATTGGAATCGGACGTTCGTAGATCCTAGAGTTTCGCCTCGAAACGATTGTGATATATGGAAAAAGAGAAATTCTAACATTTCTCTGAAGATTTTCGGAATTAACTGCCATCGTGCCTAAAAGTGAAAATTAGCTATATACTAGGGTTTCTGACCTAGGTTTAAGCGTAAAACGTTCGTGCTATGACTTTTATCGATCATAATGTAATCCTTGAACTCTTCCTGAACTTTCTCCTTCATAAATATTTTTCGTTTAATAAACTTTCGTTCAGGTTTCCCTTCACATTACATCAATCCTAATCGTGAATAAGAAGTTTATTCACTTAGCATAAGCTTAAAAACTTGGGCCTTATAGATAGAATCCCTGACTGTCACTCAAGAAATCCTAATAGTTCCTACTAGATAATCCTATCCTAGAGAGGTGAGTATCCCGACTTGTCACTCGGTTTAGATCTCTTTTCCAACTCATGATATTCATACCTAAGAGTTAATGTCTCCTATTGTCACCTAGAAAACCTCAACCCTACCTAAGACATGTCTTTCTTAAGATGACTGATGCAAGAATGGTTTCTCTCATTAACTAAACTCACACCAACTTTTCAATTGTCATGCAAATCCTAAAAATCATCATATTGGCAAAAGATACATGAACGCGCAAAGAGAATTAATAACCTAAGACATAAGAATTTTTCCCCTTTTATGAACTAAGCCTACATTAACCCATATCAATTTCTCAATCTATTTATGAATTAATATAAACTCTTTAGAACACCAATTAACCAATTGAAGCATTAATCATAGAGAGAAACACCAAATAATGAAAATTCATACTTATAATTGCATAAAAGTATATTGAATAAGAGAGAAAATCAAATTAAGTCATCCCAAATACTAAAAGAGAGTCAACACAAAAATAGGTAAAGAGAAAAACAAAACCCAAAATAGAACGGAGCCATGGACGTCCGGAGAAGCTGTCACCTCCTCCATGCCCCTGACACCGGCCCTCAAGGGCCTAGCCTTCCTCTCCACCAAGAAATTGCCTCCAAGTCTCCCAAAGGTTTTTTTATTTGGTTTAGGAGAAATTTATAGTGTTTTTTCGTGTTCTGGGCCTATTTTGTCTTTTTCTGGCGCAGCAGATGATTCAGTGCGGACGCGCCCATTGTAAAGCTGTGCACTCGCGCGATCCTGGGCTTTCATTTCCAGAGTCCTCCACGTGTCATGATCAGAAGCGCAGGTGCATGATAAGCTTGTGCACTTGCGCTCCACATGATTCCAGCCTCCAGAATTCTTTTTTAATTCAGAATTTTCTCTATCTTCTCCTAAAATAAAGCAAATAAAAATAGATAAGAGATAAAAATAAGATAACACCTTAAAATAAAATTATCTAATACTAAATTAAGGTAAATAAATCCTAATAGTAATTAAATAGAATATAAAGCTAATTTAAATCCTAATAAAATCTAGAAAAATAATATAAAATGTAGAAAAATACTAAAACTAAATAAAAATATTAAAATGCATGAAATAAGCCTAAAGTGTCCTAAAATGACTAAAATATCTTAAATAATATATTAAAATGCATGCAAATAAACTAGAAAAATAACCTTAAATCCCGGGTCATCAAGGAACATCATCATCATCACCATCAGATGGAGCATCTGGCTTGGTGGGTTCCTCATGCTTTCTCTTGGGCTTGTCAGCCTTCTTCTTCTTCTGATCAACACCATCAGAAGGATCAGACTCTTCAGAGGATTCCTCTAAGATGATTTTTCTCTTCTTCTTCCTAGGAGGAGAATCAAACTCTAGAGCTGGTGGCAGGGTTCTGAAGAACTCGTCCACATCTATCTCATAACCTTGTTGCCTCAAATCATCTATATAGCACAAAATAGCAGTTGGATCATCTGCTTGGGACCATAGAGGATAATCTGTCAGAGAGACTCTTCTTTTTCTGATTTCATCAGAGGTGTCTTCATGAACAGGTGCAACCTTTGTCTTGATCAATCCCATCTTCTTCAAGGATGTCGAAGTGAAGACATCACCAGCAACGGTCGACAGATCCTCTGTGCATCCTGGTGTAATTAGATCTTCTATAAATTTGCTCTCAATGAAGAGGTCTGAGAGCAGTCTTCCAAAAGGAATGTATCTGATGGCAGACTTTAGAGAAGCAGTGGTTCTAGATTTCCTGATACACTCTTTGAGGTAAGAGAACAGGAAGAAGGGAAGACAGATCTTCTTGCGATCTTGGATGAAGAACAACATCACTTTCTGACAAAAGTTGATGTAGTCTGGAGAGCTTCCCTTTGGTCTCTGATTGATGCAGTGAAGCAGAATCTTGTGCCAAATCCTTAGCTTAGGATAAGCTCCACTACTTTGTAATCACTCTTGCCAGGTTTATAGTTTGTGTAGAGAGCCTTGTTGATTTCTTCCTTGGTCCTGGGTTTCACCTTTGATTCCGTCAGTTGGAATCTGTATCCTGTGCCAGTGTGCTCACCTAGAAGATCAACAATCGACTTCTCCGTGATGATGATTCTTCTGCCAGCAATGTAGGAAACTGGGGGTTGATGAACGTAGACTTCCTCTGAGATATAACCATTTAGGAAGGCACTCTTAACATCCATCTGATGAAGAATTATGTTGTGATTCACTGAGAAAGAGATCAGCAGTCTGATTGCTTCTAGTCTTGCTACTGGAGCAAATGTTTCAGTATAGTCTATTCCTTCCTGCTGACTGTTGCCTTGAGCAACTAGCCTTGTTTCTGAACACTCATTTGGTTCCAATCACATGAACACTTTGAGGTTTCTTCACTAGTCTCCAAACATCATTCTTGGAAAATTGATTCAGTTCTTCTTCCATAGCCAGAATCTAGTCCTTGTCTTGAAGTGCTTCATCAATTGACTTAGGTTCAATTAAGGACACTAATCCTTTTAGACTGAGTAAAGTCTCTTCAGAGGGTCTGAAGGCTGATCTGGTTCTGACTGGTTCATCTTTGTTGCCCAGAATCAATTCCTTAGGATGAGCCGCAGTGATTCTACTCTTCTTCTGAGATTGTGAATCAGAGGGACCAGTTTCTTCTTCTGGTTCATCTTCTTCTGGCTCAGCTTCCTCTGAAGCTTTGCCTTTGTCAGAAACATTTATGCTTAAATCTGCAAACTTCTCAACTAGCTTTGACTGATCAGAGTCAAGCTTATCATCAAATCTAACATGAATAGATTCTTCAATTGTTTTAGCATCAGTATTATAAAATCTAAAACCTTTAGATCGATCAGAATAACCAAGTAATAGACATTTAGAAGACTTAGCATCAAACTTATGCAATCTATCCTTAGTGTTAAGAACATAACAAACACAACCAAAACGATGAAAATAAGAAATGTTGGGTTTTATATTCTTCCACAATTCATAAGGAGTCTTATTCAGAATTGGTCTCACAGAGATTCTATTCTGAATGTAACACGCTGTGTTTACTGCCTCTGCCCAAAAGTGCTTAGCCATGCCAGTTTCTTGGTGCATGGTTCTAGCCATCTCCTGAAGAGTTCTGTTCTTCCTCTCAACAACACCATTTTGTTGAGGAGTTCTGGGACAAGAGAAATCATGTGCAATTCCATAAGAATCAAACAGACTCTCAAACTTGTCATTCTCAAACTCTCCACCATGGTCACTTCTGACACGCACAATCCTACAAGCCTTCTCGTTTTGCACTTGGGCTATGAAGGTAGAGAACACAGCATGAGACTCATCCTTGCGGGTTAGAAATTTTACCCATGTCCAGCGGCTATAGTCGTCAACAATGACCATCCCATATCTCTTGCCACCTACAGACTCAGTTTTCACTGGTCCAAACAGGTCGATACGCAGAAGTTCCAACGGCCTTGAGGTTGAGACAACGTTCTTTGCCTTGAAAGGGACTTTTGTGAATTTGCCTTTTTGACATGCTTCACAAAGAGCGTCTGAAGAGAACTTCAGAGTGAGTAAGTCCCTGACAAGGTTGAGCTTACTCAGCTGAGAAATCTTTCTCATACTGGCATGCCCTAACCGTCTATGCCATACCCATTGCTCCTCATTAACAGAAAGAAGGCACTTCACATTCTGAGCTTCCAACTCAGATAATCTGATCTGATAAATGTTGTTCTTCCTCTTGCTGTTAAACAGAACAGAGCCATCGATTTGACTTACAGCCCGGCAGGACTTTTGATTGAAAATAACATCATAACCCTTGTCAGCTAATTGACTTATAGACAATAAGTTATGAGTTAAGCCGACTACCAATAAAACATTGTCAATGCATGGACTACTATCTACACAAATAGTACCAATACCAACAATTTTACCCTTTTCGTTGCCACCAAAGCCAACTTCGCCTCCAGGCTTAAGTTTTAGCTCTTGGAACATACGCCTTTCTCCCATCATGTGACGCGAGCATCCACTGTCCAGATACCATGATTGGTGTTTCAGTGGAACTATCAAGGATGTCCGCAACATAGATAATCTTATCCTTAGGTACCCACTTTCTGGGTCCTCTCTTGTTAGTTACCCCAGAGGTTATGATCACCTTGGGTTTCTCAACATGATAATGTAAAGGAATTTTAGCATGATATTTAGACATGGAGAAGGTTCCCTTTTTGAGAGGGGGGTTAGCAATTTTAACAGGTAAAGGTTCAGGGAATATAGTACCAGAGGGAACAAAGCATTCATATAATGATTTAGCCTTAGGCATAGGAGGCTCATTTCTATTAGGTTTAGAATAGCCAATGCCTTGCATTCCATTTCTGCTTACGCCATAGATCATTGAAGCCATTAAGCTTCTGTCTACGCTTTTAGCCAGGAATCTTTGAAAGGATTTTTCATATTTAGATTCATGTTTACTATCAGAGGCATCACAAGCAATTACTTCTTCTAACTTTCTTAAGTACAGAGTTAGAATTCACTAAAGCATGATTATCATTTTTCAAATCAGAAATAATTTTCTCATTTTCTCATGTTTAGTTCAGAGGTTGAGAAAGAAGCGAATACCTCATTTTCATCGTCTGAGTTAGGATCTTCTTCTGATGCTGAGTCAGAGTCAGTTGCATCCTTTGACTCTGCTCCTTTGTTTTTGACAATAGCCATGAGTCCTTGAACTTCACTATCAGAGTCAACATCCTCTGACTCTGATTCGTCAAAAGTCACCATCAGACTTTTCTTTGTTTTGAAGTGCTTCTTTGGCTTCTTGTCCTTTTTCAGCTTTGAACAATCACTTTTGTAATGCCCTGATTCTTTGCACTCGAAACATGTGACTTCCTTGATTGAGGACTTCTTCTGGCCTGATGAGGATTCAGACTTTCCTTTGGCCTTTCCAGAGCCTTTGTACTTGCTCTGCCTATGCTTCCAGATGCGGTTGAGTCTTTTGGAGATCAGAGTCAGCTCATCTTCATCAGAATCTTCTGATGCTTCGTCAGATTCTTCTGCTTCAGCTTGGAGAGCTTTTGCCTTCTCAGATTTAGCCTTCTCAGATTTGGATTTCAAAGCTATAGATTTCTTCCTCAGATCCTGCATCTCTGAGCGCTTCAGCTCATGACATTTCAGTATGCTGATGAGTTCTTCTAAACTCATACGCTCAACATCTCTTGTAAGCTCTATTGAGGTCACTAAAGGCATCCAGCTTTCAGGAAGACTTCTGATGACCCTTATGACATGATCTTTTGTAGTGTAGCTTTTGTTGAGAGGTCTTATTCCAGCTACAAGCAACTGAAATCTGGAAAACATATCCTCAATGGACTCGTTAGGCTCCATGATGAAGGATTCAGACTTCTGGATCAAAGACAGCGCCTTTGATTCTTTCAATTTCATGTTTCCTTCATGAGACATCTTCAAGGATTCAAAGATGCCCTTGGCAAACTCACGATCTGTAATCTTCTGGTACTCTTCATAGGAAATAACACTAAGAAGAATAGCTCTAGCTTTATGGTGCTGTGAGTAGAGCTTCTTTTGCTCAGTAGTCATCTCTGATCTGGAGATCTTCTTGCCATCTGCATCAACTGGACGCTCATAGCCATCCACAATGATATCCAAGAGATCTGCATCAAAGCCCAGAAAGAAACTTTCTATTCTGTCTTTCCAATATTCGAATCTTTGACCATCGAACGTGGGAGGCTTTTGCATTGTAACCATCTTTTTGCATCTCACTGGTGGTAGCCATTTGTTTTTCACACCGGCCCGGATCACTGAACACTGTTAGGTATGGTAATCAGAACTTGCGCTCTGATACCAATTGAAGGTATGAAAAACGGTAGAAAGGGGGGGTTTGAATAACGTTTTCAGAATAAAACTTCCACCTTAAGATTTTAACAAATCTTTCGAGACAAATAAAGTGCTTAAGATAAGAGATAGAAAAGCACACAAGGATTTTATCATGGTTCACTTGATGAATCACTCAAGCTAGTCCAGTCCACCCGTTAAGGTGATTTCTTCCTTCTTAGAATGAAGGCAATCCACTAATCAGATAATTGTTACAACTGCACTTGAAACCTACAAGTGACTAACAATACACTAACTTAGCTCACACTAAGATTCACTCTCTTAGTCTTCTCTAGGATCCGATCAACCTTGATCTCCTAAAGGTAAACTAAACAACTGTTTAAGAAAGATTGTTTACAAAGGAATTGCTTCTCAAAAGCTTGTAGTAAACACAATGAATTCAATTGAAGAAAGAATGGTTAGAAGATTTGAATATAGCTTGCGCGTATGAGATTCTTCCAACCGCATCTTTCAATCTTCAGCCTCTATTTATACTCCAAGGATTAGGGTTTGAACGCTGCATGGGAATGCTACCGTTGGAGGGCAGATCTGGAATTTCCAGCTTCTGCTGTGGCTGAGAATGTTAGGTTAGGTCGTCAGGATAGTACATCTGCTTTTGTACTTTGGATAGTGACTTGACCTTTAACCTCGTAGACTTCTGATCAGAAGAATGCTTCGTGTTGGAACTTGTGAAGCTCGTTGATCAGAGTCAGAGGGAAGCATGGATCCTCTGACCGTTGTACCTTTTGATTATGAACTCAGAGGGAAGTACTTGGTCTTCAGAGCCATTTTGCTTCTGGACTTCAGAGTCTCCACTTTTCAGCTTCTGGATCTTCAGAGTCTTCTAGACCATCAGAACATCTAAACCTTCAAATTGTCTGGGTTGTCAGAACTTCTGGATCTTCAAAACTTCAAGTGAGTTGAGTCCACGTCAGAGCTTGATTAACTTCAGATCTTCTGAAGCTTTTCTACTGTTCAGATTGAACATAGAGATTGCGAAAGCGTTGCTTGGGTCACTCTTTAAGCACAGTGCTTCTGATTTGTGTGAGATGATATTAAGGTCAGAGCCTGTAAATAGCACACTCAGAAAAACACGTTAGAGTACCATAATTGTTCATACTAAAATGTTAACTTGTAGTCATCAAAACATAGAGTTGTACTACTCGATCAAAACTTGATCTTACATTGCGGAGGTTACTCTTTGAGCATAGTGCTTCTGAATTATGTGAAATAAGACCAGAGTCATAACCTGTCATTAGAACACTCAGAAAACAACGTTAGAGTACCATAATTGTTCATACTCAATAGTTAACATGTAATCATCAAAACATAGAGTTGTACTACTAGATCAAAACTTGATCTTCCAATCTCCCCCTTTTTGATGATGACAAAACCAAGTATTTTGATGAACAATTCTTAAACAATAAACTGAATTCACTCAGAGTTTAGAGAATAGAGATAAACTTATCCTGAGGTGAATGGTTTATGTTGGTCATTCTGAATCTAAGTCACAACTTGATTCTGAGCTTAACTCCCCCTGAGTCTAAGACTTAATGAAAACATTAGTAGTATCTAGATTCTGAGCTAAATAATAAAAGAGTTCAGAGTGAGAATATATGACCTAGATAATATGTGAATATCAGAGCGCATAAATATTCAGAGTCAAGGGCAAGGTAAAGGTATCAGAGTCAACCGATTTAGCATACGATCACTTCAGAAGAAGTGAAAATGTATTCCTTGCAAATGCCCACGGACATATCTATGGTCATAAAGAGTGGAACTCTTAAATTCTCTAAAAGAAAAAGAAATCACACTAACACAGTTTACACATCAAAAACTGGTTGTATACTCCCCCTTTTTGTCATAAGAAAAAAGCATGGGGTGTGAAAAACTTAGCTTGAAGTACAAGGTACTCCCCCTTAGAGAAGGTCTAAGTTTAAAAAGATGGAGAAAATAAAAAAATTAAAGAAAACGTATTTAATTAATGCGGATGCAGAAGATTAAATGAAGGAGTAGAACGTTTACTACCGGCCAAGGAGTTAAAGGTAAACTTTTGTTACCAATAAACAATCCTCGAGAAACTGCTTCAACATTAACTTTTGGAGACTGAACTGAGCTTATAAATAGCGGTTAAAGCATAACAGTCTTCACATCTCGTTTTCACTTGAATTCAATATTGCAATGCCATCCTTCATAGCATGTATCGAAGAATTACGGAAAAAAGCCTTTGATGAAGATCTCTTCATCAACGTGCGCCATCCAGAGGAGCCGAGTGTCTATAATCTGACAAACCAGCTACTAGGCATGGGCCTGAGTCCAGAAATGGACAGTATCCTCAGAGGCTTCCTTGCGTTTGTAGAGGAGCTTCAAGATCTCTTCCAGCGGGAGCTAGATAATTCTGCCAAAAGACAAGCGATGGAGACTGCACTTGAGACAATGGAGGAGGGTCCTGAGAGGCAAGAAGTGCGCCAGAGCTTGATCCAACTAGAGTATAGGCAGCATCGTCTGGAGCTTGAGAAAGCAGCGATGCGTAGGCAGTGTAGATCATTGAGGAAAAATCCTCCTTTTTAAATGTATCAATGCAAATGTATGAATTATGTTATGAATAAAAAAACTTGTTTGTTGATTAATGTGTATGAGTAAAAACTAAGTAATGATGAACAAGTCATTATGCAAGCACATAGGAAAGAAAAACGATAATCTGATAAAAGAAACATAGTTAAATACGAAAACATAGTAACATAGTAGAAAGAAAACAGAAGAAAAGAGAGTTCCTAAAGACTAAGGCTTGTGTGTCCTCTTCAGAAGTTCTGTGCACATCTCTTTAAGACTCTGAAGAAGAGCCTCTTGAGAATCAAGTCTTCGTTCAATGATATCAAGTCTTGAGTCTGACTGAGCTTGAGCAGACGGAACAGCTTGATCAGAGTGAGGAACTTGAGCAGATGTGGATGCAACATCAGTAAATGGAATAATTTCAAGTGCTTGATTTCTAAGAGCCTCAGCTTCAGCTTGTAATTTAGCTGCTTGTTCCAGAGCTTGCAACCTTGCAGCTTCACGTTGTTCAGCTTCAAGTCTTGCTGCTTCTTCTTCTTGTTCTTTCTTCTGCCTTGCTTCTTCAATAGCAGCATAAAGTTGATCTCTCAACTTTTGTTCATTCAGTGCTTCTCTTCTTCTGAAACGCTGGCTAGCAGCTTCAACTCTTTGATCCCTTTCAGCAGTCAGGAAACCCAGCATCACTGCCGCTTGGTCAAGCATCCAAGTGCAAAGACGATCCCAGTCTTCAACAACAAGGTCTGGTTTCTCACTGAGGTCAGTGCGACCATGCACATTTCGAACCCTTAAGGATGCTTCATGATTAAATAAGTTGATGCAATCAAGCAGGGTGTTTGGTCTAGGTTGGGTATAGGGAACAATGGAGAGATAGATTTCAGGTGAAGAAGGATGATTGCTACTTGTAGTTTCAGAAACAGCATGAGGAGATTTAATATGCAAAGATTGAGATTCAGAGATTCAGAGATTCAGGGTTTTGATGAGAAACTTCAGTCTCAGGATTTGGAGATTGGTCAGAGACAAAGTTTTCATTTTGAGGTGGAGGAGAAGGAGGAAGAGTTGGTGGTACTGAAGTCAGAGGGACCGCATGGATTGGAAAATCAGGAGCAACCAGAGGTTCTGGTCTTGGTCCAGAATATCGGTTTGGACTTGGAACATTTAAGAAATGTTCAGGAATTTCTGAAATTCTTTCTTTGGCAATTTGAAAGAATTGGCGAGAGGCTTCAGATTTATTTGAAGGAGAGGAAAATTGAACATTTGTAGGAAAAGAGACAGAGGGAGTAGGAGAGAGAATTGACGAAACACTATGTTTGCTTTCTTGGATTTATATTTCCGAAAACCATAACTATTATATTGTATTATGAGAATTATATTCCTGAAAGCTTTCGAGATTTTCAGGTTTTAAATTTTCGGAATGTTACTCTCTTAATATGGTATGGGAATAAAAAAATGCAGAATGTACATAGTATAATGGTATTTTAGACAATTACTAAATTAAAGTGAGATGGTTAATTGGTTGGGTGAATGACAAATTTAACACCCTAAAATGTTCAATCGGAGTTTGATAAAATAACCCAAGTCCACATTCTACTTTTAAATAATGATGTGATTTACCGTTGACCAAAAAGTGATATACCAAAAACAAAACCTTGACTGTCTGTTCCCTGAGGTAAGAGGGGAGTAGCTGTAGGGTAGTAGAGACCTGACTAGGGATCCAAATTGAACGGCCCCTGATGTTTTTTCGAAGTGGCTCCGTTTTCTGTTTCTCTTTCTTTCACCTGTAACACAGAATTCCGTTCCTCTTTCACCTGAGAATGCAAGTCTTGGTTTGAAATACCAACAGGAAATTAGAGTCAGGTTTGGATTTAGTGCTTTTGGATTTCCTCTTCTTTGATTTCCCATGCTTCCTTTTGCTTCTTTCTTTGGAGTGCTAGGCTAGGATTGATTCATGTGCCTATTTCTTTGTTTTTCACAATGTACTGGATTCACTCTCAAATCTGTTATAGTACTGTAATTCCCCCATTTTGTTGTTCTTCTGCATCATTTGCTTATTAATCTGGTAATAGAATGAACCCTGCAGTTATTTTCATCCTAGTAATTTTAGCAATTGTGGTTTTCATCTCTGCTCTCCTTCAATTGCTAGTTAGATTTCTCATGAAGCAGCAAAACAGGCCCTCTGGTTCATCAATTTTCCAATCCAATAGAAACCCTACTGAAATGTCTGAATCTGATCCTTACCAGAGACAGTTACAGCAGCTCTTCAATCTCCCTGATTTAGGGTTAGATCAGGCTTTCATTGATTCCCTCCCAATTTTCCTCTACGAAGAGATTATAGGTTTGAAAGAGGCATTTGATTTTGACTGTGCAGTTTGCCTTTCCCAATTCTCAGAACAAGACATGCTCAGATTGCTGCCAATTTGTAACCATGCTTTTCACATTCACTGCATAGACACTTGGCTTCTCACCAATTCAACTTGTCCTCTTTGTAGAGGGAGTCTTTATGAATCAGCCTTTGAATTTGAATTTGCAATTGAAAATCCAGTTTATGTTTTGGAGGAACGTGTGAGGGAAGAAGAGTGTGGGGGGGTTTCAGGAAGTGGTGGTGGTTCTTGTTGTGATGCTGCTGCTGCTTCTGTTAGCAAACACGCAGAGAAAGAAAATCACATAATGAATGGGAAAAGGGTGTTTTCTGTCAGGCTTGGAAAATTTAGAAGCTCAAATAATGGACCAGGGGTGGAAAGAAGTGAAGGAGAGTGCAGCAGTACTACTACTACTAGTGTTCTTGATGTTAGGAGATGCTATTCAATGGGGTCTTTTCAGTATGTGGTTGCTGATTCAGATTTGCAAGTGGCATTATGCACCAATAGAGGTGATAGAGGTGGTGGTAGTATGAGACAATTGAAAGGGAGATTAGCCCAATATGGGAATTCACCCATTGTTGAGGATGTAGTTGAGGAGAAAAAAATCAACATTGCTGGGACAGGGGAAAGCTATTCTGTTTCCAAGATCTGGCTGTGGTCCAGGAAGGATAAGGTCTCAAATTCACTAGAACCTCATTTGGATAATTCTTATGTCACTGCAACTTTGCCATGGAAGAATGGAGCTCAAGGTACATGAAGAAACTCAGGGTTTCGTATTTTGGACTACCTTCATATTTTAAACGAGTCCCCTCTCAGAACTGCTTTTTTTCATACTTTGTCTTTGATTTTACTCTTATTTATAATACTTGTAAATTGATGTTCAATCAAGTAATGCTTTGAATGACAATAGTTTTTGACTGTGCATAAGGAAAGAACATTGCTTTTATCCAAAATCCTACTTCTGCACTGTAGTAAATACTTTCCCTTAACTTGTAGTTTCCTATTAATATGATCAGAATCAAGCTTCTGTTTTTCTGTTATGAAGTTCATTGAAGCTCTTCTTGGAGGTTCTTTTTGAAGAAAATGAAAGCAAGGAAGGGACGCAGGGAGAGAAATGCAGTAATAATTAGCAGAAACCACAATAGCACCCCATAATTTCAAACATAATTTCCTAATTTTAATGCGGGCACTTGATGCCATGGAATGTTTTATTTGTGTGCCAAAACTGGCTTTTATTAGCACTTTCTCTCAATCAGTAGAAGATTAAAGTTTAGTCAAATTGGTATAGTTGATTTTTGGATGCTTTAGCTTTCTCTTGACACTTGCTTTAATTGAACCTAAGGTGTTTTTCTTGGTCAAAGAACCTATGGGATAAAAAGAATTATTCCCTCCTTTCCAAATTTGTTGCACACGGTTTAAGAACTCATTAATGGATATAAAATTTGGCTAAAACACCCCTATTTAAAATTAAGTTTTATTGAAGAGATTGAATGATGGTTATTGATTAAGTGTTTGGTGAGAATTGTGATTGGTGAGAATTTGAGGTAGTAGGTGAGAGATACAATATTAAATGAGGGTATATATGGAAGAAGATGTGATAAATAATCTTGAAATTCTAAAAAAACACCACTTTGGAAAATATATGAATAGTTAAAACAAAAACCATTTTAGAACAGAGAGTAAAAGAAACAACAAAGGTTTCATTCCTTCTCTATCTGCTGAAGCTAACCAATTTGGATTTGGGTGGTTTAGTCATAGCCGTCTATAGATATTCTGGGTTCTAAGGTGAAAATGTCAAATGACTTTCTTTTGACAAGAATCTTAAAGAGACTCAATATATCGTATAAATTATAAGTTTTTTATATTAATCTTCTTGCTTTGTGATTTGCATAATCAAGCAATTCTAACGTTTCACTTTTAATACTCCTTCCGTCCCATATTATAAGTCGCTTTTACCTAATTTTCCATGATTAAGAAAAATAGTTAAAATTAGTTTGTAGCAATAAATTTGTAATAATTTTTCTAATTACCCTAATTGGTAGTTATCTCTCCTTTTAATGTTTCACTATCTCTAAATGATAATGTTCTTGGAAATAAAAGGAGAGATAACTACCAATTTTGTAAGAACATTTAATCATCCAATTATTTTCAATAGTATGAGGATGGTAGTTATCTCTCCTTTTAAATTTAAGTATTTGCATAAGGGTAGAAATGGAAAAAATAAATCAATGTTTCATAGATATTGTAAAGTGACTTATATTTTAGGAAAAAAAACCTCATAAAAAGTGACTTATAATAGGGGACAGAGGAAGTAGATAAGATAGCTAACTCTTTAACATTATTGATCTTAGATATGATTCAAGCAATTTTAATTTTGAAAAAGTTCTTTCAACAACAGTAGCAACTGTTGTAGGGATTGTCAATAAAATCATATATGCAATATATACATTTGAAAAGGAATCTAAAGTTTTAATGTAACTCAATACTGAGAGACACTCTACTCCTCCCCTAATGATCTTAGCGGTGATTGATAATATGGAGGTTAAGGAAGTGATGGTTGATCCTTGAAGCGCAATGAATCTGATGTTCTTCAAATGTTTCCTACGACTTGGCTATGGAGCAGAAGATTTGATGCCTTTGGTGACTATTTTGACAGGGCACACTGGAAATACTATAGTTCCCTTTGGAGTCAAAACAATTTTGGTAATATTGAAAGTTGGAGGGAAGAGCAAGATGAATGCAACGTGCTTCCTAATTGTTGTCCAATAGCCAAAGGCGAGGGTGATACTTGGTCTCCCGACATTGTTTGGCTAAGAAGCTATCGTCTTAACTAGGAATAACTTCGTGAGTTTCTGAGCTCAGCATGGCACTGTGAAAAAATTTCTTGGAACGCGCCCAAAGGAAGAAAATAATGCTTCCTCCTGTTAGTTGATCAGGACGCTTCAACCAGTTTCCCTTAGAAAAGAAAAAAGGTAAAGTACTATGAGTATCATGAGAACCATGGACATAACACAAATGAATGTATCCAACTTCTGGACGTTGTAGAGCAGCTTGGTAAGGAGGGGAGATTGAAGGGACGAGATTGAAAGGATTTTGAATCTAGAGGAAAAAAGGTGTTAAAGAAGTTCACTGAGCAGAACGATGTAAACCACCGCGCAAGTATGAAAAAAGAGAGTCATCCTCTCGCCAGATGGAAATTTAAAAAATGATATTCAGGCGCAAGAAGGAACTTTCATCCTAGGATAATGAGAAGAGCAACTCGGCAGGACGCGCCTCACAAATCTTCAGGTATTTTTCCACAAAATATCAAAAGATCTAGAAGAACCTAGGATTGCAGCAAGGTGTACTTCAAAACTATAGCGGCAATCTCTAAAATCTATTGGAGTGTCTAAACCGTGCCCCCATACCTCCGAGTTGGGATTCATGATTAGTGAGGGGATCGCGAGGAACGCCTAGTTCAACCACAACAATCATATAGGGATCTCAGCAGAAATCGCTAAGTTTGATGTACCAAGGATATTTGTGGATCTAGGGAGCACTATGGACATAATATTCGACGAATGCTTTAAAGCATTAGGATTCACAAAGAATAAACAGACCAACTTTGCTATGGATCTTAGAGGCTTCAGTAGAGATGTAATCACAACAAAAGGTTGTTTCGGAACCACAATTAAGATCAAGAAAGATAAATCTAGCAAAACCATCTGGGTAAACTTCATAGTGGTGGATTAATGCTTAACTTACAACATCCTGCTCAAACGCTCGTTGCTGAGTGTTTTGGGGGCCCTAATCTTTGTTAGAGAAAGACTTCTGAAGTTTGTTGGTGAATAAGGGAAATAGGATGTTCATAAGGTATATAAGGAAACATCCATAAGCCACGACTACGCTAGTCTGGACGTGGGCAGAAGGGAAACTGATGAGGACAAGGACAAGGACAAGGGTCATGGAGCACTAAAAGGACTTGGAGGACCAATGACAAGGGCTAGAGCTAAAAAGGCCAAAGAGACTCTTCAGCAAGTAGTGGCAACCATTCTTGAAGACAAAGTGGTAGAAGAGATGGAACCAAAAATCATGATGATCATTCAGGCCTAAGAAGAAGAGCCAGCCCACGCATAGGGGCTGCCATGTGATGCTTTGTTTTATTTTATTTCAATAAAGAGGCAAATGACCAATTGAATAAGTTGGATCCAAATGCATTATGTTGCTGAATTTTATTTTAGTGTGTTTAATCCACTTCAAGTGGTGTGTGTGTGCATGGGGCGCATGAAGGGCTTAAAGGGAGGGACCCATTCCTTTCTTAAAACTCTTTGAATGTGTTTGAATTTGAATAAGTTCTGAATGGAGGAGTTACATCAGCAAAGTAAAAGGATTGAAGAGCTTTCAAAGGCAAGAATGGAGTTACAAAGACAAGGAAATTAAGTGCATAAAGAGCATTGAATGCTATGTTCCCTGGTCAGAATAACAATCAAGAAAGGGAGTTACATGAAGCAATCAGCCACTAAAAACACGTTCAGGGCTGAAGCATATCACTATCTTCCTCTTTTAATTTGTAACTCCTAGCCTAGGATTCTTCTAGAGAAATTACACCTCATCATTTTTTTTGTAACTAGGCTGAATTTCCTTCTTCTTTATAAGGACCACTCCTTCAATGTAATAGACAGATTATGAATGAATTAGTATTTTTTTTTTCTGAGTGATTCAGATTTGTGAGAGTGATTCTCATAGTTCTTGAGTGATTCAAGAATTAGGCTTATCAAGGGTTTGCCACCACCTTTGTGTGAAGTCTTCATCTTCCATTTCACTAAAACTTCCCCTCTTTTCTGTCCATTTCCCTTCTATCACGAAATTCTTCTTCTTCTTTCTCACATTTCAGAGTTCTCATCATCCAAGATCAATCCTAGATGATCCATTTCAGCCCTTGCATCAACTTGGGGCGTATCATTTGGTAATCAGAGCTCCGGTTCTAGGATTTTGGTTTCTTTTCTTATCTGGAATTCTGGTTAGCAACTCTTTGTCATTTCTTGTTACCTTGATTTTAGTTTTTGTTTCTTTTGGCTGAACCATTGCAAAAGTTAAGCCTTGTTAATTGTTCAGAATCAAAAACAAATTACAAAACGAAAATTCAAAAAAAAAAAAACGAAAATTCAAAAAAAAAAAGGCTGAATGGTTCTTGTTTAATTAGCCAAATTCAATTGTTCAAGGTAATTTTGTTGCTAGCATTCCAATTTATTTTCTTCTTTCTGTTTGTTCTTGAATTCTTCTTTAGTCTCTAAATATTTTGAGTCCTTTCCATTTCTGTGGTGATTTGTCTTGTCTTCTTTTGTTTCATATTCTAAAGTCTATTCTAATCTGTGTGACTCTACACAAATTTGGTGGCATAATTCTTTGTGTGTCTTAACTTTGATTTACTCAAGAGATTGTGAGAATTTTTGAGTGGAAAAAGGCAAGAGTGCACATCATAGAAAAGCCAATTTGAGGGAAACACGAGAGAAGTGAGGTAAACACTAACATTTGTTTGTTCTACTTGAATCTTTTCATTTGTCAAAGATGTCAGGAGAAGAGGAGGAGCAACCAGCAGTGCAACTTTCGACCATCGAAATGCGGGCTCTTACACAACATCTGGAAAACTTAATGAGGAGGCAAACTGAAGAGATCCACGAAAGGCTGGATCAAATGGAGAACCGGAACAATAGTGACAGTGAAGGCGGGAGGCCACGACGAATTCGTGAAAATCCTAGACCTGCTCGGATTGAGGGAGTCAAATTCCAAATTCCTCCTTTTAAGGGAAAGAGTGATCCAGAGGCATACTTGGAGTGGGAACTCAAAATAGAGCATGTCTTTGCTTGCAACAACTATGAGGAGGACCAAAAGGTGAAACTTGCAGCTGCTCACTTTTCAGACTATGCTCTTGTTTGGTGGAATAAGTTTGCAAAAGAGAGATTGAGAAATGAGGAGCCAGCGGTGGAAACATGGGCTGAAATGAAACGAATCATGAGGAAAAGATATGTCCCTTCAAGCCATGCTAGGGATGTAAAATTTAAACTTCAAAAACTTACCCAAGGCAGCAAGAGTGTTGAGGAGTATTACAAAGAACTTGAGGTGCTTATGTTGCAAGCCAATCTTGAGGAGGATGAAGAGGTAACCATGATTCGATTTATTAATGGTTTATCTAATGATGTTAGAGATATTGTAGAACTTCAGGAATATGTAGATATGGAGGAATTGCTGCACAAGGCCACTAAAGTTGAGCAACAACTCAAAAGGAAAGGGCTTGCAAGGAAGAGTTCTACCAATTCCAATTCATCTTGGAGAGACAGAATGAAAGATGAAGGGCCGAGCACCCTTAGCAAACCAGCCACCAAACCACAAGCTTCAGCTTCTTCAAAACCTCTTGAACAACCATCCAAAAAGAGCAAAGGTATGGGACATTATGCTTATGAATGTGCCTCCAAAAAGACCATGATTCTTAAGGATGATGGAGACTACACCAGTGAGTCCGAAGGAGAACAAAGTGAAGAAGAAGAGGAGGCAGCCATGAATGGTGAACTGTTGATGATCCGGAGAATGCTTGGTAGCCAACAAAAGCCAAAGAAAGAAAGCCAAAGAGAGAATATCTTTCACACAAGATGTTCTGTCAATGGGCAGATTTGCTTGATGATTGTTGATGGCGGGAGCTGTACTAATGTGGCTAGTGAAAGAATGGTGGAGAAGCTGAACCTGGTCACAAAACCACATCCTTGGCCATACAAACTTCAATGGCTCAGCCACTATGGAGAAATACAAGTAAGTAAGCAAGTTGAAGTTGACTTTTCCATTGGCAAATACAGGGATAAGGTTCTTTGTGATGTTGTTCCCATGGAGGCTAGTCACATACTGTTGGGAAGACCATGGCAATATGACACCAACTCTGATCATAATGGCAGCACCAACAAGATCTCATTCCAACATCATGGCCAGAAAATTACGCTCAAACCTTTGAGCCCTAGGGAGGTGCGTGAGGATCAAAAGAAAATGAGAGAAAAGATTGAACAAGAGAGAAAAGAAAAGAGTGAGACACTTGAGAGAAAGCAAAAAGAAAAGAGTGAAATACTTGAGAGAAAAGAAATTTGTTTGATCAAAAAGAGAGAGGTGAAAAGGATGATAGCTTCAAAACAGATCCTATACTTGATGTTTTGCAAAAATCAGATTTTGAACACTAACACTTTTGAAAATTTTGAACTGCCTTCTAGTGTTAAATCTCTTTTGCAGGATTATGAGGATGTGTTTCCAACAAGTGTTCCAAGTGGTCTACCACCACTGAGAGGAATTGAGCATCAAATTGATCTCATTCCGGGAGCTTCTTTGCCTAATAGGCCAGCATATAGAAGCAACCCACAAGAAACCACTGAAATTCAAAGACAAGTGGAAGAACTCTTGAACAAAGGGTGGGTAAGAAATAGCATGAGTCCTTGTGCTGTACCGGTGATTTTGGTACCAAAGAAAGATGGGACTTGGAGAATGTGCTCTGTTTGTAGAGCCTTGAATAACATTACCATTAAGTATAGGCACCCTATTCCTAGACTTGATGATTTGCTTGATGAATTGCATGGAGCATGTTATTTTTCTAAAATTGATTTGAAAAGTGATTACAATCAAATAAGGATTAAAGAAGGGGATGAATGGAAAACTGCTTTCAAAACTAAATATGGTTTGTATGAATGGTTGGTTATGCCTTTTGGTTTAACTAATGCACCTAGTACTTTTATGAGACTAATGAACCATGTTTTGAGGGAATTCATTGGGAAATTTGTGGTTGTGTACTTTGATGATATTTTGGTCTATAGCACTACTCTTGAG
Source organism: Lotus japonicus (assembly GCF_012489685.1). Classification (NCBI taxonomy): domain Eukaryota; kingdom Viridiplantae; phylum Streptophyta; class Magnoliopsida; order Fabales; family Fabaceae; genus Lotus; species Lotus japonicus. Next base: position 30,484,423 of record NC_080044.1, read on the forward strand.
CTGCATGTTGAGCACTTAAGATCTGTCTTGAGTATGCTTAGAAAGGAACAATTGTTTGCCAATCTTGAGAAATGCACTTTTTGCACTGACCATGTTGTGTTTCTTGGTTTTGTTGTGAGTTCGAAAGGAGTGCAGGTTGATGAGGAAAAGATCAAAGCCATTCAAGAGTGGCCCACTCCTAAATCCGTGGGTGATGTAAGAAGTTTTCATGGCTTGGCCAGTTTCTACAGGAGGTTTGTAAAGGACTTTAGTACCTTGGCAGCACCCCTAAATGAAGTGGTGAAAAAGAATGTGGGTTTTCATTGGGGAAAGAATCAAGAAGAGGCCTTTGCTGCCCTAAAGCATAAGCTTACCCATGCACCTATACTTGCTTTACCTAACTTTGCTAAATCTTTTGAACTTGAATGTGATGCTTCAAATGTAGGTATTGGTGCTGTGTTTCTTCAAGAAGGCCACCCAATTGCTTATTTTAGTGAAAAGTTAAGCGGAGCTGCCCTTAACTATTCTACTTATGATAAGGAATTGTATGCTTTGGTGAGAGCTTTGAAGACTTTGCAGCATTATCTTTTGCCCAAGGAATTCGTGATTCATAGTGATCATGACTCGCTGAAATACTTGAAGGGGCAAGGTAAGTTGAACAAAAGGCATGCCAAATGGGTTGAATTTTTGGAACAATTTCCCTATGTCATAAAACACAAAAAAGGAAAAAGTAACATTGTGGCTGATGCTTTATCCAGGAGACACGTGTTGCTTTCCATGTTAGAGACTAAATTGCTAGGACTTGAACATGTGAAAGAAATGTATGAAAAAGATGATAACTTTGCTGAAATTTTTGTGGCTTGTGAGAAAGTTTCTCAAAATGGATTTTATAGGCACAATGGATTTTTATTTAAGGAAAACAGGTTGTGTGTGCCTAAAAGTTCCATTAGAGAACTGCTTGTTAAAGAATCCCATGCTGGGGGATTAATGGGTCATTTTGGAGTCCAAAAGACTCTAGAAACTTTACAGGAACATTTTTATTGGCCCAAAATGAAACATGTTGTGATCAAGTTTTGTGAACATTGCATTGTTTGCAAGAAGGCTAAGTCTAAGGTGATCCCACATGGTTTGTATATTCCTTTGCCAATCCCTGAATACCCTTGGGTTGACTTGTCTATGGACTTTGTTTTAGGCCTCCTTAGAACAAAGAATGGTAAGGATTCAATTTTTGTGGTTGTTGATAGGTTTTCAAAAATGGCTCACTTTATTCCTTGCAGGAAAGCTGATGATGCTTGTCACGTTGCTGATTTGTTCTTTAAAGAAGTTGTAAGACTTCATGGGATGCCTAGAAGCATAGTTAGTGATAGGGACACCAAGTTCCTAAGTCACTTCTGGAGGACTTTATGGGGGAAGTTAGGTACTAAACTTTTGTTCTCTACCACTTGCCACCCACAAACTGATGGGCAAACTGAGGTGGTTAATAGGACCCTAGGCACCTTGCTTAGGACTGTCCTTAAGGCCAACTTAAAGGCTTGGGAGGCGTGTTTGCCTCATGTTGAATTTGCTTACAATAGGGCTGTCCATAGCACTACCAATTGCTCTCCATTTGAAGTAGTGTATGGATTTAACCCTTTGACTCCTCTTGATTTGTTGCCTATGCCTAACATTTCTGTTTTCAAGCACAAGGATGGACAGGGCAAAGCTGAATATGTCAAGAAGATGCATGAGCGTGTGAAGGCTCAAATTGAGAGAAAGAATGAGAGTTATGCTAGGCAAGCTAACAAGGGAAGAAAGGAGGTGGTGTTCCAACCCGGAGATTGGGTTTGGGTGCACATGAGGAAGGAAAGGTTTCCAGAACAAAGGAAATCCAAACTCCAACCTAGAAGGGATGGACCTTTTCAAGTGCTTGAGAGAGTCAATAACAACGCCTACAAAATAGAGCTTCCAGGTGAGTATAACATCAGCTCAACCTTTAATGTCTCTGATTTATCTCTCTTCGATACAGATGGAGGAGACTTTGATTTGAGGTCAAATCCTTTTCAAGAGGGAGGGAATGATGAGGACAAGGACAAGGACAAGGGTCATGGAGCACTAAAAGGACTTGGAGGACCAATGACAAGGGCTAGAGCTAAAAAGGCCAAAGAGACTCTTCAGCAAGTAGTGGCAACCATTCTTGAAGACAAAGTGGTAGAAGAGATGGAACCAAAAATCATGATGATCATTCAGGCCCAAGAAGAAGAGCCAGCCCACGCATAGGGGCTGCCATGTGATGCTTTGTTTTATTTTATTTCAATAAAGATGCAAATGACCAATTGAATAAGTTGGATCCAAATGCATTATGTTGCTGAATTTTATTTTAGTGTGTTTAATCCACTTCAAGTGGTGTGTGTGTGCATGGGGCGCATGAAGGGCTTAAAGGGAGGGACCCATTCCTTTCTTAAAACTCTTTGAATGTGTTTGAATTTGAATAAGTTCTGAATGGAGGAGTTACATCAGCAAAGTAAAAGGATTGAAGAGCTTTCAAAGGCAAGAATGGAGTTACAAAGACAAGGAAATTAAGTGCATAAAGAGCATTGAATGCTATGTTCCCTGGTCAGAATAACAATCAAGAAAGGGAGTTACATGAAGCAATCAGCCACTAAAAACACGTTCAGGGCTGAAGCATATCACTATCTTCCTCTTTTAATTTGTAACTCCTAGCCTAGGATTCTTCTAGAGAAATTACACCTCATCATTTTTTTTGTAACTAGGCTGAATTTCCTTCTTCTTTATAAGGACCACTCCTTCAATGTAATAGACAGATTATGAATGAATTAGTATTTTTTTTTTCTGAGTGATTCAGATTTGTGAGAGTGATTCTCATAGTTCTTGAGTGATTCAAGAATTAGGCTTATCAAGGGTTTGCCACCACCTTTGTGTGAAGTCTTCATCTTCCATTTCACTAAAACTTCCCCTCTTTTCTGTCCATTTCCCTTCTATCACGAAATTCTTCTTCTTCTTTCTCACATTTCAGAGTTCTCATCATCCAAGATCAATCCTAGACGATCCATTTCAGCCCTTGCATCAACTTGGGGCGTATCAGAAACCACAACTGGGAAGTTTAGGTCGGAACTTGGACCCAGCCCACTCAGACGACTAGACGGTATACACAAATACATATGATCATTAACAAGCATCCACTGTTAGAAGTCAGAAATAGCTGACACACAAGTGGCACACGTGAAATCATAATCTTATGAACTTTATTTTTTTCAAGCAATTTCCATTCTTCATTTATGTAAGACCAAGATTTGGTCAGGTGGTACAACTCTATGTTTTGATGATAACAAGTTTATTATTGTGTATGAACAATTAGGGTACTCTAACGTTTGTCTTTTTAAGTGTGTGACAAACAGGTTCTGACTCTAATTCTAAGGCATATACATATCAGAATATGAAGACCCAAGAGTAACCAATGTAGCGCTTCTGCAATCACTACGTTCCTCTGAACGGTAGTAAACACTTCAGATACTCTGAAGATTAAAACTCTGATGTGGACTCTGAAAGACTCATGTGCTGAAGCTTTGAAGACCAGACGTTCTGAGTGAACGGTCCAGACACTGAAGACTTGAAGACTCTGAAGTCCAAGAGTAAGCTGGCTCTCAAGGCTAAAGTACTTCCAATTCTAAAGACCAGAAGTTCAGAGTGAACGGTCCAGAAGCAGAAGTTCTGAAGGTTAGAGGATCCAAGCTTCCTTCTGACTCTGATCACATTGTTTCACAGGTTCCAACATGAAGCGTCGCCAAAGATCAGAAGTCAACTAGGCTAAGACAATGTCATTGTCATTCGTACAAAAGCACGTGTACTATTCTGACTGCCTTATCTACGACGTTCAGCCACAGCAGACTCTGGAATTTCCAGAATTGCCCTCCAACGGATGGATTCTTTCAACGGATACAAACCCTAAACCTTGGAGTATTTAAAGGCTGAAGATAGAAGAAATTTGCTAAGAAACTATTGTGCAATACAAGTGAAAAACAATGAGCGAATACCTTAGCAATATTTTCTTCATTGTTCTTATTGTGTTTACCCTTGCTTATTTTAGAAGCATTTCTTTGTAAACCAAACCTTTTACAAACCTTGTTTGTATTTCCTTGAGAGACCAGTGAGGTCAGTATTCTTGAGAAGACTAAGACAAGGTTGTCTTAGTGTTGCTAGTTCATACGTTGTTAGTCACTGAGCAAGGTGTGCTAGTGTAGTTGTAATAATCTTTGAATAGTGGATTGCCTTCATTCTAAGAAGGAAGAAATCACCTTAACGGGTGGACTTGATTAGCTTAACTGATTCATCAAGTGAACCATGATAAAATCATTGTGTGCTTTTCTCTATCCTTCATCTTTAGCACCTTATATTCTTCTACCGAAAAGATTGTTAAAATTTTCGAGAGAAAGCTTTAAAACTTCAAAACCCTATTCAAACTCCCCTTTCTAGTGTTTTTCATACCTTCAATTTATTGTTTGCATTTTACCATATTTAAAATTTAATAAAGCTGACGATGTTTCATGAAATCACTTCCTTGTTTAATATTTTTGCTTACAAATTGAAAATCGCAAGTGGAATATGCTTAAAAATACAATATGTAACCTTTTTCAGAGATACAATCCAACCATCTGGTGTGCATAAGTAACTTTCTTTAGGGATACAACTTTGACTGCCTCAATTGAAGTTTGGCTCAAAGTAGCCCTTCTCAGGGATACAACCTCAACGAGAGGAATGCAGACTCTTAGTTAGGAAAAGACCGAATATAAGTAACCCTTTACAGGGATACATTCCATGCAGATTGGGGTGAAACCCCTTTTTAGGGATACAGTCTAACCGAGCGACGAGAACAAGTAACCCTATTAGGGGATACAACCTCGATCGTCTAAAAGAAATATGTGACATAAATAACCCTTTTTTAAGGATACAACCCACCAATCAGTGAGCCAAGTAATCTGAGAGGAATACGGTCTCATCACTAGGACATGACACAAGTAACCCTTTTTAGGGATACAATATGTGAAGTTTAGGCCAAAGTAACCCTTTTCACGGATACAATCCAAACAAGTGGTGGGCACAAGTAACCTTTTTAGGGATACAACCTTAGTAGTCTTGAAGAAAGAATGGATGAAAGTAACCCTTCCTAGGGATACAGTCCAACGAGTAGTGAACATAACTAACCCCTTTTTAGGGATTTTGTTTGAACCGCCTTGGAAGGAGGCCGCTCTGCAAAGCATTCTTTGAAGAATGTAGACCGTTAAGCCGCCGAGGAAATAAGAGCACTTGACCAATCAAATGTGATTAAAATATTAGCAAAGTTCGATCAATCGCAGAATAGAAAAAAGCCACGAAGGTACAAAATCCTTTAGTTATTCATGAATCTTTTTATTAATATTACCCTTTAATTGATAACGCGACAACTAGTTGCAACAATTTTGCTAAGATCTTCCAAAGGAAAGCCCACAAATCGCAAAGCGCAGACCAAAATTCGCGTCATGAAAGGATGTCAGAAAAGGAAAGAAAATGAAAGGTTCACTCGACAAAATAAAAAGAAATAAGTCCATGCGAATGACCAACTGCATATACGAAATGACATAAACTATTTTGAAAGAGTGGCTAAGCTTGCTCAGTATCTTCAAAAGTTCAAAAAAAGGTGGATTGTATCCAAATTAAACAAAAAAGAAAGAATGCGGAAAAAACGTATAGAACAAATTGGGGAATCAGAAAAGGGTGATATTGCATTAAAAAAGTGGAGTTACAATTAAGGCCAAAGAAATTGAAAAATCCCAATGGACTACTAAGGCTTGGGGAGACGTCTCTAGAAGGTTAGAAAATAATATTTATGTACTCACCGATGATGTCATCCTTGACAACCTCATCGGTAGATCATCCTTCCGATCGCAAGCTGGGATTCAACACATAAAGTTTTTAAATGGAATTTCTACAGGCAACAATTCACCCATCCGCAATTGCGTTCTCAAGAAAGGAAGTTTTGGAACTTAGGTTTTCCACATGGGTTTGAAGATGGACATTCTACTTTTCCTAGGCTTACATAAGGACAACGGTATAGGTTCCTTCTTTAATTTATGTAACATGCTATTCATTCTTAGCATTTTTTGAGTTCTTCTAAGACTCGTGGATTCTCTCTTTGCTCATTCAATGACTTGAGCGCCAGAGTAGCTTCTCCAGGCACTCTTCCTATAGTCGAGACTAACATCGCCAAATTCTCAGGTTAAGCCACAACGTAGAACCACCAACGAGCACAATAAGAAAAGAAATCCAGAATCTGAGAATAACATTGACTCACCTATATTCTTTGATTGAGTGATTATACCAGATTTACTTACACCTTCTCGAATTTGTCTTGACATGCATATCCATTATATTATTGCAGCATGTGTTAAATTAGAGAGAATCAAGTAGGATTCATTTTTGGCTTTCAAAATTTGTGTTTTTAATGTGTCCCTTAGCAGCACCGTTTGAGCTTTTTAAGATAATTTTTCTTTGGTACCCTTCTTTGGTGATTTATTTGATGATAGGTGATTTTGTAATAAAATTGATGTTTTAGTAGCTCTCTTCTATATGCAAATTGAAAATTAGAGTTATGTGCCTTATAAAATAATAGGTAATGAAGTAAGTAAGAGTATGAGTGTGACAAAATTGAGAGTGCAATGGCCAATTTCTGGAGGGGGCAAAAAGATAACGAACGGAAAATCCATTGGATGAGTTGGAGAAAGCTTTGTGCACCCAAAGGCAAGGGAGGATTGGGGTTCCGAGATTTGAAAGACTTTAATCATGCTCTACTCTCCAAATAGGTATGGCGGTTGATACACTTCAGAAATTCTCTTCTATTCAGAGTGTGGAAAGCTAAGTACTTTCCACGTAAGGAGCTTCATGATGCAGACTTGGGTCACCAGCCGAGCTATGCTTGGAGAAGTGTTTGGGAAACGATTGGTACTGTAAGGGAAGGACTGAAGTGGCGGGTGGGCTGCGGTACTAGTATTAATATTTGGAAGGATGCTTGGTTATCTGGAAGTGGGGATGAATTGGTACGTTCGATTAAGCCTGCACATGTGGCCATTGAGCGGGTAGATGAGTTAATTGATAATGAGAACATGAAGTGGAAGGAGAGATTAGTTGATCAGCTCTTTAACCCAGTTGATGCTCTTGCAATTAAACGTATTCCTCTGGGCAGGGTACCCAAAGCTGATAAGCTATTCTGGAGATTTAGTAATGATGGCGTATTCTCAGTCAGGTCCTGCTATAATTAGCTTCAAGAAACTAAAGCTATGAGGGAATGATAGAAGAAACTGAATCAGGGAAAAGAGAGATAGAGAGAGAAAGAAGAGAGAGAAGAAGATCTTAATCTTTGTATTATTATTCTTAGTTGTTACAACTGAAGATGCTTCATTATATAGAAGCACATGGCAGAGCAAGCAACAGATCCTAACAGAAAGCTTAACAGTTTCATAACTGCTTCTAACTAACAGTAACAGAAGGCTAACTGCATGTGTCCAGCTGGCACTCCAGCTGGCACTGCTAACACATAACCGATATTTTATATCCTATATACACTAATACACCCCCTCAAACTGAAGGTGGGACAAGCTTGAGCTTGTCAACCACATTCAGTTTGTCCCTTAAAAACAGAAACCTAGTAGGAGACTGTAAGACCCAAGTTTTTAAGTTATGCTAAGTGAATAAAATCTTATTCACGATTAGGGTTGATGTATTGTGAAAGGAAACCTGAACAAGAGTTTACCAAATGAAATAAATTTATGAAGAAGAAAGTTCAGGAAAAGTCTAAGGATTGTATCAAAATCGATAAAAGGTATAGCACGATCGATATACGCTTAAACCTAGGGCAGAAACCCTAGTAAATAGCTAGTTTTCACTTAAAGTCACGATGAAAATTAATTCCAAAAATCTTCAGAGAAATGTTAGAACTTCTCTTATTCCTTATACGACAATCGTTTCGAGGCGAAACCTTAGAATCTACGAACGTCTGATTCCAATCCTCGGAAGTTTGCCGAAACTAAAACCCTGATAGTTCAAAACCCTAGAATCAACCGACAATGAAGACTTTTTCTATTCGGAGCTTCAAATGAAGATTCTACACGCGTACACCCATTTCTCTTGATGATTTCAATCTTTCTTCAGAAGGAAGTTTCCTCTTCCGACATTCGATGCAAAAAGTAACTTATCGGGTAAAATAGTTTTACACCGACTTTGCATTAGTCGCCTAAAATACAAGGAGACCTCTGTTGAGTTTTGGAATTCTTTCGCCAAAACATATCTTAGAATTCACGGAGAATGAAGCCGGAAAAATCGGAATCGCGAAACTTTCATTTTCCCGCGTTTTTCCATCCTCTATATATAGCAAGAAAGATGAGAAAAATCACAAAAATCTTACCCATTTTCTCTCTTGAACCCGCGAGCTTTGGAGGAGGAGGAAGAGAAGAGATTTTCTTCATTTCTTGCTTGATCGTTGATTCGACAGTTGCTGCTTGAAGGTATCGAGGTATAGTCGCTAATCCTTACCTCTGATCGTCTTTTCCATAGCTTTTCTCTATGTCTTTCTGTGCTCATAGTTTTGAGGTTTTTTCAAAACTATCCTGATAACTTCATTTTTCTATCTAAACATCTTCCCTACGTGCCCAAGAGCATGTTTAGCTAATAATACTGCGCCGATTCTCGAAAAACTACCGTCGAGTTTCAATTCTGCTTAAATTACCCATTTTGGGGCAAAGCTTCGTCCTTTGGGCTGAAAACTATCGCCTTAGCTTAGTGCTAGTAAGATTAGTTGTCATAAACGTCGTTGGTGACGTCCCCATCCAATTTGCTTTTTGAAATTTCGGTTTTGAAATTCTGAGCTAAAAATATTGACCAAAATACCCCTGCGACAGTTTTCGATCCGATAATTTTTCCGAGTTTACAATACCCTTAGTTACGACTAATGATAACCTAGGAACCAAGTTTGATCGAAGAAAAATCGACCCACCTAATTACCAATAGTGGCCGAGCACCCTAGGGGGGGAGGAAGAAAATTCTTATTTCAAAAACTTGTCCTTTCGCGCTAGATTATCGTACCTCGGAGTATGTACTACTTCGTGTGGCCTTAGTGAGTATTGATTACTGAGTTTCTGATAGTTTTTGATGGAATTCTGTGGTTTTACTCTAAAGGTACTTTTGAGGATTTTCCTGAAGAGCAAGGCATTGATTGTGAAGGAACGCTAGACGGGAACCCTGGAGAATCTACAGGTGAGGGCTACTCACTGAATCCTTAGTTAATGCTTAGGGTCGATGCTTTCGACATTGATTTACTGTTTATGCACTTGTTTGTGTTTGATTGGAAAAATGTTTTCTGAGGCTTCGGCTGACAATGTAGATGATTCATCTACTGACTGTTTTTGAGATTGAATTACATGGTACGTGCTAAGTGGGTAATCTAGGATGTGTGATGTATGCTTTAAATGCTAAGTGCTAAGTGGTTATGTTAGGATGTGTTGATATATATGACATGTTGGATGATTGTGCTGAATTAACTATGCCTTTTCATATATACTGTGGTTCTGAGGAGTGAGGATAGCGGGCAGGTCATGCCGATTTTATTTTGAGATTTTGGGGAAAGTTTGATAGGACGAATGAGATTCGGGCCTTGTTATGGTTATAGTGGATCGAGACATTCTCGGGGAGTTAATTGGGATTACGGGATGTTGAAAACTCATAAGATTTGCGATAAGACTAAATGGAAATTATTTTATAAGGAAAATTCATAAGACATTAAACAACCTCTAGATCTTCAAATAATGATAACAAACTCGAAAGGAAGCTTAGGAGTCAAATCTTAGTTTTGGAAAACGAGAAGTGTCGTCGGATCCAAGTGTTGAGAATGTTAAGAAGTTCTGAGTATGTTGATACTCCTTCGCTCTTTGAGCAGTTTGTTTAGCCATCCAAGGGATGAGCCGAGAAGCTTCACTGAGGCGTGAGACCTTGTGAATGCGTGATACTTCACTGAGGCGAGAGACCTTGGGAAAAGCATGGATCTTCACTGAGGCGTGAGACCTCGTGGATAGCATGGAACTTCACTGAAGTGTGAGACTTCGTGCAAGTGTGTAAATTCACTGAGGCGTGAGACCTCGTGAAAGCATAAAACTTCACTGGAGCGTGAGACTTCGTGATTGCATAAGACTTCACTGAAGCGTGAGACTTCGTGAAGCATTGATGACTCGAAGAGTTATCGTGAGTGATTGCACTCATTTTACGACTAATTGTATTTTGTCGCAGAATCGACTTTTACCTTAGGGTATGCTTTTAGAGACAATAAGTTAGCTAGAACACGTGGCGACGTGTCGAGTGAGGTCGGAGACGTTGTTTGGCTAATCACTTTGCATTCATGCACACATTTTGAGGTATTAACACGATACGAACTTCGGACCTCGGTGGATTCCAAAATGGTCATAAGACCCGGATTTCCGCGTAAGAGCGCTATTAGGCGACTCTTAGCAGCAGACCGAAATGGCAGGCCTTCGGGTTTTATGCTGATCTGGCTACCTTTGTGTGGTGTAAGAGGCACGCGAGCAGAAATGGTCCCACCGTTGCTGGTGCTAGGATTGACTCGTTGATGTCCATCCGTTTCCGGAATACATATTGGTTAACTGGGTTAACCGGCATCTGCATTTCATGCAACATGCATACTGACTTAGTTGCTGAGTGTGATTGATAATTGTTAATCCTATTTGATGCATGCTATTTGTTATTACTGTCGTTACCTCCATTATGGAATATACAACCCTAGGATGCTATCTCTAGCTATAAGCCTAAGTGGCTAATCTCTTATCTGTATCTATTGGAAGTATAATTTACATAATTCTTTGGAGTTGACCCTCGCGTCTTCTGTGTGTGCTTTGGCGGACTACGCCCTTTGTCAGATGTCCATGGCGGACTGAGTCACGATGGTTCACCCTTCGGGGGGAACTAGGTTTGAGATGCCGGGACAGGAGCGCATCGCGGTAGCGAGAGGAGGACGGATGGTGTACATAGACTTTGTCATTCTGGATTCAGATTCGGAAGACGATCACGCTAGCACGTAGTTCTGAGCGCTGGTGTGAGCTCCTCGAGATAGAATTAGCGTAGGAGTAGAGTCTTAGCTCTGGCCGTCATTGTTTCTTTTGGGAACAGGGTAGTTTCCCGCCTATAGCTTTTTGTGTGGTTTCTCTACGGGAATCACAGAGAGTTGGTTGGGCTAGGAGGTCTTGTTTTAGGCCGTTTGGGCTGACTTATTCTCATTTTGAGGGACAGTGTTGCGGACACTTGACCTTTCTTTTGGATTGTACCTTTTGCCTACGGGCGCTACTTTCTACTACTTTCCGTCACTGGAGGATACTCGTGACGTGGTTTGTTACTTACAGCGGGGGCTGTAATTATTTATCGTATATTAGTTTTGTTATCTTTTGTTGGGGAGTTTTATTTCTTTCAGTCTTTGATTCTATTATCGAAAAAAAATATTCACGTTTTTCCGCATTAAGTTTCTTTTTTGGTTACTAAAGTGACGCAACCGAAATCGGGGTGTTACAGAGACAGAGCTTTAGTAAGGTTGTCTGCTCTTTGGTGTTCAGATGAAATATGCTGAACCACTAAACTCTTGGCTTGCACCTTTTCTCTGACAAAGAAAATATCCATCTCTATGTGCTTAGTCCTTGTGTGAAGAATTGGGTTGTGAGTGAGCAGAACTGTGCTCATGTTATCACATAGGACTTGAGGTGTTTGGAAAGGAATATTTAGTTCAGTCAACAGAGATTGAACTCATAATAGCTGAGCTGTGGTGTTATCAAGACTCCTATACTCTGCCTCAGTGCTAGATCTGGCCACCAGAGTTTGTTTCTTTGCTGTCCAAGAAATCAAATTGTGACCAAGGAATACACAAGAGCCAGAGGTAGACCTCCTATCATCTGGGTCTGAACCCCAATCAGCATCACAGAAGGCTAGGAGAGGAAGAGGTTGTGCTAAGGAGCAAGGCTAAAGTAGGAGACCAAGAGAAAGTGTGCCTTTGAGATACCTAAGAATTCTCTCTACTGCCTTCCAATGTTCCTCATGTGGTTCAGCCATAAATTGACACACCTTGTTAACTGTAAAGGAAATTTCTGGCCTGGTGATGGTTGCATATTGGAGAGCCCCTACCACACTTTTGTATAGTGAAGAATCAGTCATGATTGTACCACCATGCTTAGATAATTCGCTGCCATGTTGCATTGGAGTAGAAATCCCAACTGCATCTGCCATACCAGCTTTGATTAACAAATCATTGATGTATTTGGACTGGTTAAGGAACAAATTACCATTAGAGAGATGAGAAACTTGCACTCCTAGAAAATAGTCCAATTGGCCAAGCTGTTTGAGTGCAAAGGTGGAATGAAGCTTGTCAATCAGTTGTTGAGTTAGAGTCATGGAACGTCCATTGATGATAATATCATCAACATAGATAAGCATATAAATGCATCCTTGAGTAGAAGATAGAGTGAACAATGAAGGATCACACTTGCTAGCTGTGAATCCAAATGGTATGAGAGCCTCCTTTAGCCTTTGAAACCAAGCCCTTGGGGCCTGTTTTAGCCCATATAAGGCTTTGCGCAGTCTGCAAACTAGGGACTTATCACCGTGTTCAAAACCAGGTGGCTGAGACATATATACTTCCTCCTCCAAAGCCCCATTCAGAAAAACATTGTTCACATCTAATTGCTGCAGTGCCCACCCTTTAGAAATGGCTAAGGACAGAATAAGTCTTACTATGATGGGTTTAATAACTGGTGAGAAGGTATCTGAGTAGTCAAAGCCTTGAACTTGACTATACCCCTTTGCTACAAGCCTTGCCTTGTACTTGTTGATTGTGCCATCTGAATTTTCTTTAATTCGAAAAATCCACTTGCAACCCACTGGATTTCTATTAGGAGGTAAAGGCACCAAGGACCAAGTCTCATTATCCATCAGGGCATTGTATTCCTCTTGCATGGCCTTGTACCATCTTTCATCCTTTAGAGTCTGTCTAACTGTGGTAGGTTCCAGCTGTGTAAGTAATAAGGTTGGCTGGAGTCTGGGTTTAACTATCCCAGACTTGGCACTTGTCTGCATTGCATGAGTGTTATGAGGAATCTGAACTGCAGAAGTAGGTGCTAAACTAAGACCATTTGCAGCAGAAGAAGCACTTTGTGAATCAATATTCTGCAAAATCTGAATTGGAACAACAGTAGTAGTAGAGGAAGAACTAGGAAGAAGATCTCCTTGCTGCTGGTGCACAGAAGCATGATCTGATGAAGAATGGACAGGAGAATTAGACTGATGAGGGACTGAATGAGTCTCTGCTGTAGGTGTAGGCATAGCAGGTGCTCTGGAAATAAGACGGATCATAGAGGATGGACCACACATATCTGAAGCAGAGGAAGAAGGAAAATATGCTAGAAACATTTCTGCATAAGGAAACTTGTGCTCATGAAACAAAACATCTCTAGAAACATAGATTCTACCCGTGGAATCCAATCATTTATAGCCTTTGTGGCTAGATGAATATCCCAAGAAAACACATTCTTTAGAATGAAAAGACAATTTATTAGAGTTGTAGGGTCTGAGAAAAGGAAAACAAGCAGAACCAAAAATCTTAAGACTAGAGTAATCTGGAAGTTTTCCATACAACTTAGAATAAGGACTTTGACCCTGTAGAGCAGCAAGAGGCATTCTATTAATGAGATAAGTGGCTGTTAAGAAGGCATGATCCCAATAATGAAGAGGAATATTAGCATGAGAAAGCAAGGTGAGACCAGTTTCAACAATATGCCTGTGTTTTCTTTCTACACTACCAATTTGATGGTGTGTATGGGGACAGGTCAATCAATGTACAATACCTTGCTTAGCAAACACTGGAGTTAAAGGTTTAAACTCACTGCCCCCATCAGTTTGGACACTCTTAAGCTTGTGTCCAAACTGCAGTTCTATCATAGCTTGAAAATTAAGAAAGGTAGCTGTAGTATCTGATTTCTTTTTTAAAGGAAATATCCAAGTAAATTTAGTAAAGGCATCTACACATGTAAGAAAGTAGGTAAAGCCACAAGAGGATTCTTGAGGAGAAGGTCCCCAAAGATCTGCAAACACTAACTCAAAAGGCTAAGTGTAAATAGTAGAAGATAAAGTAGAAGGTAATTTTTGGGATTTATCCAAACAACAGGCTTTACAAAAAGTAAAAATACTTTTATTACTTGGTACTGGAATTTTACAATGAGACAAAGCTAGTTTTAAAACTTCATTATGGGGATGACCCATCCTATAATGCCACAAAGCATACAAAGGATTATCACTACTGCTGCTACTAAAACAGGAATCAGAATTCTTATTACTAGGATGTACAACTGAAGAATCAGAAGAAAGACAAGCACTAGTAGCTAAAGCAACTTTATTAGAAGACTGTGAAACAAGTGCAGCCTGAGGTGAAACTTGAGCAGAAGACTTGATCAAAGACCCTTGCAATGGCAGCAAAGAGGCTTGAGTAAGAGGACCATCAAAGGAATAAAGGCCATCCTCTCTTACACTACCCATGAGTAGAAGCTCAGATGTGTCCTGATGACGAACACAACAATAATTTGCATGAAAAGAAAAGAACACATTATTATCTTTAGCAAACCGACTAACAGAAACTAAATTTTTGGTAATAGAAGGACCAAGTAGAAGATTTTTAAGAACTATAACAGCTTTAGGATTAAACACAGAGGTTAGAGAAGCAGAACCTATGGTTTGGATAGGAAATCCTTGTCCATTCCCCATGTAGATCTATTCTGGTGCACTCACTGGAATGTTGTCTACTAGAACTGTAGGATTGTTCGTCACATGATGTGTTGCTCCAGAGTATGGGAACCACTGTACAGTAGGTGCTTGACCAAAACCTTGTTGAGTTGGAACTGTGGCAAGCATGGCTTGTAGAGCAGCACCAAGTATGCCCTGAGGTGAAGTAGCTGGCTGATTTGACATAGCCTGTGGTGAAGCTGAAGAGAAGGCTTGATGCAAGTTAGATGCTCGAGGAATAACACCCTGAGTGTTCCATGGACTGGAAGTAGCAAAGTGAGAACCAGTAGTAGCATGAGGATTCCAGTGTCCTTGTAGTGAAGGCATTCCAATATTAGCAAATCCCCAAGGCTGCGACCACTGTGGAATTGAACCAGACATTGCAGCTCCAATTGTGGTATATGGTCCAAAACCCCCAATTTGGGATCCTGGAAACCCTAAATTCGAGAAAGGACCAAAAGCCCCAAATTGAGGACCAGGAAACCCTAAATTTTGACCAGGTGCTGGAACTCCAGAATTGAAATGACCAGAAGTAGAATTAGATGTCGAATTAGGAGTGGAAGAGGTCGAATTTGGTTTGGACTAGCAAGAAGCCAGATCGTAACCAAATTTGTTGCAGTATGAACATTGAAGGTTGCCACGCCCGCGTCCACGACCGCGTCCATAGCTTCCACCATAGCTACCATCAGTGCGCGTGCTAGTGTCGCTGTTTTGTGCATCTGAAGTCGCGTCAGAAGGTGGTGTGTACGTTGCCGGTGGTGGTGCAGTAGGTGCGGCGGTGGTTGTGGCCACTGAGGTGCCGTTTGAGACTGCTGTGGCGATGCCTGAGCAAGAAACGCAGAAGCAGTGGAGTTAGAGAGCTACTTCTTCTTGCTCAACGCGAGCTTCATGTGCGATTATCATGGCTTCTACTTCAGAAATTGTGAAAAGCATATCACGACTATAGATCACTGTCATGAGTGCGCTATACTCATTTGGAAGACCATCAAAGATGGCTTCAAGATGAGCACGAAACTGCACAGGTTCTCCAATGGAAGAAAGAGGGTCGACGATGGTCTTGATATGCTTCAAATACTCTGATGCAGTTTTGCTTCCCTTCGAGACATTCTTCAGTTCAGATCGCAATTGAGCAGATTGAGCTCGCAGTCGAGCATTGAAGAAGGTGTGTACTTCCTCCCAAATCTGCCATGAATGTCTGCACTGAATCATAGTAGGAAGCAGAGAAGAAGACAGGGTAGAAAGCAACCAAGTGAAAAGGATTGAATCTTGTTGTTCCCACTCTATGTAAGGAGAATTCTCATTCTCTGCTTCTTGATCTTCTGTAGTGAAACACCGAACTGGAATTTGTGGTGGATTTTGCACAAACTTCTGCAGTTTGTGAGCTCTGATCACTCCTTCAACAAGTTGATTCCATGAGTGAAAATTTGTATCATCGAGTTTGATGATTGCATGAGAGAGAGGTTTCTCCTGCGCAGATGAAGAGAGAAGAGCGGAAGAAGATGATGAAGCGGAAGAAGATGATGAATCTGCCATGGATCGTTACGCTCTGGATACCATGATAGAAGAAACTGAATTAGGGAAAAGAGAGATAGAGAGAGAAATAAGATATGAATCTTTGTATTATTATTCTTAGTTGTTACAACTGAAGAGACTTCATTATATAGAAGCACATGGCTTGCAGAGCAAGAAACATATCCTAACAGAAAGCTTAACAGTTTCATAACTGCTCATAACTAGCAGTAACATAAAGCTAACTGCACGTGTCCAGCTGGCACTGCTAACACATAACCGGTATTTTATATCCTATATACACTAATAAGGAAGCTACTTCTTCTATCGCCAACGTAGTCCCTTGGAAGAAGCTGTGGGCAGCAACAGTTTCTACTAAGGTAAAGCATTTTGCTTTCAAGGCCCGTACCAACACTCTTCCTTGTAGAGCAAATCTGGCTAGAAAGGGGGTTCAAGTTGAGGAGTGTTGTCCTCTCTGTCACCAGTGAGTTCTTGAAATTGTGCATCACTTGTTCTTTGCGTGCGAATGGGCTCGTGTGGCGTGGTTTTCACACCCGCTTGGTCTTCAAACTGATGGGATACAAGAGGCTTCTTCTCCCTGGATTGCTGATTTCATTCGCAGCCATGACGCAGAGACGGTGGGTTTGTTCCTGCAAGGAATGTATGGGATGTGGCAAGCGTGTAATGAAGCTTTTTTTCAGAACATTGTACTTCCGCCAGAGGTAGCTATGAGTGCAGCTATTAATTCTTTGACAGATTGGAAGGAGGTGCAACAGAGGAGGGATCGAGTTAATGGTACGGAAGAAAGGGTGATAAGAGTATAATTGATGCACTTTATGTGTGTCTTTATAAGCTTCATTATATACATTTTTGTGCTTAATTGTTATCACTTAGCCATGTTCTGACCATTAATGCTTAATTGGATTATTCATATAAAAGTGCTTAATTCTACACTTTTAGTTTCTGTGACTCTTTTTCTAGAACAGGTTAAATCTGGATCTACAAATATTCAAATAGGGCGAATAATATATCGTTGGAAAGCTAACTCGAAGCCCTACAACTTTCATGTTCATCACAATTCGATAACCAGCCTTGAACTTGGTCCGAATTTCCTTGCAAAGTTGCTGTCGCTAATCGTGCGAGTCTGGAACAGTCTGCACTAAAATGATCATATCTTGGGCTACAGAACTCCGAATTAGGATCCGATTAAAGGCTCGCGAAGCTTACTTAAAGAGCTATGATTCTCATGTTTACCTTGATTGAAGATTCAAACTCCTTGTGGGACCCCTGAATGCCTTTCAACAGATTACTCCTTTATGTGGGCCCAATTTTGTGAAGATTTAGATAACAAGGATTGTTACTTGATGATCAAGTTTATTTATTAGTATAGATATGTGAGTTTAGGCTTTTGTTAGACACCACCTCATCTCACCGTAACCTCTTCCACCTCCTCCTCATATCTCTCCATCTTTTTTAATATGAGTTGCTAAACTCCATAGTTAGTCTTAGGATTTTTAATATTATTGTGTTTGCAAACTTGAGGTTCTATTCTTAATGCGAATTTGTTCTTATTAATCATCTTCATCTCTATTTCGGATCTAGGGTTTGCTTAATTCCTTAGTTTTAGAAATAAGAGTTTATGCATGTTCGCTTAATTCATGTTAGTTCGTAACTGTTTCTTAATCGCTCAGTTTAGGAAACTGTGAATTAATTTTCGCTTAGTTAATTAGTTCTCACGAATTAGGAAATTCATAAGGAATAATTAATCTTTTGTAACCAATGAAGGTTTTCTTCACTTGAATGTTATAATTCGATGACTAACGCTTTCTCTCTTCTGTCTGATCTATTTAATTATTGCTTTGTTACCTTCTATCAAATCAATCAAAAACCCCCCTTTTTATTTGCTTTTGTTTTACTCTAATATCAATTAATAATTTATCAAGTCCTTGTGAGAACGATCCTGGTGTTCAACACCTTGTACTGCATTCAAAGCAAAAATACTTTGACACGCACCCACGACAATGCTTTCGTCAAATTGGCACCGTTGCCGGGGACTTTGGTGATTATTAATTGATTTTTGAGTATTTATATTATTTTCGTTTTTATTAAAAAGACAAAAAAAAAGACAAGCGGTTACTATTAGATTTTCTTTTATTTATTAGATTGTAGGTTTTGTTTTTGTTTTATATCTCCTATTTTATATCTATCTCATATCTTTTATCCCAATCTCATATCTTTTAATTCTCTTTCTTATCTCTATTTTTATATCACTATCTTCTTTTTTATTTCTCTATCTTTTATGTCTTTTATTTTATTTTGCTATCTTTTCTATTTTATTTCCCTTCATCTTATTACTATTATTTCTATCATTAGTTTTTTTTTTCCTTTCTCGAAAACTAACTATTTTGTTTTGTTTTCTTTCCAGATCCTTTGTTTTTTTTTTATTTGTTTAGTTTTTTTTTTTATTCTCGTTACTATTTTTCCCACTAACATATTTTTATCTTTTGTAATTTTTTTTTGTGGTGAAAAAAAAAAACGGAACACAAGTGTTAGTTTTCGGAGTTTCTTTTCAGTGATGGAAGCTAAACTTGATAAGCTAGAAGCCAAACTCGACGAGCTAATATTTTCTCTTACATAAATGTTGCTTAAGAACCATCAACAACAATTTGAGTCACCTCAATGTTATCCACAAGAGAATTTTGAAAATATTTGGTGTGACCCACCTTGCTATCATCCACAAGAGCAATTCCAGCAACCTATTTATGCACCACCATGCTATTATCCGCAAGAGGAATTTCAATATCCTTTTCATGATCCACATCATTCACAAGAGGAATTCCATCAACCTTGGAATGATCCACCCCAATTTTTGGAAGACTTTTCAAAGCAATATGAAGCAAACCAGGGCCAATATCAACAACAGACAAACAATCTTGCACCACCATCTAAAGAGTTGTCGTTTGAAGAATTGGTGAAACAGTTTGCAATCCATAACATGCAATTCCAGCAAGAAACTAGATCTGTCATTCAAAGACAAGATGTCTCCATTGAGAATTTAACCAACCAATTAGGACATATGGCTACCTCATTGAACACACTGCTAGTCGCACGCGCTCACAAATTACAACATGAAGTTAATGCGGAGATTGATGATGAAGTTAATCCTTGTGTTGATACTCATCTAGATGCTAGCACTGATGGTTCTGGTGATGTTAATGAATTTGAAGTCGATGTTGCTTCTGATGCTAATTCTAATGATGAAGACAACAAACAAGAAATACATCTCCCTCTTCCACAGAGAACTTATGAGAGTGAGAAGATGTATCCTGGTGAAGAAGAAAATGAGTTGTTGGATGATTTCAAGAAGTGTTTTGCAAGGGATGAAGTTAAGAAGATGGATGTAGAACGTGGATCTAAATTAGAAATTTTTCCACATAAGCCGCTTTTAATTAATCTAGACATTTTTGAAAAAGTCGTGCTTATTGGAGACTCTGTTGATTGCAAGCAGTCAATTTCCATGGAGGAATATTTTTTGAAACCTCTACCAAAACCTCCAAACAAAGAGTTGATTGTTGAATGTACTGATTTTTCATTTTCACTCAAAATGAACATTGTCATGAGTCATGCTGAAGGTGCTAGAAAAAAGTTTGGGTTTGTTAAGATTGTTGCAGATGAGATCCCTCCAAAGCCACCTGACTTGTGGATTGTTGCTGCTGTGCCTCAAGACTATGAACTTCCCCTTAATTCAAGGCCTCCACCGGACCCAGGTGTTAGCATTTTCAGAGTATTACCAGGTTTCATGTCTCACCAGCTCCCTTCATCCCTGGTTTTTCCTAACCTTGATCTTTTATTACACTTGTCTAATTTATTTAATGATTTGTGCCTCACATTGTGGACAATGTGTGATTTAAGTGTGGGGGTAGGAATATTATTTAGGAGTAGTTGAACCTCAGTTAGGATAGCTTGCAATTTTAATTTATTTGCTTTGTTTTTATTGTTTTCAATAAAATAGTTCACACTTTTTCAATGAGTTTTAGAGATGCTGAATTTGTGAGCAATATAACCACTTTTATATTAAATTACATGTCTCTTTTGGATGAAGTTGCTTGCATTTTGAGTTTGAAGGTATGAAAAACGGTAGAAAGGGAGGGGTTTGAATAGCGTTTTCAGAATAAAACTTCCACCTTAAGATTTTAACAAATCTTTCGAGACACAAGTAAAGTGCTTAAGATAAGAGATGAGAAAAGCACACAAGGATTTTATCCTGGTTCACTTGATGAATCACTCAAGCTAGTCCAGTCCACCCGTGAAGGTGATTTCTTCCTTCTTAGAATGAAGGCAATCCACTAATCAGAGATTTGTTACAACTGCACTTGAAACCTACAAGTGACTAACAATACTCTGACTTAGCTCACACTAAGATTCACTCTCTTAGTCTTCTCTAGGATCCGATCAACCTTGATCTCCTAAAGGTAAACTAAACAACTGTTTAAGAAATATTGTTTACAAAGAAATTGCTTCTGAAAAGCTTGTAGTAAACACAATGAATTCAATGAAGAAAGAATGCTTAGAAGTTTTGAATATTGCTTGCGCGTATAAGTTTCTTCCAACCGCATCTTTCAGTCTTCAGCCTCTATAAATACTCCAAGGATTAGGGTTTGAACACTGCATGGGAATGCTAGTTGGAGGGCAGATCTGGGATTTCCAGCTTCTGCTGTGGCTGAGTATGTTAGGTTAGGTCGTCAGGATAGTACATTTGCTTTTGTACTTTGGATAGTGACGTGACCTTTAACCTTGTTGACTTCTGATAAGATGAATGCTTCGTGTTGGAACTTGTGAAGCTTGTTGATCAGAGTCAGAGGGAAGCATGGATCCTCTGACCGTTGTACCTTCTGATTCTGAACTCAGAGGAAAGTACTTGGTCTTCAGAGCCATTTTGCTTCTGGACTTCAGAGTCTTTACTTTTCAACTTCTGGGTCTTCAGAGTCTTCTACACCATCAGAACTTCTGAGACTTCAGAGTGTCTGGGTTATCAGAACGTCTGGATCTTCAGAACTTCAAGTGAGGTGAGTCCATATCAGAGCTTGATTAACTTCAGATCTTCTGAAGCTTTTCTACTGTTCAGATTGAACATAGATATTGCGAAAGCGTTGCTAGGGTCACTCTTTAAGCAAAGTGCTTCTGATTTGTGTGAGATTATGTTAAGGTTAGAGCCTGTTAAGAGCACACTCAGAAAACACGTTAGAGTACCATAACTGTTCATACTAAAATGTTAACTTGTAATCATCAAAACATAGAGTTGTACTACATGATCATAACTTGATCTTACAATCTCCCCCTTTTTGATGATGACAAAACCAAGTATTTTGATGAACAATTCTTAAACAATAAACTGAATTCACTCAGAGTTTAGAGAAATAGAATTAGACTTATCCTGATGTGAATGGTTTATTTTGCTCATTCTGAATCCAAGTCACAGCTTGATTCTGAGCTTAGCTCCCCCTGAATCTAAGACTTAATGAAAACGTTAGTGATATCTAGATTCTGGGCTAAATAATAAAAGAGTTCAGAGTGAAAACGCATGACATAGATGAAATGAAATAATCTGAGCGCATAAGTATTCAGAGTCACGAGTAGGGTATCAGAGTAAACCAATATCACTTCAGAAGAAGTGAAATGTATTCCTTGTATTTGCCCAGTGACACATCTATGGTCATAAAGGTGGAACTCTTAAATTCTCCAAAAGAAAAAGAAATCACACTAACACAGCTTACACATAAAAAACTGGGTTATACTCCCCCTTTTTGTCATAAGCAAAAAGCTTGGGGTGTGAAAAACTTAGCTTGAAGTACAAGGTACTCCCCCTTAGAGAAGGTCTAAGTTTCAAAAAGATGGAGAAGAAATTAATGATGAAAAAGAAATTAGCGAATTAATGAAAGGAATCAATGCATATGTAGAACGTTTACCACGGGCCACGGGAGTAAAGAGAAGCTTCAGTTACCAAAGACTTATCCTCGAGAAACTGCAAGAGCAATAACTTCCGGAGAGAGAAGGATGCTTATATAGGAACACTGTAAGCTTCACAACAAGATTACTTTCGAATCACAAATGGTGTCATACATGGTTGCATTGGAAGAGCTCAGAAAGAAGGCTTTTGATGAAGATCTGTTCATCAATGTGAGGCACCCAGAGGGTTCGAGAACCATACATGAGCTGACTACAACGCTGCTGGAAAAGGATCTCAGTCCAGAATTGGAGAAATATCTGAGGGAGTTCCTCTGCTTCGTGGAGGAGATTCAGGAGCTTTGCAAGCTGGAGCTGAATCTGCTGGAGGAGAAGGAAGCAGTGGAGAAGGATCTGGAGACGATGGAAGAGAGTCTGGAGAGGGATGAGCTGAGCAACAGGCTCTGCAACATAGAGTACATACTCGATCGTCTGGAGAAGGAAAGAGTAGAGCAGCGCCAAGAGTGTAGGAGAATGAGTAAGGATCCTCCATTCTAGAAAAATGCAGATGTATGATGATGTAGTATGTAATATTGAGATATGATATATAAAGAAAAGCAATTTTCAGATATATGTTGTGTTAAATGCAAGAAGAAAAACGAAATAAATAATCACATAAGGCAATAATGAGACTAAAAACATAGAACAAATAACTAAAAGTTTATCAAACAAAGAGGAAAACGAGAGAGATCCTAAAAACTAAGGTTTTGCAGTGCGACGAAGGAGTTCTTGAATGGCTTCATTCATGCTGAACAAAAGAGTCTCATGAGAATCAAGACGTTGTTCCAAAATAGAAAGTCTGGAAGATCTTGGCTGAGTAGAACTGGATGGAATATCCTGAAGATTATCTTGAGCAGAGTGAGGAGCTTGAGTGGAGTGTGAAGCAACACTTGTGAAAGGCATTGGTGCAAGAACTTGACCTCTGAGAGCATCAGCTTCAGCCTGTAGCCTCTCAGCTTCTTTCAGAGCTTCTAACTTTGCATTCTCAAGTCGTTCAGCTTCTTGACGTGCAGCCTCATCTTCTTGTTCTTTCTTCTTTCTAGCTTCCTCAATAGCTTCAAGTAACTCAACCCTTAGTTGTTGTTCATGCATAGCCACTCTTCTGTTGAAACACTGCCTTGCAGCTTCAATCCTCTGATCCCTTTCAGATGTGAGATGACTCATCAAGATAGGAACTTGAGCAATCATCCAATCACACAGATGATCCCATTCTTCAGCAACAGAGTCAGGGTTCTCATGAAGGTCAGTGTGACCTTGCACATTGCGAACCATTAATGATGCTTCATAATTAAACACACTGATGCACTCAAGAAGGGAGTTGGGTTTGAGATATGTATAGGGAACAATGGAGAGATTAGTTTCAGGAGAAGTGGGATGATTACTGCTATTTGCTTCAAAAGCACCTTGAGGAGAACCAACATCTAGAGTTTGGTTTGAAGTGTTGATCTCAAGGTTAGGCTGAGAGGTCTCAACCTCAGGGTTTGGAGATTTAACCGAGGAATGGTTTGAGACCGAGTTTTCTGGTTGGACATTTTCTGGTTGTGAGGGAAGTGCTGGTTGTACAGGAAGAGATGAAGGAGATGCTGCATTCAGAGGGACCACTGGAATAGGATGATCTGGATCAACTAGACGTTCTGGTCTAGGTCCAGGATATGTCCTTGGGCTAGGAATGGTCTGATAGTACTCAGGAATAGCAGACTTTTTTTGTTTCACAATTTGATCAAATTGGCGAATGGATTCAGAGTTATTTGAGGGTGAGGAGTCGGCAACATTTGTGGGAAAGGATACAGAGGGACAAGGAGTTGTATTGTCTGTATCATTTGTTTTGCGAGCAAGATGATCTGATGCTCTGCGGACAGAGTGATCAGAGGTTCTGAGTTCATGGTGAGATTGGTCAGAAATAATGGGTTCAGAGGCTTGTGGATTATATTGAATGGTTATGGGTGAGGTAGGTTCAAAGGGTTTGGGAGTCTGAAGCATATTCCAAAGAGGTGCTTCTTCATCAAAGGGTTGAAAGAATGAAGATCTAGGTGAGGTAGTTGGAGAGGGGTTTTGGTCAGCTGGTTGAGACTCTTGAATGGGAGAGAGTGGGGTAGCAGTGCGATTAAGGAGGACAGAAATGGGTAGTGCATCAAATGAGCTTAAATCATCATCATTAAATGAAACAGCAAACTTACTTGATGATCTCACTGCAGACCGTGTAACCCTGTCAGAAGCCTTAATTCTGGTTACCTCAACAGCTCGTTCCACACGAGTTGGCTTCTCCACAATTCTCACTTGCTTTTTCAACTTCTTTGGTGGAGGAGCATCATCATCATCACCATCAGATTGAGCATCTGGCTTGGAGGGTTCCTCATGCTTCCTTTTAGGCTTTTCATTCTTCTTCATCTGATCAACACCATCAGAGGGATCAGTCTCTTCAGAGGATTCCTCTATAATTATTCTTCTCTTCTTCTTCTTCTTGGGAGGAGAATAAAATTCTGGAGCTGGTGGCAGGGTTCTAAAAAACTCATCCACATCTATTTCATAACCTTGTTCCCTCAGATCAGCTAGATAGTGCAGGATAACAACTGGGTCATCAGCTTGGGACCATAGAGGGTAATCGGTCAGAGGGACTCTTCTCTGTCGGATTTCATCAGAGGTGTCTTCATGAGCAGGTGCAACCTTTGTCTTAATCAATCCCATCTTTTTCATGGATGTGGAAGTGAAGACATCACCAACAACAGTCGTCAGATCCTCTGTGCAGCCTGCTTTAGTCAAATCTTCTATCAATTTGCTTTCCAGAAAGAGGTCTGAGAGCAATCTTCCAAAAGGAATGTATCTGATTGCAGACTTTGGAGAAGCAGTTGTTCTGGACTTCTTGATGCACTCTTTGAGATAAGAGAACAGGAAGAAGGGAAGACAGATCTTCTTGTGGTCCTGAATGAAGAAAAGCATCACTTTCTGACAGAAAATGATGTAGTCTGGAGAGCTTCCCTTTGGCCTTTGATTGATGCAGTGTAGCAGAATCTTGTGCCAAATCCTCAGCTTAGGATGAAGTTCTACCACTTTGCAGTCATTCTTGCTTGGCTTCCAGTTTGTGTAGAGAGCTTGGTTAACAGCTTCTTTGGTCTTGGGTTTCACCTTTGATCCCAACAGTTGGAATCTGTAGCCTGTATCGGTATTTTCACCCAGAAGATCAACAATTGATTTCTCCGTGATGATAATTCTTCTGCCAGCAATGTAGGAGACCACTTGGTTGTCATCGCAGTCGGCATGTTTCCAGAATTCCTTTACCAATTTGATGTAAACTGGACCACGAAGCCTGTTGAAGTATTCTTCCCAGCCTTGAGCTTTTACTTCAGGACGAAGATCAAACCCATTGGCAGCAATGTTGTCAAGATCAAATCTCCATTCAGCAAGAACCTGGAGTTCATCAGGAGAGTTGACACACGTAACAGCACAACCCCTTTGTGCAAGAGGAATCATCTGGCCTGTAGCTTGAGCTTCTGGTTGATTTCGCTGAGTTGCGGAGCTCGATTGACCTGAAGCCTGACCCACCACCATGAAAGGAAATCTTCTTCCTTCAACAGTTTCACCTCTGTTGGATTTCACCATTTCTGAAGCGGTTGATGGTTTGGGTAGAAAGAGAGAGGATGAATGAAGAGAGAGAGAGAGAGAGATCGTGGGGATTAAGGGTTTTGCAAACGAGAGAGAGAGAGAGAGAGAGAGAGAGAGAGAGTAAGACAATAAGTGATGGAGAACGTGTGTGCATAGTGGTTTTTGAAAATAACCGTTGTTGATTAAAAAGCAAGGTAAAATCAACGGTTAAAAATTAAAGACATCATTACAAACAGTTAATACACATATCACACGGTGGAGAGAAGCACATCAACACTCATTGCGACAGATTGTCAGCACGGGCACAAGGAACGATGTATCATAGCTACTGACACACATTTACTGTCTCAGCTTCAAAGTAAGCACCAATGGGTACTTAACCTCTGATGGAGTTACCTTCTGAACTAGACATCTTCTGATAAAGAAGCATCATAGTCAGAGGTTCTGATCCATCTTCATGCTGGACAAAAGTCCATATTCAGATTTTTCAGAATGAAATTAAATCTATCCTCTGCTAAGGGCTTTTTAAAGATCAGTGTTTTGAAAACCGGACCGGACCGGCCGGTTCAACCGGTTCAACCGGGAACCGGGCACAGCACCGGTCCGGAACACTGTAAAAACCGGCTACACAGTGGACCGGAGTTGAACCGTAAAAACCGGAACTGGACCGGCCAAACCGGTCAAAACCGTGGGTTACCCGGTTTTTTCCGGTTCAGTATAACCAAGCCAAAAGCCCAAAACGACAGCATTTTGGGGAAAAAAAATCCAGAACCAAATTCCATAGGGACAACGAGAAAGATTGAAAGAGGGAACAACAAGCGGATCGAACAGAAGAAGTGAAAAACAGAGGATCTGGTGCGTTCTAATTTCAAAGGGACAGATCGACATCGTTTTAGAAGCCAAGTACAATTTGGAGTTGCGTTCTTTGATTTTCTCTTCAAAAACAGAGGAATTGCAGAGAAAAGTTATTAGAAAATCAAGTTTTACATCCTCTGTTTTAGAAGCCAAGTGTGGTGGCGGGCCATGTACTGTATTAGGATGGGTATTGGAGTCATGCAAGTCAAGTTACATGTATGCTATATTGGATATCAATGGGAGGGATCAAATTGCTGATGCAATTATTTGGTGGCAAACACACTAGCTGGTACCGTAGGCTTGGAGGAGTGAGTATGTTAGGCGTTGCGGGTAATTAGAATGGCAGAGAGCTTGTAGGTTGTTTTTTTATGATGGGTTGTTTTTTGCTGTGTTGTTCTCATGTAGTTTGGGCTTGATCAAAAAAATTCAATGAAGAAAGGATCATTTTAACAAAAGATCATTTTTTGTTTAAAACAATTACCACTCTTGGTATTTTCTATTTGGTATTTAGTAGTCACAAAGATGTCATATATTGTCTATATTTTTTATATGTATATAAATTATATTATTTAAGTTAATAGGGTTCGACCTCGGTTCAACCTCGGTTCAACCTTTAAACCTTAAACCGGTGCCTCGGCCGGTTCGATGACCGGTCCGGTTTTTAGAACATTGGTAAAGATATCTGCCCATTGATGGTCAGTATCAACAAACTTCAGAAGAAGCACGCCCTTCTGAACATAATCTCTAATAAAGTGATACTTTACCTCAATGTGTTTTGCCCTTGAGTGTAAGATAGGATTCTTACTCAGTGAGATTGCAGCAGTGTTATCACAATAGATTGGGATGTTGCTCTCAAGGATTTGATAATCCTCCAGCTGATGTTTCATCCAGAGCATCTGAGTGCTGCAAATTGCCGCTGAGATATATTCTTCCTCTGCAGTGGATAGTGCAATGGTTGATTGCCTCTTTCTTGCCCATGAGACTAAGTTACTTCCCAGAAATTGACAATTTCCAGAAGTGCTTTTTTCTCTCAGTTCTATCTCCAGCATAATCAGCATCACAATAACCTGAAAGCTTATACTCTGATGTTTTCTTATACATCAAGCCAAGGTTAGTGGTACCTTTTAGATATCTCAGGATCCTCTTAACAGCAGTTAAGTGGGTTTCCCTAGGATCTGATTGGAAACGAGCGCATAGATGAACACTAAACAGAATATCTGACCTAGATGTAGTTAAGTATAGAAGTGATCCTATCATACCACGATAGAGCTTCTGACAAACTTTACCACTTGCATCTTCTTTCTCCAGGATGCATGTAGGATGCATTGGAGTCTCAGAGATTGTAGATTCTGTCATGTTGAACTTCTTCAGAAGTTCTTTAGTGTACTTGCTCTGATGGATGTGAGTTCCTTCTGGTGTTTGATAAACTTGTTTCCCCAGAAAGTATTTGAGTTCTCCCATCATACTGATTTCAAATTCAGCCTGCATCATCTCAGAAAACTCTTTGCATAGAGATGGATTAGCAGATCCAAATATAATATCATAAACATAAATTTGCACAATTAAGATATCATCTTTGTAAGTTTTGCAAAAGAGAGTTGTATCTACTTTACCCCTTACAAACTCATTTTCCAGAAGGAATGAGCTGACTCTATCATACCATGCTCTGGGAGCTTGCTACAGACCATAGAGATATTTCTTCAATTTGAAAACATGGTCAGGGTTCTTCTCATCTTCAAAACCTGGAGGTTGATGAACGTAGACTTCCTCTGAGATATAACCATTTAGGAAGGCACTCTTAACATCCATATGATGAAGAATTATGTTGTGATTCACTGAGAATGAGATCAGTAGTCTGATAGCTTCCAGTCTTGCTACCGGAGCAAACGTTTCAGTATAGTCTATTCGTTCCTGCTGACTGTAGCCTTGAGCAACTAGCCTTGCCTTGTTTCTGACTACATCTCCTTTCTCATTCAGCTTGTTTCTAAAACCCCATTTGGTTCCGATCACATGAACGCTTTGAGGTTTCTTCACTAGGCTCCAAACATCATTCTTGGAAAATTGATTCAGTTCTTCTTCCATAGCCAGAATCCAATCCTTGTCTTGAAGAGCTTCATCAATTGACTTAGGTTCAATTAAGGACACCAATCCTTTCAGACTGAGCAAAGTCTCTTCAGAGGGTCTGAAGGCTGATCTGGTTCTGACTGGTTCATCTTTGTTACCCAGAATCAATTACTTAGGATGAGACACAGTGATTCTGCTCTTCTTCTGAGGTTGTGAATCAGAGGGACCAACTTCTTCTGGTTCATCTTCCTCTGGCTCAGCTTCCTCTGGAGCTTTGCCTTTGTCAGGAACATTTATACTTAAATCTGCAAACTTTTCAACTAGCTTTGACTGATCAGAGTCAAGCTTATCATCAAATCTAACATGAATAGATTCTTCAATAGTTTTAGCATCAGTATTATAAAATCTGAAACCTTTAGATCGATCAGAGTAACCAAGTAATAGACATTTAGAAGACTTAGCATCAAACTTATGCAATCTATCCTTAGTGTTTAGAACATAGCAAACACAACCAAAAGGATGAAAATAAGAAATGTTGGGTTTTATATTCTTCCACAATTCATAAGGAGTCTTATTCAGAATTGGTCTCACAGAGATTCTGTTCTGAATGTGACATGCTGTGTTTACTGCCTCTGCCCAAAAGTGCTTTGCCATGCCAGTTTCTTGGAGCATGGTTCTAGCCATCTCTTGAAGAGTTCTGTTCTTCCTCTCAACAACCCCATTTTGTTGAGGAGTTCTGGGACAAGAGAAATCATGTGCAATTCCATAGGAATCAAACAGACTCTCAAACTTGTCATTCTCAAACTCTCCACTATGGTCACTTCTGACACGCGCAATCCTACAAGCCTTCTCGTTTTGCACTTGGGCTATGAAGGTAGAGAACACATAATGAGACTCATCCTTGCGGGATAGAAATTTTACCCATGTCCAGCGGCTATAGTTGTAACATCCTGACTTGACGACTGGCCTCACGGTAACAACACGCGTCTTTTCAGCGCGCTTTGTCCTCACTCGCGCGCTTCCCAGGAAAACTTCCCAGGAGGTCACCCATCATAATATTGCTCCAAGGCTATAGCACACTTAACCATGGAGTTCTTATGAGTTGGGCTCCCGAAAAGAAGTTGCAACTTGTTGTTATGGGTAGTACAATCAAATCATATATGCCTTCCTCAACTGTATAGTCCATCCCTACACAGTCTCGGAATACCTCTTGTTCGGGTGCGGGATCGGTTCATTCATGTGCCCCTCCGCCTAGAAGCCTGCCAGGAGCCGCTCCTTGTCTGTGCCTCACTGCACCGGCAATCACTCCCCGCCCTCGTCGGCCCCGGGTGTCACAGGCCCACCAGCTTCCACTTGGTATCAGAGCCGACCTCTCCCAGTACGGTGTGGTTCGGGGACGAACCAAGCGGAAGCTGGTGGGCTTGTGACACCCGGGGATGACGAGGGCGGGGAGTGATTGCCGGTGCAGTGAGGCACGGACAAGGAGCGGCTCCTGGCAGGCTTCTAGGCGGAGGGGCACATGAATGAACCGATTTCGCACCCGAATAAGAGGTATTCCGAGACTGTGTAGGGATGGACTATACAGTTGAGCAAGGCATATATGATTTGATTGTACTACCCATAACAACAAGTTGCAACTTCTTTTCGGGAGCCCAACTCATAAGAACTCCATGGTTAAGTGTGCTTGCCTTGGAGCAATATCGTGATGGGTG
The DNA here is from genome assembly GCF_012489685.1 of Lotus japonicus. Lineage (NCBI taxonomy): Eukaryota > Viridiplantae > Streptophyta > Magnoliopsida > Fabales > Fabaceae > Lotus > Lotus japonicus. The sequence continues at coordinate 30,514,989 of NC_080044.1, forward strand.
ACCTCCTGGGAAGTTTACCCGGGAAGCGCGCGAGTGAGGACATAGTGCGCTGAAAAGACTCGTGTTGTTACCGTGAGGCCAGTCGTCAAGTCAGGATGTTACAATAGTCGTTAACAATGACCATCCCATATCTTTTGCCACCTATAGACTCAGTTTTCACTGGTCCAAACAGGTCGATATGCAAAAGTTCCAACGGCCTTGAGGTTGAGACAACATTCTTTGCCTTAAACGGGACTTTTGTGAATTTTCCTTTCTGACATGCTTCACAAAGAGCATCTTAAGAGAACTTCAGAGCGGGTAAGCCCGTGACAAGGTTGAGCTTACTCAGCTGAGAAATCTTTCTCATACTGGCATGCCCTAATCGTCTATGCCATACCCATTGCTCCTCATTAACAGAAAGAAGGCACTTCACATTCTGAGATTCCAACTCAGATAACCTGATCTTATAAATGTTGTTCTTCCTCTTGCTGTTAAACAGAACAGAGCCATCGATCTGACTTACAGCCCTGCAAGACTTTTGATTGAAAATAACATCATAACCCTTGTTAGCTAATTGACTTATTGACAATAAGTTGTGAGTTAAGCCGTCTACCAATAAAACATTGTCAATGCATGGACTACTATCAACAGAAATAGTACCAGTACCAACAATTTGACCCTTCTCGTTGCCACCAAAGCCAACTTCGCCTCCAGGCTTAAGTTTTAGCTCTTGGAACATACGCCTTTCTCCTGTCATGTGACGCGAGCATCCACTGTCCAGATACCATGATTGGTGTTTCAGTGGAGCTATCAAGGATATCTCATTTTCATCGTTTGAGTTAGGATCTTCTTCTGATGCTGAGTCAGAGTCAGTTGCATCTTTTGCCTCTGCTTCTTTGTCTTTGACAATATCCATGAGTCCTTGAACTTCACCATCAGAGTCAACATCCTCTGACTCTAATTCGTCAAAAGTCACCATCAGACTTTTCTTTGTTTTGAAGTGCTTCTTTGGCTTTTTGTCCTTTTTCAACTTTGGACATTCACTCTTGTAGTGCCCTGATTCTTTGCACTCGAAACATGTGACTTTCTTGATAGAGGACTTCTTCTGGCCTGATGAGGATTCAGACTTTCATTTGGCCTTTCCAGAGCCTCTGTACTTGCTCTGCCTATGTGTAACACCCCGATTTCGGTGGCGTCACTTTAGTAACCAAAATAAACTTAATGCGGAAAAAACGTGAATATTTTTTTTCGATAATGATAAAGACAGGACTGAATTAAACAAACGCAAATGCGAGAGATAGCAGAACTAATACACAATATATATTACAGCCCCCGCTGTAAGTAGCTAGCCTCGTCACGAGTAAACCTCCAGTGACGGGTAATGAGAAAAGTAGCGCCCGTAGGCAAAAGGTACAGACCAAAAGAAAGGTCAAGTGTTCGCAACACTATCTCTCAAAAATGAGAATAAGCTGGCCCATCGGCCTAAAACAAGACCTCCTAAGTCCAACCAACTCTCTGTGATTCCCGTAAAGAAACCACACAAAAAGCTATAGGTGGGAAACTACCCTGTCCCCAAAGAAACAAATGATGTTCAGAGCTAAGACTCTACTCCTACTCTAATCCCATCTCAAGGAGCTCACACCAGCACTAAAACCTACATGCTAGTATGATCGTCGTCCGAATTCGAAATCCAGAACGACCTAGTCTATATACACCATCCGTCCTCCTCTCGCGACCGCGATGCGCTTCTATTCCAGCATGTCAACCCTAGTTCCCCCCGAAGGGTGAACCATCGTGAATCAGCCCGCCAAAGACATCTGACAAAAGGCGTAGTCCGCCAAAGCACACACAGAAGACGCGAGGGTCAACTCCAAAGAATTACGTAATTAATAGCACCGATAGATACAGACAATAGAATAGCCACTTAGGCTTATAGCTAGGGATAACATCCTAGGGTTGCATATTCCACAATGAATGTAACGACAATAATAACAAATAGCATGCATCAAATAGGATTAACAATTATCAATCACACTCAGCAACTAAGTCAGTATGCATGTTGCATGAAATGATATGACGGTCAACCCAGTTAACCAAATGCATTCCGGAAACGGATGGACATCAAACGGATCAGCCCTAACACCAGCCACGGTGGGACCATTTCGGCCCGCGTGCCTCTTACACCACACAAAGGTAGTCAGATCAGCAGTAAACCCGAAGGTCTGCCATTTCGGTCTGCTACAAGGGTCTTATGACCATTTTGGAAACCGACGAGGTCCAGAGTACATCCTGTGTTAATACCTCATTAATGTTGCATGAATGCAGGATGATTAGTCAAACAACGTCTCCGAATCTCACTCGACACGTCGCCACGTGTTCTAGGTAAATTTAAAGTCTCTAAAAGCTTACCCTAAGGTAAAAGTCGATTCTGCGACAAAAGACACATCTTCACAACAACACATAACTCATGATGATCTCCAAATCATCCGACTGATCTCAATTCGATGGTCAAACTGCTCAACGAGCAAGAGTATCAACATACTCGGAAACTATCAATTTCTCGGACTTATCCCCCGGATAGCCCAACAACACAGCTGCTCCAACAGCGCAAGAGCATCAACATACTCAATACTTCTCAACTTCCTCAACACTTGGATCCGACGACACTTCTCGTTTTCCAAAAACTAAGATTTGCATCCTAAGCTTCCTTTCGAGTTTGTTATCATTATTTGAAGATTTAGAGGTTGTTTAATGTCTTATGAGTTTTCTTTACAAAATAATATCCTTTTAGTCTTATCGCAAAATCTTATAAGTTCTCAGGATCTCCTAATCCCCAACTGACTCCAGAGAATGTCTCGATCCATAAAACACCATAACAAGGCCCGAATCTCATTCGTCCTATCAAACTTTCTCAAAACTCTCAAAATAAAATCGGCATGACCTGCCCGCTATTCTCACTACTCAGAATCACAGATTTCATTGCAAAAGCATAATTAATTCAGCACAATCAACCAACATGTCATATATCAACATATTATGCAATAACCACGTAGCACTTAGCATATGAGACATGCATCACACATCCTAAATTACCCAATTAGCACTTAGCATGTAATTCACTCTCAAAAGCATTCAGTAGATGAATCATCTACATTGTCAGCCGAAGCCTCAGAAAACATTTTTTTTCCAATCAAACACAAACAAGTGCATAAACAGTAAACAATGTCGAGAGCATCGACCCTAAGCATTATCTAGAGATTCAGTGAGAAGCCCTCACCTGTAGATTCTCCAGGATGATCTTCTAACACTTCTTCACAATCAAAGCCTTGCTCCTCTAGGAATTCCTCAAAATCACCTTTAGAGCAAAACCACAGAAATACTATCAGAATCTATCGGAAACTAAGCTATCAATGCTCACTAAGGTTACCCGAAGTAATACATACTCCGAGGTACGATAATCTAGCGCGAAAGGACAAGTTTTCGAAAAAGGAATTTTCCCCCTCCCCCCTTAGAGTGCTCGGCCACTTTTGGTAATTGTAGGGTTCGATTTTTCTTCGATCAAACTTGGTTCCTATGCTATCATTAGCCGTAGCTAAGGGTATTCTAAACTCGGAAAAATTATCGGATCAAAAACTGTCGCAGGGGTATTTTGGTCATGATTTTTAGCTCAGAAATTCAAAACTGAAATTTCTAAAAACAAATTGGATGGGGACATCACCAACGACGTTTATGACAACTAATCCTACTAGCACTAAGCTAAGGCGATAGTTTTCAGCCCAAAGGACGAAGCTTTGCCCCAAAATGGGTATTTGATGCTAAAATTGATTCCGGCGGAATTTCGGCGACATAACCGAAAAACTAATCCGGCAGAAGTACTCTTGGGCACATAAGGAAGAGATTTAGAATCAAAAATGAAGTATTCAGGATAGTTTTGCAAAAACCTCAAAACTATGAGCTCAGAAAGACATAGAGAAAAGCTATGGAAAAAGCGATCAGAGGTAAGGATTAGCGACTATACCTCGAAACCTTGAAGTAGCAACTGTTTAATCGATGATCAAGCAAGAAATGAACAAAAGCTCTTCTTCCTTCCTCTTCAATGGAGCTCTCGGATTTGGGAGAGAAAATGGTGAAGATATTTGCCATTTTTTCTCCTTTTTTGCTATATATAGAGGTTGGCAAAACGCGGTAAAATGAAAGTTTCGCGAATCTGATTTTTCCGGCGTCATTCTCCGTGAATTCTAAGATAGGTTTTGGCGAAATAATTCCAAAACTAAAATGAGGTCTCCTTGTATTTTTGGTAACTAATGCAAAGTCGGTGTAAAACTATTTTACCCGATAAGTTGCTTTTTGCATCGAATGTCGGAATAGAAAACTTCCTTCTGAAGAAAGATTGAAATCATCAAGAGAAATGGGTGTACGCGTGTAGAATCTTCATTTGAAGCTCTGAATAGAAAAAGTCTTTTTTATCGGGTGATTCTAGGGTTTTGAAATACCAGGGTTTCGGTTTCGGCAAACTTCCGATGATTGGAATCGGACGTTCGTAGATCCTAGAGTTTCGCCTCGAAATGATTGTTATATATGGAATAAGAGAAGTTCTAACATTTCTCTGAAGATTTTTGGAATTAACTTCCATCGCGACTTTAAGTGAAAACTAGCTATATACTAGGGTTTCTGACCTAGGTTTAAGCGTGTAACGATCGTGCTTGTAACACCCCGATTTCGGTGGCGTCACTTTAGTAACCGAAAGTAAACTTAATGCGGAAAAACGTGAATATTTTTTTTTCTTTCGATAATAACTAAGACAAGACTGAAATAGATAAAACCCAAAAGCGAAAAGCAACAGAACTAATGTACAATATATAATACAGCCCCCGCTGTAAGTAACAACCTCGTCACGAGTAACCTCCAGTGACGGAAAGAAAAGTGTAGCGCCCGAAGGCAATATGTACAGACTGAAAGTAAAGGTGAAGTGTCCGCAACACCATCCCTCAAACTGAGAATGAGCTGGCCCATCGGCCTGAAACAAGACCTCCTATGTCCAACCAACTCTCTGTGATTCCCGTAAAGAAACCACACAAAAAGCTATAGGTGGGAAACTACCCTGTCCCAAAAGAAACAAATGATGTTCAGAGCTAAGACTCTACTCCTACACTAATCCCATCTTGAGGAGCTCACACCAGCACTAAAACCTACATGCTAGCATGATCGTCGTCCAAATTTGAAATCCAGAACGACCTAGTCTATGTACACCATCCGTCCTCCTCTCGCTACCGCAATGCACTCCAGTTCTCGCATCTCAACCCTAGTTCCTCCTGAAGGATGAACCATCATGAATCAGCCCGCCGAAGACATCTGACAAAGGGCGTTTGTTCGCCAATGCACACACAGAAGACGCGAGGGTCAACTCCAAAGAATTATATAAATAATACCACCAATAGATACCGATAGAAGATTAGCCACTTAGGCTTATAGCTAGGGATAACATCCTAGGGTTGCATTATTCCACAAAGAATATAACGACTGTAAATCACAGTTAACATGCATCAAGTAGAACTAACAAGTATCAAACACACTCGTCAACTAAGTCAGTATGCATGTTGCATGAAATGATATGCAGGTTAACCCAGTTAACCAAATGCATACCGGAAACGGATGGACATCAAACGGATCAATCCTAGCACCAGCAATGGTGGGACCATTCTGCCCGCGTGCCTCTTACACCAAACATAGGTATGGACATCAACCGAGTCAATCCTAGCACCAGCAACGGTGGGACCATTCTGCTCGCGTGCCTCTGGGATGGACATCAACCGGATCAATACTAGCACCAGCAACGGTGGGACCATTCTGCCCGCGTGTCTCTTACACCAAACCAAGGTAGCCAGATCAGCCATAACCCGTAGGTCTGCCATTTCGATCTGCTACAAGAGTCGTCTACAAACGCTCTTACACGGCATTCCGGGTCTTATGACCATTTTGGAAACCGACGAGGTCCAGAGTACGTCCTGTGTTAATACCTCATTAATGTTGCATGAATGCAGGATGATTAGACAAACAACGTCTCCGAATCTCACTCGACACGTCGCCACGTGTTCTAGGTAAATTAAAGTCTCTAAAAGCTTACCCTAAGGTAAAGTCGATTCTGCGACAAAAGACACTTCTTCACAACAACACATAACTCACGATGATCTCCAAATCATTCGACTCATCTCAATCCGATGGTCACAACTGCTCAACGAGCACAGAGTATCACACTCTCGGAAACTAACGGTTTCCCGGACTTATCCCCAGGATAGCCCAACAACATAGCTTCTCCAACTGCACAACAACAAACGCTGCTCCAACAGCACCACAACATCTACATACTCGAAGCCTCTCAACTTTCTCAATACTGGGATCCGACGACACTTCTCGTTTTCCAAAACTAAGATTTGACTTCCACACTTCCTTTCGAGTTTATTATCATTAATTAAAGATTTAGAGGTTGTTTAATGTCTTATGAGTTTTCTTTACAAAATACTATCCTTTTAGACTTATCGCAAATCCTATAAGTTCTCGGGATCTCCAAATCCCCAAATGACTCCAGAGAATGTCTCGATCCATACACATCATAACAAGGTCCGAATCTCATTCGTCCTATCAAACTTTCTTAAAACTCTCAAAATAAAATCGGCATGACTTGCCCGCTATTCTCACCATTCAGAATCTCAGATCTCATTGCATAAGTATAAATACTCAGCACAACCAATCAACATGTCATATATCAATATATTAAGCAATAACCACATAGCACTTAGCATATAAGGCATGCACCACACATCCTAAATTACCCAATTAGCACTTAGCATGTAATCCACTCATCAAAAACATTAAGTAGATAAATCATCTACATTGTCAGCCGAAGCCTCACAAAACATTTTCCAATCACACACCATCCAGTGCATAAACAGTAAACAATGTCGAACGCATCGACCCTAAGCATTAACTAGAGATTCAGTGAGAAGCCCTCACCTGTAGATCCTCCAGGACGATCTCCTAACACTTGTTCACAATCAAAGGCTTGCTCCTCTGGGAATTCCTCAAAATCACCTTTAGAGCAAAACCACAGAAATACTATCAGAATCTATCGAAAACTAAGCTATCGATACTTACTAAGGTTACTCGAAGTAATCTATACTCTAAGGTACGATAATCTAGCGCGAAAGGACAAGTTTTCGGAAAAGGAAATTTCCTCCTCCCCCCTTAATAGGTTCGGCCACTTTAGGTAATTAGGGGACTCGATTTTTCTTCGATCAAACTTGGTTCCTATGCTATCATTAGCCGTAACTAAGGGTATTCTGAACTCGGAAAAATTATCGGATCAAAATTTGTCGCAGGGGTATTTTGGTCATGATTTTTAACTTAGAAATTTCAAAACTGAAATCCCAAAAACCAAATTTTGCAGGGACGTCACCAACGACGTTTATGACAACTAATCCTACTAGCACTAAGCTAAGGCGATAGTTTTCATCCTAAAGGTTGAAGCTTTACTCCAAAAACTCCAAAAATGGGTATTTTAGGCTAAAATTGATTCCGACGGAATTCCGGCGACATAACGGAAAATCTAATCCGGCAGAAGTGATCTTGGGCACATAAAGAAGAGGTTTAGAATCAGAAATGAAAGATTCGGGATAGTTTTGCAAAAGCCCATAAACTATCAGCTCAGAAAAGTCTACAGAAAAGCTATGGAAAAAGCGATCAGAGGTAAGGATTAGCGACTATACCTCGAAACCTTGAAGCAGCAACTAACGGATCAACGATCAAGCAAGTAATGAAGAAAATTATTCTTCCTTCTTCCTTGGTGAAGCTCGAGGCCTTGAGGAGAGAAAATGGAGGAGTTTTGTGTTTTTTTCTCACTTGTTTGCTATATATAGAAGATGGAAATTCGCGGGAAAATGAAAGTTTCGCGAATCTGATTTTTCCGGCGTCATACTCCGTGAATTAATAGATATGTTTTGGAAAAAGAATTCCAAAACTATAAAGAAGTCTCCTTGTATTTTTGGCAACTAATGCATGGTCGGTATAAAACTATTTTACCCGATAAGTTGCTTTTTGCATCGGATATCGGAATAGAAAACTTCCTTCTGAAGAAAGATTGAAATCATCAAGAGAAATGGGTGTACGCGTGTAGAATCTTCATTTGAAGCTCTGAATAGAAAAAGTCTTCATTGTCGGTTGATTCTAGGGTTTTGAAATACCAGGGTTTCGGTTTCGGCAAACTTCCGATGATTGGAATCGGACGTTCGTAGATCCTAGAGTTTCGCCTCGAAACGATTGTGATATATGGAAAAAGAGAAGTTCTAACATTTCTCTGAAGATTTTTTTTGGACCTAGGTTTAAGCGTATAACGATCGTGCTATAACTTTTATCGACTTCGGTACGATCCTCAGACTTTTCCTGAACTTTCTCCTTCATATATTTATTTCGTTTGGTAAACTCTAGTTCAGGTTTCCCTTCACGATACATCAACCCTAATCGTGAATAGGATTTTATTCACTTAGCATAAGCTTAAAAACTTGGGTCTTACAGTGCTATAACTTTTATCGACTTTGGTACAATCCTTAGACTTTTCCTGAACTTTCTCCTTCATAAATTTACTTCATTTGGTAACTCTATTTCAGGTTTCCCTTCACGATACATCAACCCTAATCGTGAATAGGATTCTATTTACTTGGCATAAGTTTTAAAAACTTGGGCCTTACACTGTGCTTCCAGATGCGGTTGAGCCTTTTGGAGATCAGAGTCAGCTCATCTTCATCAGAATCTTCTGATGCTTCTTCAGATTCTTCTGCTTCAGCTTGGAGAGCTTTTGACTTCTCAGATTTAGACTTCTCAGATTTAGATTTCAAAGCTATAGACTTCTTCCTCAGATCCTGCATCTTTGAGCGCTTCAGTTCATGACATTTCAGTATGCTGATGAGTTCTTCTAGACTCATACTCTCAATATCTCTTGTTAGCTCTATTGAAGTCACTAAAGGCATCCAACTTTCAGAAAGACTTCTGATAACCCTTATGACATGATCTATTGTAGTGTAGCTTTTGTTGAGAGGTCTTATTCCAGCTACAAGCAACTAAAATCTGGAAAACATATCCTCAATGGACTCGTTAGGTTCCATGATGAAGGATTCATACTTCTGGATCAAGGACAGAGCCTTTGATTCTTTCACTTTCTTATTTCGTTCATGGGACATTTTCAAGGATTCAAAGATTCCCTTGGCAAACTCACGATCTGTAATCTTCTAGTACTCTTCATAGGAAATAACAATAAGAAGAATAGCTCTAGCTTTGTGGTGCTGTGAGTAAAGCTTCTTTTGCTCAGCAGTCATCTCTGATCTGGAGATCTTCTTGCCATCAGCATCAACTGGACGCTCGTAGCCATCCACAATGATACCCCAGAGATCTGCATCGAAGCCCAGAAAGAAACTTTTAATTCTGTCTTTCCAATATTCGAACCTTTGACCATCGAACATGGGAGGCTTTGCATTGTAACCATCCTTTTGCATTTCACTGGTGGTAGCCATTTGTTTTTCACACCGGCCCGGATCACTGAACACTATTAGGTGTGGTAATCAGAACTTGCGCTCTGATACCAATTAAAAGTATGAAAAACGGTAGAAAGAGATGGGTTTGAATAGCGTTTTCAGAATAAAACTTCCACCTTAAGATTTTAACAAATCTTTCGAGACACAAGTAAAGTTCTTAAGATAAGAGATGAGAAAAGCACACAAGGATTTTATCCCGGTTCACTTGATGAATCACTCAAGCTAGTCCAGTCCACCCGTGAAGGTGATTTCTTCCTTTTTAGCATGAAGACAATCCACTAATCAGAGATTTGTTACAACTGCACTTGAAACCTACAAGTGACTAACAATACACTGACTTAGCTCACACTAAGATTCACTCTCTTAGTCTTCTCTAGGATCCGATCAACCTTGAACTCCTAAAGGTAAACTAAACAGCTATTTAAGAAATATTGTTTACAAAGAAATTGCTTCTGAAAAGCTTGTAGTAAACACAATGAATTGAATGAAGAAAGAATGCTTAGAAGATTTGAATATTGCTTGCGCGTATAAGTTTCTTCCAACCGCATCTTTCAGTCTTCAGCCTCTATAAATACTCCAAGGATTAGGGTTTGAACACTGCATGGGAATGCTACCGTTGGAGGGCAGATCTAGGATTTCCAACTTCTGCTGTGGCTGAGTATGTTAGGTTAGGTCGTCAGGATAGTGAATTTGCTTTTGTACTTTGGATAGTGACGTGACCTTTAACCTTGTTGACTTCTGATCAGAGGAATGCTTCGTGTTGGAACTTGTGAAGCTTGTTGATCATAGTCAGAGGGAAGCATGGATCCTCTAACCGTTGTACCTTTTGATTCTTAACTCAAAGGAGAAGTACTTGGTCTTCAGAGCCATTTTGCTTTTGGACTTCAGAGTCTTCACTTTTAAGCTTCTGGGTCTTCAGAGTCTTCTACACCATCAGAACTTCTGAGACTTCAGAGTGTCTGGGTTATCAGAACGTCTGGATCTTCAGAACTTCAAGTGAGGTGAGTCCATATCAGAGCTTGATTAACTTCAGATCTTCTGAAGCTTTTCTACTGTTCAGATTGAACATAGATATTGCGAAAGCGTTGCTAGGGTCACTCTTTAAGCAAAGTGCTTCTGATTTGTGTGAGATTATGTTAAGGTCAGAGCCTGTTAAGAGCACACTCAGAAAACACGTTAGAGTACCATAATTGTTCATACTAAAATGTTAACTTGTAATCATCAAAACATAGAGTTGTACTACATGATCAAAACTTGATCTTACAGAGTTCATCATGATTTGCATTGAGAACTGATTTATTGGATTCATTGTGTTATATGCTTGCCATGCGAGACTACCTTGTGAGATTTGGACCAAACACTTGAATGGTAATGTCTTTGCCATGATTCTCTTCTTTCTTGTGTGATTTCCTCATGTTTATATGCACTGCAGAACTTGACTTGATTCTGACTAAAATTGTTGTTTATGTGTATACATAGAAGTGATAAGGCATTTTTTTTCAATAAGCTACTGGCCTAAAAAGCCTACCTTGCATGTTTTAACCTTTGTTTTAGCCCCTTTGAGCCTAATATCTCCATTATTTTGCAGCTCATTACAAGCCTAAGTGAAATACAATGATGATACCTTAACCTTAGGGAATATAAGAGCTTTGGAATTGTTTTGAGAATTAGTATTCAATAAGTGTGGGGGTGAATTATTTGAATGCATGGTCTAAGTTGCTCAAAAGAGGTACCTTCCTTGTGGATAAATTGTAAGCAAGCTGAAAAAAAGTTGAAAGAAAAAAAATGGAAATGCTGAAAAAAAAAAGTGAAGTTACAAAGTGAAGGAAGGTATTCATTGCAAAAGGAAAAATAAAAGAATTGAAAATTGTAAAAAGAAAGTTGTGAAAAGGAAGAATGTGTTAATTCTTGGGGTTGTGAGTAAGTTTAATTTGAATTATTCCCCATTGCTCTTATTTTTACTAAGGTTTTAACTCTGAATATCTTTCATAAATCCTTACTTAACCTTAGCCTCATTACAACCTTGAAAAGTCTTTTGATCATTGTGTGCATTTGTTCAATTTAATTTGTTGTGTTAGAATCTTGTCAAGCCTATGATAGATTCATGTTTTCATGAGATGATGAGAGTTTCTTAAGCATGATTAAATACAAGCCCAAACACTTGAGAGCAGAGATTATAACACTTGCATCCAACTTTGATGTTCAAATTGCAATTCTTATTGGCTTGGAATGTAGGTGATGGAGTTCTTGTTTGTCTAATCTCTATGAAAAGTGAAGTGGTTGTTTTCTTGCTCATAAATCTGAATTTTCACTTCTCAAAGAAAAGTGTGAGCTCAGTTTTTATGTTTTAGGAAGTACTTGTTATCATATGTGATTTTCTGATTCTTCTTTGAAGTTAAGTTTTGCTCTGGAATGCAAAAGGCTAAGTGTGGGGGTATTTGATAAGAGTATAATTGATGCACTTTATGTGTGTCTTTATAAGTCATTATATACATTTTTGTGCTTAATTGTTATCACTTAGCCATGTTCTGACCATTAATGCTTAATTGGATTATTCATAAAAAAGTGCTTAATTCTACACTTTTAGTTTCTGTGACTCTTTTTCTAGAACAGATTAAATATGGATCTACAAATATTCAAATAGGGCGAATAATATGTCGTTGGAAAGCTAACTCGAAGCCCTACAACTTTCATGTTCAGCATAATTCGATAACCAGTCTTGAACTTGGTCAGAATTGCCTTGCAAAGTTTCTGTCGCTAATCGTGCGAGTCTGAACAGTCTGCACTAAAATGATCATATCTTGGGCTACATAACTCCGAATTAGGATCCGATTGAAGGTTCGCGAAGCTAACTTAAAGTTCTACGATTCTCATGTTTACCTTGATTGAAGATTCAAACTCCTTGTGGGACCCGCGAATGCCTAAGTGTTCAGCAGATTACTCCTTTATGTGGGCCCGATTTTGTGAAGATTTAGAAAAAAATTAGATAACAAGGATTGTTACTTGATGAACAAGTTTATTTATTAGTATAAATATGTGAGTTTATGATTTTGTTAGAAGCCACCTCATCTCACCATAACCTCTTCCACCTCCTCCTCATATCTCTCCATCTTTTCTAATATGAATTGCTAAACTCCATAGTTAGTCTTAAGATTTTTAATATTCTTGTGTTTGCAAACTTGAGGTTCTATTCTTAATGTGAATTTGTTTTTATTAATCCTCATCATCTCTATTTCTGATCTAGGGTTTTCTTAATTCCTTAGTTTTAGAAATAAGAGTTTATGCATGTTCGCTTAGTTCATGTTAGTTCGTAACTGTTTCTTAATCGCTTAGTTTAGGAAACTGTGAATTAATTTCCGCTTAGTTAATTAGTTCTCACGAATTAGGAAATTCATAAGGAAGAATTAATCTTTTGTAACCAATGAAGGTTTGTTGCATTTGAATGTTATAATCCGATGACTAACGCTTTCTCTCTTCTGTCTGATCTATTTAATTATTGCTTTGTTACCTTCTAACAAATCAATCAAAAACCCCCCTTTTTATTTGCTTTTGTTTTACTCTAATATCAATTAATAATTTACCAAGTCCTTGTGAGAACGATCCTGGTGTTCAACACCTTGTACTGCATTCAAAGCAAAAATACTTTGACACGCACCCGCGACAGTGCGTTCGTCAAAGGGAGCGTCGGGTTTGATGGAAGCCACCGCCGGAGGGATGTCTGAAGGTGAATGTTGATGCCGGTTGGACTGGGAGTGAATCAACAGGGCTTGGGATGGTGGTGAGGTCGCACACCTCTGCTTTCATGGCTGCGGCATCTCATGTGGTGAGTGTTCGGCAGGATCCTCTGGTCACTACTAAAAAAACGGAATCAGTGACAGATAAATTCCGTCACAGAGTGTTAAAAATTCCGTCACAAAGCATGTTAGTGAGGGAATTTATGACAGAATATCAACTGTAACAAAAAGTCTCGTTGCTAATCACTTCAAGTGCCTGTCCAACATTTTTTGGCCCGACCGGCCCGTGGCCAAAAAAAGGCTTTTCGGGCGGGCCGGGTCGGTTATCGGGTCTTACAATTAAAAAAAACCGGTTTTAACCGGTCGGGTCGGTCTGGGTTCTGAACCGACCGACCCGACCGATTAGGGATAAAAAAAAAATAGTTCCTCCAACGGCCCAGCCCATTGTGTGTGAGTGAGGGGAGGAAAAAAAAAAGGCTTCAGAAACCCTAGGCCATTACCCCACCCACTAAATTTTTTAACCCTCCCAAACCTAGCCGTCCCAATCCCAACCTCTCTCTCTCTCTCTCAACCTCTCAACTCTCATTCTCTTCTTCTCTCAACCTCTGCTCTCTCTCTCAGACCCGCCGCCGCCACCACCACCACCACCACCACCCTTCTCCTCTTCTTCTTCTCTCCAAACTCCAAACCCTAGCCGCCACCACCCTTCCTTTTCAGATCCGCCGCCACCACCCTTCTCCTCCTCTTCTTCTTCTCTCCAAACTCCAAACTCCAAACCCTAGCCGCCACCACCCCTCCCTGCGTCGCCATACTCTGTGCCGCCACCACCCTAGCCACTCACTCCACCACTGCATCTGCATGGCTTCTTGCCTTCTTCCTCCATGCTTCTCTAGTCCGTAATAGCTTGTTCATCTTCATTTTGCCTCAATCAATTCTGATATCGCAAGATGAAATGAACATGCTATTTCGCATGAGAATAGCAATTGAAAACTTGTTCTTGACTATGTTGTTCTTGGTTAATTTGTTTGGTCATGGTTCTTCATCTTTCTGTTTTGAGTGTTCTCTGCAAAATCTGGTGGAACCGACCCGACCCGTCTGTTACCCGACCAAACCGAAACCGATCCAAACCGACACATCTCATGGTCGGTTAGGGGCCCAATTTTATGTCATGCGGGTTCGGTCAGTGGACCTTTTTGGGCCCGAAACCGACCGAACCCGACCGATGGACAGCCCTAATCACTTGTAACGAAATTTTTGGTTCGTAACAAATTAGTGACGAAAATTATCCGTAACTAATAATAAAATTATGTTACTAAAAAGCTAGAGGTGTAGTTGGAACTATCCGTAACTAATTAGTGACGGATAAATTTCGTTAATAAACAGTGACGCTCCGGTCCGTCACTAATTCTATTACGGATGACTTTCCATTAGGAATCTCCGTCATACATTTGTGACAGAATGTTCCGTCACAAAATTTCAACATCTTTTTTGAATTTATTTGAAATGACAAACTGACAATTAAACTCATTTAAGTAACTTGTAAAATTTGAAAGCAAAGCAACAAAAATAAATTTCAAATAGCCAACTAATGTGCAAGTTTAACAATTCATCCCAATTTCAAATATCTAGCTCAACACACTATTACATTATAATGAATGAACAAAGTAAAATGAAAATTGAAGGTTCAAATTAATTTATGCAAAATCTCATCAAAGTTTACTTGTTAGACAATATTGGAAAGCCTCTTGGGAAGAACGAATAATCTCCTCATGGGACACCCACTTTGACTTATCTCCCTTCACTGTGTGGATCTTTCGAAATAGATCCCAACAATTTGGTTCCATATCATAAGATGTTTTCTGCAAAAATAAAATATGGATTAGTGTTATATATTATTCCTATCATTCAGTTTTTTTACCAACCAGCTTCTACTGCTTTTGATGGATATCCCTTCTGCCTATTCAGTATTTTCCCTTCTAAATGGTTCAAAACACACTAAGCCAGAAACTCCAGCTAATCCATTGTAGAGTATACTCAGTCAGCAGTAAGTGCACAAGAAAAATACAACAAAATAAGCAATGAAAAATAAACACTTAAAAAGAAACAGCAGAATAGATTGAAAATTACCCTTCCCGTCAAGTGATCGATTGACCCTGTGCTTTTCTTCTATATATCACACTTTTTTTCCATCAGGGACACAACAAGCTCAGCAATTCAAAATGAAGATTCACTTCTTGTGCCTACTCTTGTCAAAATGAAGGTTATTGAGCAGGGGCCATAATGATGGGGAGGGGGAAGCAAAATAAGGGAATGGAAACCTGTCAATTAAAAATATATCAACTAAATAATGTATATGAACCCAAATCCAAAAGAGTAAATATAACTGAACTGATCTCAACCAACCATCAAATTAACATAAGAGGGCCATCAAACTCGAACTTTATTCTCAAAGTCCAACCAAACTTATAATATTGTTATATATCATCTCTTGAACTGATTGAAGTGTGAATTTCATGACTAACTTATATTTTCTCAAGCCTAAAAAAACAACTGAAAATCATGAACTAGAAATACATCAATGTCAATGGCATAAAATCATGAGCACCACTCTAACAAGCAAGAAATCTCAAATTCCATATCAAATTTTCAGAAGCAAAGCAGGTTTGGATTAAGATATTTTACTTGGTTCAGATTATCAGACTAACTGGTTACTACACAATGTCTTTCACCATGTAAAGATAGAGATGGACTGGCATATATCTAACACCACACCGACACCAGCAATAATAGAGCAAAAGCGCATGAATAACAGGACACAATCACAGGTCAACATGAAGGGGAAAAAGAACAAGGGGGAAGCATAAAAGACATACCTGAGTTGCTGATTAGTGTGTTGTGGGAATACTCTTGTTCCTCCTACTCTCAATAACTTGTCCGCTAATACTCTTCCATTTTCAGCAGTAAGAAGGATGCGTGATTTATAACAAGGAAAATGTCAACATCCTATAAGAAGCAATTGAGAAAGCTATGGCGAACTATAAGAAGCAGAACATAACAGTATAAACATAGCAGATGAATTAAAATGAATCTGTCACTTTAACTACCAAAAAAAAGAAAAAGACATGTGGGCATATTTCATAGAAGTTATAAACCAAACCCATCCCTCTGCACTTACTTAAACATCTAATAAAGTACTTAACAAAAACATAATTATTGAATATAGAATCATTGGACCTAAAAATCGATTCAGGATATTCAAAGGCAATTGCTCAGGTTCACTATAGAGGAAATTCTTCTTCAAGCCTGATCACAAATATCTTCTGGGTTTTACACTAGTCTAAAATAAGCTCTTTCCATAGCTGTATCTGCTTCTCTCTAGTGTCTCTTACTAGCTGCGAACTGAAAGGTAGAAGCCTAGGTCACAGGCCAAATCAAGTACAAGTTAATTACTCCCTCACTACAAGTATCTATCCTACCAATAAGCACTGTGCATTGAATTTGGAAAATAAAAGAGGGGGGGTGGGGGGAATTGAATCACCAGCAACCAGAAAACAATCAATTTTAGTACAGGAAATTTTGATTCAATCAAGAAAACTTAGTTGTCTCGGTTGAATATACACAAAAATTGGAATAATCAAAACTCAATATTCACAGAAAAGCTACTAACATGATTGTTCATCATTTGTTGATTCATGTCGAAAGAGAAGAAAATCAGCGACATTATAGCAAAGCATCCATAGCAGTCATAAGAAAATCTCAAAGCATAAAAAAAGGATTTACGTGAATGATGAAACTGCTAATCCTCTACCCAGCTCCATCCTACAGGTTTTGTTGGATAAGGAACTAAGCAAAATTTGCAAAGCCTTGCCATAAATCAGAATTATTCAACCAGATAACACTTCCCTAAATAAATGACTTCAACAAGTAATTCACTTATGGAACAATAGCAAACTCTGCATAAATCTATCCTCAAATGTCAGAACTTAAGGTAGAAAACCAAATCATATCATAAAAACTAAAAACATATCAGATTCTACTGACTCAGATCATCAAAAGAATAAGTGCAAAAATTTGCATGTGTGTTTGATAACAAGAGCGAAACCTGAATGTGTTCCCCCATATTCACCCCTGAAATCAAAAGCTTTGATTTGAGAAAGAAACATAATATGCAAATTGCAACGCACGCGTGAAAAATCAAATCACATAATCATGATAATGACAATCACAATAAGCAGATGCAATAACAAGCATAGTTGGATGAAATTGGAAAGAGGAATTAGGGTTTTGATGGAACACTGAGTTGTGTTCGTACAGTGAAATCGGAAAGGAGAGAGCGAGAGCGAACAAATCGCAGTCGATGTCGCCTCTAGCGACACTAGAATAGAAACAAGAAAGCGGATAGCGGGAGAGGAAGCGGTGGTTCGCGGCAGCGAAAATCGGAGGTGACGGTGGCGTAGAGTAGGTGGTTGATGCCTTCAACGATGTTGGAGGAGAATCAGAGGCTTCGGACCTGATCGTCGGAGGAGCGTATGCAGGAGCGTCGCCGGAGGAGCGCACGGCGGCGGAGAAGGGTGAGCTTCGTTCGTGGAACTTCGCGTGTTGTCGAACAAATCTGAGCGAGGGAAGAAAAATGTGCAGGTAATGGAAGCAACCAAGTGAAAACGCTGAAAATGTGTAAACACAGACCGCTGAAAACGTGAAACAACTTTTAAACGGTTACTAACCCATAATGAATTAAAATTAGTGATGACAAAATTTGGTCACTACTTTCATCATAAATTAGTAAAACATGTTTTTCAACGGAAACAAAATCCGTTACTAAACGCAAAATTTAACATTTTAGTTACGAAATTAGTGACGAAATATTTAGGGACCAAAATTTCCGTCACTAATTTGGTCACTAGGTACTTGAAAAATTAATCTGTAACAATTTTACCAAATCCGTCACTGAAATCGTAACTATTAGTTATGAACTGTAATCCGTCACTAAATTCCGTCACTAATTGACACTTTTTTAGTAGTGTAAGCTTATAGCTGTTGCAACAACATTTTTGTATGGATAAAATTTGAGTGGATTTGCCTCCGAATAGTGCATGTTTTTGGAATTAAAAGTTGCTTGCGAATGTATTTATAGATCGCTCACCAACATACCCTCACATCATGGCGAAAATCAAAACTTTACCTTGTGAGAGGAAGTGGTATGTCTTTACCAACTGAGGCAACATATGTTGGTTAACAACACACACTTGGCACTCACGTTTTTAAAATTTCTCTTTTACTAGATTTCTCTTCTACGGAGGAGGATTTCTTTATTAATACTAATAGGAGTAGTCCTTGATTAATATTTGCAGGAGAAGTCCTTATTAATACCTAATAGAAATCTTGGTGGAATGTCAAGGACTAGACGTAGCCTATGATTGGGTAAACCATGATAAAATTGTAAGTGCGCATCTTAAATCATTTCTAACCGTCTTGTTCACAATATCTATCAGTTGCACCATCGTCTAATGGAACATTGTAAATCAAAATGATTAAAAGTTATTAACCAACGAAAAGTTTATACAAACACAATTCAACCCCCTTCTTGTATCCTTGTTACTACTCTCATTCTCAATGACTTCTGCTTTCACAAGATGTAACCTATGATAGAGGTCATCTGTCTTGTTTTGGTCCTAGGTCTTCATAGTACTATTTTAAGAAGATCCAAACTCTCAGACTATATGTTCCAAGAGTCAGATGATCCATGCCAAAATGAATTAGACAATGTCTTGACATTGAGAGGTAGACAATGTTGGCTTCTAAGGTAAGACAATCCAGAAGTCAGACTAAGTTTCTTGAGCTTGAAGAGTTAGTCCTTGAGAGGGATTTGTACTTGAAATTTCAAAACATTATGTTTAAGTACTTGTTCACTTAATATGCTTATAACCTTATCATTGTTATCATCAAAAATAACATAATGAATTTTTAGGTATATGTTCAGACTTAACAGTTTATTCTTCCATCGGGCAAGTTTATTTAGATTTAAATGTGGTAAAAAAATATAAATTATCCGAATAATCTGATTTTTTTCACAATTGTCCAGATTCCGTTGGCGAACAACCAAGTTGCAGATATGCTGGCTCACCAAGCGACTCGGGATAGTTTGCAACGCCAGGTTTGGCGACTACCTTCATCTTGTTTGATTGTGTCTCTGATTCATAACGGAATAAAGTAGTGACTTTTTTTTCTTTGTTGTTTTTTCTTCCATATTTAACTAAAAAATAATTTGGTATCAATATTTTTTGTAAGAAATATAATTTTAATTGTAAAAGTAATTATCAATATCTTTTCTATAAGAAACGAGTCTATATAATTACTGCATTTAAAATGATTAATTGTTTATAGTTAATTTTTATAAACTTTCATTTATGATCAGTTTTTTTTTTTGTTTATATCGGGAAAATTATGATCAGTTTTTTATAAATGAAAAAGTAGTTCTTTCACAGACCAGGAGATTGTGGACCTGGTAAGAGAAGAGCTGGCTGTGGGTGATTTGGACCTAGAGGGTTCCCGGGAAACCAGCAAACCTTTCAACCCAAACCCTGTGGTTCCTATTTCTCTTGAGGAGTACGAACAGTGGTGCCGCCCTTGGAAATTCACTCTGTTTGTGAAGCTGTTGGGAAAAGAATTGGTTTCAAGTGGATGAACCAACGCCTTCACCGTCTATGGGCCAAGGAAGGAGATGTCAAAGTGATTGACCTGGCAGAAGACTACTTCCTGGTACGTTTTGCCTCTGAAAATGACTATAAACTTGCCCTGTTTGAAGGCCCTTGGATGATAGCCGACCACTACTTGATGGTCCAAAGATGGAGACCCATGTTCAAAGCTGAAGAGGATGCAGCTAGAAAAATTGCTGTATGGATTACGTTGCCTAAGCTCCCTGTGGAACTGTACAACAACACCTTCCTGTGGCGCCTTAGCTCACTGATTGGTACAATGCTGAAGATTGACCAGCATACTGCAATCCACTCTAGGGGGAAATTTGCCCGTATTTGTGTTGAAGTCGATCTTAGTCGAGAGTTAGTCCCAACCTTCACAGCACTTGGGGAGGAACATTGCCTTGAGTATGAAGGGCTGCACTCTATCTGCTTCAACTGTGGCAAATATGGCCACAAGAGTGACTGCTGTCCTGACCTACTGATCCCAGGGAACCGTACTGTTGGAAATTCTCCAGTTTTCTCAACTGGACCTGGCCCTGACCCTATGATGCAAGAAGAACACAGCAGCAGCCCCCCCCCCCCACCAAAAGCCCAACCAGAAGCAAATAAGGAAAACCCTAAGGGATTTGGTCCTTGGATGATGGTCAAAAAGAGCCCCAAGAGGAAGCCTCTCAGTCCTCTTAACCAGCAAATTCCCCAACAAGGGAATGGATCCCGCTTTCATGTGTTGGAGGATGAAATGGGACAGAAAGAACAACCAGTTAGACCCCAGGATAAGATAGGGCAAGGTAACCAACAAGGGAGCAGTAGTAAGGTACACCAAGGAGGGCAAAAGAAACAACCAAGAGCAAATAACAGAAGCAACCACTCCACCCAGATGGGGTCAGCAACCAATGGAAAGACTTCCCCCATAGTGGAGAAAGTGCATGACAAGGAAAACGGAAGAGTTCAAGCCAATACAGTAGAGAAAACTCCTGTCCAACCAAGGGAGAAGCCAGACAAACAATTGTCATTGCAGGAGTGTGATATTCTGAAAACAGTTAGACAACACCAACTTGCTCTTTGGGAGGAATTCAAAGCCAGAAAGGCCAGTGATGAAGAGCTCCAGGGCAGCTTGCATACCCCCTCCAAAGAGGAGCTGAAGTTCGTTCAGGCCTTGCTCCTTAAAAAAGATGTTGGTGATCCTGGTGATGCTATGCAAAGTAGCCATGATGAAGACCTGGGGCAAGAGGATAATGCTTTTCCAGGTGACAATATGGTGGAGGAGGATTGTCCTCCTAAGTTTTAATGTCTGTGAGCTGCAGGCTCTGTTCCCTTCCCAAAAGTTTCAAATGAATTGCATGATTTGGAATTGCAGGGGAGCTGGAAAGAGAAACTTTTCTAATATGATTAAAGACTGTACAAGAATTCACCATTTGAGCTTCCTTGCTGTTTTGGAACCCAGAATTAGTGGGCCTAGAGCTGATAAGGTGCTTGAAAATTCTGGTTTTGATAGTTTTGCTAAAAGTGATTCTGTGGGCTTCTCCGGAGGCATTTGGTGCTGTTGGAAGCAATCCCAATGCACTATACAGGTGATTGATATAAAACCACAATGCATACATCTCCATGTGAACCCGAGTGACAATGGGGGATGTGTAACACCCCGATTTCGGTGGCGTCACTTTAGTAACCAAAATAAACTTAATGCGGAAAAACGTAGATTTTTTTTTTTTTTAATAATAACTAAGA
Source organism: Lotus japonicus (assembly GCF_012489685.1). Taxonomy (NCBI): domain Eukaryota; kingdom Viridiplantae; phylum Streptophyta; class Magnoliopsida; order Fabales; family Fabaceae; genus Lotus; species Lotus japonicus. Next base: position 30,536,709 of record NC_080044.1, read on the forward strand.
CAAGACTGAATTAAATAAAACCCAACAATAACAATAATCAGAACTAATATACAATATATAAACAGCCCCCGCTGTAGTAGTAACCTCGTCACGAGTAAACCTCCAGTGACGGAAAGAAAAGTGTAACGCCCCGAAGGCAAAAGGTACAATCCACAAGAAAGGTCAAGTGTCCGCAACACCATCCCTCAAAACTGAGAATAAGCTGGCCCATCGGCCTGAAGCAAGACCTCCTAAGTCCAACCAACTCTCTGTGATTCTCGTAAAGAACCACACAAAAAGCTATAGGTGGGAAACTACCCTGTCCCCAAAGAAAACAAATGATGTTCAGAGCTAAGACTCTACTCCTACACTAATCCCATCTCGAGGAGCTCACACCAGCACTAAAACCTACATGCTAGCATGATCGTCGCCCGAATCTGAATCCAGAACGACCTAGTCTATGTACACCATCCGTCCTCCTCTCGCTACCGCGATACGCTCCAGTTCCCGCATCTCAACCCTAGTTCCTCCCGAAGGATGAACCATCATGAATCAGCCCGCCAAAGACATCTGACAAAGGGCGTTTGTTCGCCAAAGCACACACAGAAGACGCGAGGGTCAACTCCAAGGAATTATGTAAATAATAGCACCAATAAATATAAATAAGATAATAGCCACTTAGGCTTATAACTAGGGATAACATCCTAGGGTTGCATATTTCCACAAAGAATATAACGACTGTAAATCACAGTTAACATGCATCAAGTAGAACTAACAAGTATCAAACACACTCATCAACTATGTCAGTATGCATGTTGCATGAAATGATATGCAGGTTAACCCAGTCAACCAATATGCAATCCGGAACGGATGGACATCATCGGATCAGTCCTAACACCAGCCACGGTGGGACCATTTCGGCCCGTGATGCCTCTTACTCCAACATCATCATGTAGTCAAATCAGCATAAAACCCGAATAACGTCACTCTGCTTGGCGACGGAACAAACCGACAACGTCACTCTGCTTGGCGACGGAACAAAACAACAACGTCACTCTGCTTGGCGACGGAACAAAACAACAACGTCACTCTGCTTGGCGACGGAACAAAACAACAACGTCACTCTGCTTGGCGACGGGACAAACCAAAGGTATTGCCACTTATAGGCTGGGCACCTCGAGACGGTCGTAACACTAGCCTCGTGTTTAACCATTTCTGCTCGGGCGTCGCTTATCACCTTTGGCTATAGTCAAGACGGTACAAACTCTACATGGTTTGACCATTTCTGCTTGCTATGCCGAACATCAACAGGCACGATACAACTCTACATGGATGATCGTTACCTCCTGTTGTGCCAGGTATAGTCAGGACCGATCCAACTCTGCATGGCTGATCGTTACTTCCTGCTATACCGAAGTACTCTGCTTGGCACTTCATCGCGTATATGCATGGGTGCAACCACTCACGATGACTCTTCGGGTCACCAATGCTCTCACGAAGTCTCACGCTTCAGTGAAGTTTCATGCTCTCACAAGGTCTCACGCCTCAGTGGAGTTCCATGCTTTCCACAAGGTCTCACGCCTCAGTGGAGTATCCCGCATTCACAAGGTCTCACGCCTCAGTGAAGCTTCTCGGCTCATCCCTTGGATGGCTATCAAACTGCTCAACGAGCGAAGGAGTACCAACATACTCAGAACTTACCAAACTCCTCAACACTTGGATCCGACGACACTCCTCGCTTTTCCAAAACTATGATTTGACTTCCAATGCCTTCCTTCGAGGTTGTTATCATTACTTAAAGATTTTGAGGTTATTTAAGGTCTTATGAATTTTCTTTATAAAATAGATTCCCTTTTGTCTTATCGCAAGTCTTATACATTTGCAGGATCTCCCAATCCCATGTCGCTTCCAGAGGAGGTCTCGATCCACTAAACAAAATTAAGGCCCGAACCTCGTTCGTCCTATCAAACTTTCTCCAAACTCTCAAAATAAAATCGGCATGACCTGCCCGCTATTCTCACCATTCAGAATCTCAGATTCCAGTACAGAGCATATTTAAATCATCACAATCAACAACATGTCATATATCAATAAATCGCATCATAAACACTTAGCACTTAGCATATAAAGCATGCACCACACATCCTAGATTACCCACATAGCACATAGCACATAGCATGTAAGACAATCTCGAAAACATTCAGTAGATGAATCATCTACATTGTCAGCCGAAGCCTCAGAAAACATTTTCCAATCACACACAATTCCAATGCATAAACAGTAAACAATGTCGAAACATCGACCCTAAGCATTAACTAGAGATTCAGTGAGAAGCCCTCACCTGCAGATTCTCCAGGATTATCTTCTAACTCTTCCTCACAAGCAAAGCGTTGCTCCTCAGGAAATTCCTCAAAAGTTCCTTTAAAGCAAAGTCACAGAAATACTATCAGAATCTATCGAAAACTAAGCTATCGATACTTACTAAGGTTACACGAAGCAATACATACTCCGAGGTACGATAATCTAGCGCGAAAAGACAAGTTTTCGGAAAAGGAAATTTTCCTCCTTCCCCCTAATAGGGCTCGGCCACTTTGGTTAATTGTAGGGTTCGATTTTTCTTCGATCAAACTTGGTTCCTATGCTTTCATAAGCCGTAACTAAGGGTATTCTGAACTCGGAAAAATTATCGGATCAAAAACTGTCGCAGGGGTATTTTGGTCATGATTTTTAACTTAGGATTTTCAAAACTGAAATCCCAAAAATAAAATTTTGCAGGGACGTCACCAACGACGTTTATGACAACTAATCCTACTAACACTAAGCTAAGGCGATAGTTTTTAGCCTAAAGGTTGAAGCTTTACCTCAAAAACTCCAAAAATGGGTATTTTAGGCTCAAATTGATTCCGGCGGAATTCCGGCGACATAACGGAAAATCTAACCCGGCAGAAGTGATCTTGGGCGCATAAGGAAGAGGTTTAGAATCAGAAATGAAAGATTCGGGATAGTTTTGCAAAAACCCATAAACTATCAGCTCAGAAAACTCTACAGAAAAGCTATGGAAAAAGCGATCGGAGGTAAGGATTAGCGACTATACCTCGAAACCTTGAAGCAGCAACTGATTAATCAACGATCAAGCAAGGATTGAACAAAATCTTCTTCTCCTTCTTCCTTGATGAACTCGCGGCCTTGAGAGGGAAAATGGAGGAGTTTTGTGTTTTTTTCTCACTTGCTTGCTATATATAGAAAATGGTAATTCGCGGGAAAATGAAAGTTTCGCGAATCTGATTTTTCCGGCATCATTCTCCATGAATTCTAAGATAGGTTTTGGCAAAGGAATTCCTAAGCTAAGAAGATGTCTCCTTGTATTTTTGGCAACTAATGCAAAGTCGGTGCAAAGTCGGTGTAAAACTATTTTACCCGATAAGTTGCTTTTTGCATCGAATGTCGGAATGGAAAACTTCCTTCTGAAGAAAGATTGAAATCATCAAGAGAAATGGGTGTACGCGTGTAGAATACCCATTTGAAGCTCTGAATAGATAAAGTCTTCATTGTCGAGAAATTCTAGGGTTTTGAAATACCAGGGATTCGGTTTCGGCAACCTTCCGATGATTGGAATCGGACGTTCGTAGATCCTAGAGTTTCGCCTCGAAACGATTGTGATATATGGAAAAAGAGAAGTTCTAACATTTCTCTGAAGATTTTTGGAATTAACTTCCGTCGTGCCTAAAAGTGAAAATCAGCTATATACTAGGGTTTCTGACCTAGGTTTAAGCGTATAACGATCGTGCTATAACTTTTATCGATCATGATGTAATCCTTTGACTTTTCCTGAACTTTCTCCTTCATAAATTTATTTCATTTGGTAAACTCTAGTTCAGGTTTCCCTTCACAATACATCAACCCTAATCGTAAATGGAAATCTCTTCCACTGATCCTAAGCTTAAAAACTTGGGTCTTACAGGATGGATTTTGACGGTTGTGTATGCTAGTCCTCAAGAGAGGAGAAGGATTGAACTGTGGGAAGAATTAACCTCCTTTAAAGACCAAGTCATGGGACCTTGGTGTGTGGTGGGAGATTTTAATTCAGTCCTTTATGAATCTGAAAAAGTGGGGGGTGCACCTATAAATAGAGCAGCTGTTAATAGATTCCAAGATTGCTTAAACCTTTGCCTCCTGGATGATCTTGGTGCAAAGGGTACTCCTTTCACTTGGCAGCGTGGGAACCTACTAGAAAGGTTGGATAGAGCTGTGGCCAATGATCTGTGGAGGACCATGTTCCCTGTGGCCTCGGTTACTAATATTCCCCTACCCTTCTCAGACCATTGTGCTGTCTTGATCAGATTAAATGCAGAAGATAGAAGACCTAAACCCTTCAAGTTCTTAGCTGCGTGGTTAAACCATCCAGATTTCCAAGAGTAAGTCCATAAACACTGGGTAGCTAATGGGGACTGGTTGGATAATATTGAGTCTTGCACTTCCAGCCTTCAGGAGTGGAACAAGATCATTTTTGGAGATATCTTCAGAATTAAGAGAAAACTTCTGGCCAGGTTGGATGGCATTCAACGTAGCCTTTGCCAAAGAGTGAACCCTCATCTTCTTAAGTTAAGAAAGAGGCTCTGGCTGGACTATGAAACCATTCTTAAGCGGGAAGAGTTATATTGGGCCCAACAAGCTAAAATCAACTAGCTTAGACTAGGTGATAAAAACACCAAGTTCTATCACCAGAGCACAATTTGTAGGCAGCAAAGGAACAAAGTCGAGGCTCTGAGAAATGAAGATGGAGATTGGATCTATGACCCACAGGAACTCAAGAGGATGCTGGTAGACTACTATAAAAACCTCTACACCCCAGAAGACTTGGCTTCTGGCCCCCTACCTTTTCCCTTGTCCTTCCCGAAGCTTGATGACAATGAGAGTTTGGAGATGACTGAATCTGTGTTACAAGAAGAAGTGAGAGGAGCTCTATTCAGCATTGGCAACCTCAAATCCCCTGGACCCGACGGCTTCCATTCAGTTTTCTTTAAAAAGAATTGGGAACACATTAAAGATTCTTTAACAAACTTTGTGAAGGAAGTGTTTCATAGACCTGAGAAGATCATGGAAGTAAACCAGACAATCATAGCGCTGATCCCCAAAATTACTTCCCCTGATCGAGTCTCTCAATTCAGGCCCATCTCACTCTGTAACACAAGCTACAAAGTGGTGACCAAACTTCTGGCCAGCAGAATTAGTAAGGTGCTACCTAACCTCATCTCTCCCAATCAGGCCAGTTTTGTCAAAGGGAGAAGTACCATGGACAACGTCCTCATTTTCCAAGAAGTGATCCATTCCCTTAAATCCCTTCGAGGCAAACAGGGCTACATGGCGATCAAATTAGACCTTGAGAAGGCCTATGACAGGCTGCAATGGCCCTTCATTGTTGATACTATGAAGTTCTTTGGCTTTGATGAACACTTCACCAATATTGTCCACCATTGCATCTCTTCCTCTTCAATGGCCTTGTCGTGGAGGGGGTTCTACACAGAATCTTTCAACCCTCAGCGAGGCATTAGGCAAGGGGATCCCATTTCCCCTTACCTCTTTGGCCTTTGTATTGAAATGTTGGCCCTTATGATTCAAGAAGCATGTGGTTCAGGGGAGTGGAAGCCCTTCAAAGTGGGTAGATCTGGTTCTGAAATATCCCATCTGCTTTTTGTCGATGATGTGATCCTTTTGGCAGAAGCTTCCTTGGATCAAGCTTCCCTTATCCATGATGTTTTAAGGAAGTTCTGTGATGCCTCAGGCCAGAAAGTCAGCTTAGCTAAATCCAGGGTTTTCTTCTCAAAGAATACCGAGACCAACCTAGCTGAGCAGCTATCCAACAGCCTGGAAATCCAGCAAACTCATAACCTTGGCATGTATCTTGGTGTCCCTTTGCTGCACTCTCGAATGACTAAGGATAATTTCAACTTCCTTATTGACAAGGTAAAGAAGAAGCTCTCAGGTTGGAAAGCTAGCTCCCTTTCCTTTGCAGGTAGAGTTTCTCTCACTCAATCTTGCTTGCTTAGCCTTCCATCTTATGTCATGCAAACAACCCCCATTCCTTTAGGGGTGTGCAAAGAAGTTGAGAAACTCTGTAGGAACTTTATTTGGGGTTCCACTGTTGAGAAAAGAAAGTGCCATCTGATAAGTTGGGAAACAATTTGCTCTCCTAAAGATTGTGGTGGTTTGGGCTTCAGGGACCTCCACTCAATAAACAGGGCCTACATGACAAAGTTAGCTTGGATAGTTAAAAAAGAGCCTAATTGCTTGTGGGCAAAGGTCTTCAAGTCAAAGTATGGCTTTAACCTGCTCTTGGTGTGCTGCCCATTGCTAAACCCCCTAGCTCTCCCACTTGGAAAGGCATTTGTCATGCTTGGCACCTTGCTGATTTGGGCTCCCATTGGTCTCTGGGTGATGGGAAAACTGCCATGTTCTGGAAGGATAACTGGATTCCCTCCCTAGGGAACTTGCTGTATTTGGTCCCTGAAACTGCTCCAAACTGGCTTAAATCAGTCTCTGTTAGTTTCTATAGAGTGAATGGAGAGTGGAAGAAGGAAACTCTGCAGCAGATTTTACCCCCTGAAATCTATGATAGAGTCATAGAGACCAACCCACCCGGAGAAGGACATGGAGGTGATAGTCTCTCTTGGGGCCTCACCTCTGATGGAAAATTTAGCCTTGCTTCTGTGCACCCTATAATCCAATCTGGTGATAGTCAACCCTCTAATAGAATCTTTGGAACAATTTGGAAATTCAAAGGTCCTCCCAAGGTCCAAAGTTTCCTCTGGAAAGTGGCTCATGTTCGTCTCCTTACAAACAAGGAAAGAATGAAGAGAAGAATGACATCTGATGGCCTTTGCCCCCGCTGTATTGATGCTGAAGAAACAGTGATTCACGCTCTAAGGGACTGCCCCCACATACAACAGATCTGGAATGCCTTCCTCCTAGACAAAGATTGGAGTAAATTCTATAGCCAAGGTATCTCAAACTGGTTGGACTTCAATCTTCGTAGAAACTTTGTGCAACGTGGTGGCCTCTCTTGGCCCTTACTGTTTGGTATAATTGCTTGGCAGATTTGGAAAGATAGATGCGATTTAGTGTTCAATAACCATATCACACTGCCAAGCAATCTGATCATCATTGCGACAAGTTTTACTTCAGAGGTGACTCGTACCCTGAACAATCCTGAGACCGTGGACCAGCTCCACTGCACGGAGCACCTTATTAAGTGGTCCAAACCTGAACAGGGAACCTGGAAGCTAAACACTGATGGATCGGTCCACACCAATTCTGGAAGGGCAGCGTGTGGTGGAATTATAAGGGACTGGAAGGGAGCTATTCTTCAGGGCTTCAGTGTAACACCCCGATTTCGGTGGCGTGACTTTAGTAACCAAAAGTAAACTTAATGCGGAAAAACGTGAAATATTTTTTTTTTGATAATAACTAAGACAAGACTGAATTAAATAAAACCCAAAAGCGAAAAGCAATAGAACTAATATACAATATATAAACAGCCCCCGCTGTAGTAGTAACCTCGTCACGAGTAAACCTCTAGTGACGGAAAGAAAAGTGTAACGCCCGAAGGCAAAAGGTACAATCCACAAGAAAGGTCAAGTGTCCGCAACACCATCCCTCAAAACTGAGAATAAGTTGGCCCATCGGCCTGAAGCAAGACCTCCTAAGTCCAACCAACTCTCTGTGATTCCCGTAAAGAAACCACACCAAAAAGCTATAGGTGGGAAACTACCCTGTCCCCAAAGAAAACAAATGATGTTCAGAGCTAAGACTCTACTCCTACACTAATCCCATCTCGAGGAGCTCACACCAGCACTAAAACCTACATGCTAGCATGATCGTCGCCCGAATCTGAATTCAGAACGACCTAGTCTAAGTACACCATCCGTCCTCCTCTCGCAATGCGCTCCTGTTCCAGCATCCCAACTCTAGTTTCCCCCGAAGGGCGAACCGTCGTGAACTAGTCCGCCAAAGACATCTGACAAAGGGCGTTTGTTCGCCAAAGCACACACAGAAGACGCGAGGGTCAACTCCAAAGAATTATATAAATAATACCACCATTAGATACCATTAAAAGATTAGCCACTTAGGCTTATAGCTAGGGATAACATCCTAGGGTTGCATATTTCTCAATGAACATAAACGACAGTAAATCACAGTTAACATGCCTCAAATAGAATTAACAAGTACCAAACACACTCATCAACTATGTCAGTATGCATGTTGCATGAAATGATATGCAGGTTAACCCAGTCAACCAATATGCAATCCGGAACGGATGGACATCATCGGATCAGCCCTAACACCAGCCACGGTGGGACCATTTCGGCCCGTGACGCCTCTTACTCCAACATCATCATGTAGTCAGATCAGCATAAAACCCGAAGGCCTGCCATTTCGGTCTGCTACTAAGAGTCACCTAGCAGCGCTCTTACGCGGAAATCCTGGTCTTATAACCAATTTTGGAATCCGCCATGGTCCGGTATCTCGCCGTGTTTAAACCACTTAATGAGTGCATGCAATGCAATGATTAGCCAAACAACGTCTCCGACCTCACTCGACACGTCGCCACGTGTTCTAGCTAAATTAATGTCTCTAAAAGCTTACCCTAAGGTAAAGTCGATTCTGCGACAAAATACAATAATCATAAAATGAGTGCAACCACTCACGATGACTCTTCGGGTCATCAATGCTCTCACGAAGTCTCACGCTTCAGTGAAGTTTCATGCTCTCACAAGGTCTCACGCCTCAGTGGAGTTCCATGCTTTCCACAAGGTCTCACGCCTCAGTGGAGTATCCCGCATTCACAAGGTCTCACGCCTCAGTGAAGCTTCTCGGCTCATCCCTTGGATGGCTAACAAACTGCTCAACGAGCGAAGGAGTACCAACATACTCAGAACTTACCAAACTCCTCAACACTTGGATCCGACGACACTTCTCGTTTTCCAAAAACTAAGGTTTGCATCCGAAGCTTCCTTTCGAGTTTATTATCTTTATTTAAAGATTTAGAGGTTGTTTAATGTCTTATGAGTTTTCTTTTCAAAATAATATCATTTTTAGTCTTATCGAAATTCCTATAAGTTATCGGGATCTCCTAATCCCCAAATGACTCCAGAGAATGTCTCGATCCATACACATCATAACAAGGCCCGAATCTCATTCGTCCTATCAAACTTTCTCAAAACTCTCAAATAAAAATCGGCATGACCTACCCGCTATTCTCACGATTCAGAATCTCAGATTCCAGTGCAGAGCATATTTAAATCATCACAATCAACAACAAGTCATATATCAATAAATCGCATCATAAACACTTAGCACTTAGCATATAAAGCATGCACCACACATCCTAGATTACCCACATAGCACATAGCATGTAAGACAATCTCAAAAACATTCAGTAGATGAATCATCTACATTGTCAGCCGAAGCCTCAGAAAACATTTTCCAATCACACACAATTCCAGTGCATAAACAGTAAACAATGTCGAAACATCGACCCTAAGCATTAACTAGAGATTCAGTGAGAAGCCCTCACCTGCAGATTCTCCAGGATTATCTTCTAACTCTTCCTCACAAGCAAAGCGTTGCTCCTCAGGAAATTCCTCAAAAGTTCCTTTAAAGCAAAGTCACAGAAATACTATCAGAATCTATCGAAAACTAAGCTATCGATACTTACTAAGGTTACACGAAGTAATCTATACTCTAAGGTACGATAATCTAGCGCGAAAGACAAGTTTTCGGAAAAGGAAATTTTCCTCCTCCTCCCCTATAGGGCTCGGCCACTTTTGGTAATTATGGGGCTCGATTTTTCTTCGATCAAACTTGGTTCCTATGCTTTCATTAGCCGTAACTAAGGGTATTCTGAACTCGGAAAAATTATCGGATCAAAAACTGTCGCAGGGGTATTTTGGTCATGATTTTTAACTTAGAAATTTCAAAACTGAAATCCCAAAAACCAAATTTTGCAGGGACGTTACTAACGACGTTTATGACAACTAATCCTACTAACACTATGCTAAGGCGATAGTTTTTAGCCTAAAGGTTGAAGCTTTACCTCAAAAACTCCAAAAATGGGTATTTAAGGCTAAAATTGATTCCGGCGGAATTCCGGCGACATAACGGAAAATCTAATCCGGCAGAAGTGATCTTGGGCACATATAGAAGAGGTTTAGAATCAGAACTGAAAGATTCAGGATAGTTTTGCAAAAACCCATAAACTATCGGCTCAGAAAAGTCTACAGAAAAGCTATGGAAAAAGCGATCAGAGGTAAGGATTAGCGACTATACCTCGAAACCTTGAAGCAGCAACTAACGGATCAACGATCAAGCAAGTAATGAAGAAAATTCTTCTTCCTTCTTCCTTGGATGAACTCGCGGCCTTGAGGAGAGAAAATGGAGGAAAATTTGAGTTTTTCTTCCTTTCTTTGCTATATATAAAGGTTGGAAATTCGCGGGAAAATGAAAGTTTCGCGAATCTGATTTTTCCGGCGTCATTCTCCGTGAATTAATAGATATGTTTTGGCAAAAGAATTCCAAAACTATAAAGAGGTCTCCTTGTATTTTTGGCAACTAATGCATAGTCGGTATAAAACTATTTTACCCGATAAGTTGCTTTTTGCATCGAATGTCGGAATAGAAAACTTCCTTCGGAAGAAAGATTGAAATCATCAAGAGAAATGGGTGTACGCGTGTAGAATCTTCATTTGATGTTCCGAATAGAAAAAGTCTTCATTGTCGGTTGATTCTAGGGTTTTGAAATACCAGGGTTTCGGTTTCGGCAAACTTCCGATGATTGGAATCGGACGTTCGTAGATCCTAGAGTTTCGCCTCGAAACGATTTTGATATATGGAAAAAGAGAAGTTCTAACATTTCTCTGAAGATTTTTGGACTAAAATCCTACAGTGTTCCAAGGGTGGAACATAGTGTTATTTCCTAAGATTCTTGTCCTAGGTTTTTAAAGCGAATATTAGTCGTGCTATAACTTAAATCGACTTCGATACAATCCTCAAACTTTTCCTGAACTTTCTCCTTCACATATTTATTTCATTTGGTAAACTCTAGTTCAGGTTTCCCTTCACGATACATCAACCCTAATCGTGAATAGGATTCTATTTACTTGACACAAGCTTAAAAACTTGGGCCTTACATTCAGCACCAGATTAGGCATCTGCAACCCCCTGCGAGCAGAGCTTTATGGGATTTGGAAAGGTCTTCAAATGGCCTAAGATCTCAAGGTGAACCGCTTGCTAGTAGAGACAGACTCCAGTGAAGCCTTCAAGCTCATTACCCAATGTTGTCCCATGGAACACCCTTGCAGGGACCTTGTGCAGGAGATTTTTCACCTTGCTGATATGAATTGGGAAATCTGGTTTAGTGACATATACAGGGAAGCCAACAAGAGTGCTAATTTCTTAGCCTCCTTTGGCCATGGGGTACATAATTTTAGCTTCAATGGGGAGAATGTTCCCCGGGGGCTCCTTTCTATCATTACTAATGATGTAATGGGAGTTACCACTCCCAGACTTTTGTAGTTTCTGTTTTCCTGGGCTTTCGCCCTCAAAATTATCAAAAAAAAAAAATAACAAGTGAAAACGCTGAAAATGTGTAAACACAGACCGCTGAAAACGTGAAACAACTTTTAAACGGTTACTAACCCATAATGAATTAAAATTAGTGATGACAAAATTTCGTCACTACTTTCATCATAAATTAGTAAAACATGTTTTTCAACGGAAACAAAATCCGACTTTTTTACATCAGTAGTGTAATTTTCAAACTTATTTACCAATTTAGTGTAAGTTTTAAATTATTTACGGATTTAGTATATATTGTCACTAGCATTAACGATTTCATTAATATTTTTTTTTGTTCTTATGAAATCGTTATTGACATTGGAGATACCTCCTTTCTTTTTTAATAAAATCGCCACTTGCTGTGGCGATACCATAATTTTTTTTTTGACTTTGTTCGTTAGTGACGGAAAAACGTCCGTCACAAAATCCTTGTATATAATATGTAAAGAAGTCACAAACAATATTCCGTCGCTAATACTTTTGCGACGGAATAATTTCTACTCTACTATCCGTCGCTAATTTTGTTTTTTATTATTCACTAGGATTTTGTGACGAATATCTTCGTCGCTAAATATTTTGCGACGGATATCTTCTCTCTTCACTTTCCGTCACTAATACCTTTCATATTATATATACTAGGATTTTGTGACGGACGTATTTCCGTCACTAATGAGTAGAGTCATAAAAAAAAAAATATGGTGTCGCCAATCCTAATGGCGACACTAAAAGAAAATATATATAATATTTCGTTAACGCCAATCGTAATGGCGATACTAGAAAAATATATATGTCGCCAACGGCCATGGCGATTTCTCTAGAACGTAAAATAAAAAAAATATATATCGCCAATGCTAGTGGCGATTTACACTAGTTCTGTAAATATTTTAAAAGTTGCACCAGATTGGTAAATAAACTCCAAATTTACACTACCAAGGTAAAAAAGTCACAAAATCCGTTACTAAACGCAAAATTTAACATTTTAGTTACGAAATTAGTGACGAAATATTTAGTGACCAAAATTTCCGTCACTAATTTGGTCACTAGGTACTTGAAAAATTAATCCGTAACAATTTTACCAAATCCGTCACTGAAATCGTCACTATTACTTATGAACTGTAATCCGTCACTAAATTCCATCACTAATTGACACTCTTTTAGTAGTGGGTAGCTGAGGGCCTCGCATTGCGCTGGAGCTTGGAATCAGCACTTGAGTTGCAGTTGGAATGTATTATCATTGACTCTGATTCATCAACGATTATCGCTGCAATGACAAGCACGAGGCCATGCTCTCCACAGATAGATGTGATAATTGATGATTGCAAGAGACTAGCTTCTAATTTTCCGGTTATTTCTTTCTCTCATGTTAATAGAAAGGCTAATGTGGCTGCTCATAAGCTAGCCTCTGATGCTATATCTTATTCAGGTTGGATTTGGTGGGACTCTCCCCCTTCTTGTATTGCTGAAACATTGTTAGCAGACTCTGCATTTGCTTATTAATACAATGAACTTTCATTCAAAAAAAGTAGTATGAGTTTATTCACACCACCTTCCATACCACACAATTACTCCATTAATTTGTTTTGAGAAAAAAAGAGAAAAGGAGAAGTTAATAAGCCTTAGTAAATTAAAATAATTGCTCTAGTAGTGCTTAATGTATGATCACCTAGTTTGTGAAATTTTGTAGCCCTTTTCTTATCATTTTTTTTTTTTTTTTTTTTTTTTATTGAACCTTGCAACCTAAAGCCTCATTACAACCTTATGAAGTCTCTCCTACTTTACATATTGCTTCTTTATTTGGTATGGTTGATCTACAGATCCACTGCACTATGTTTGTATTATTGGAATGAGTGAAATTTTCCTATACACCCTTGAGTGATGGTGATTTGTGCGATCCATATACGCTGCTGTTTGGGCTAACTCTCTAAGAATTTTTCAAGTGATTTGTATGCTCTTCTAAAGATTATATGGGAGAAGCTAGTATAGATTAGACATATCTCGATGAGTGTCACTCAGTTTGAAGACCATCGACCTTCAATGGTGAAGAACTGAAGATTATAAGCATGGGAAGGCAACGATTAGGTTGTTCATTAAATCTACACGCAAAGTACTCTGGGACATGTTTGAAATTGGAGAGTACACATGCATTCCCCATATGAATGAATTTTCCATCTCACAACATTCCAATATGATATGACATCTTATTTGGAACTTAATGTGATAAATATGATACTTAGGTCAGGGAGCTGGATGGAATGCAACGGTCAAACTAACATGGTCGACAATTTGAAGATGCAAGGTGATTTATTCTATTTCCATAGAAGAGGATTGTTATGAACAACATATTTCTTCTAGAGATCAAATTGATTGTTCACTCTAATTAGCGTTTGGTTTCAAACGTCTATAATCTGTTTTAAGAAACTAAGTAATTTCTTGATCATATCTTAGTGTCAAAAGTGAAAGCTTTATTTCATTTCATTACCTTTATTGTGCTTTTGTCACACCAATGTGATTAGATTATGACTTAGTTGGTCATACATACCTAGTTGTATATGATTATATTATATTATATTATATATATTGTTTAATGATAAATCCTTACTTTTTTGTAATGCTTATATGTCATAAAATTAAAACAAATCAATTTTTTATATGAAATAAATAATTGTGATTCGTTAATCATTAGTTTCGATAATTTATTTATGTTTTGGTCTTGACCAATGAATCCTCCCAGTCGACAGCCATGTGACTAATCTCCCCATAGTCAGCGTACTAAACGGTAGAGAGTTGATCAAGGAATATTTTTCATTATAGTTCATTTTATACTTGGTAGTTACATGATTCAAATAAAAAAATTGTTACCAAGATATACCTGAAAAGAATGAATACATAATAAAATCATATTCCCGAAGCCCATATAAGCGTACTTCTTTTGGCAAAATAATTTCCAACTCAATTGCATTCCATAGATTTTCATACCTACATTTTTACCATGATTCTTTCTTACTAATAAGGCTTCTTCTTTCATATTTATAAAATTTATTTTAGCCTCCAACAAAATCAAACGACCATATACGTAATCTATTTATTAGCTAGAAAAATTCAAGGACAGTAAGGATGATTTTGTCCAGGCCCTCCAAAATAGAAGTAAGGCTCTTTTCCATATTTAGCATGATTGAAGGCATTGTAGCAATAGGGCTCTTCAGTCGTAGGATGTACAAACTCAGGGTACTTGAGTGAACGCGAGTAATCCATAATTCTTACATTGCGCATGAAGCATGCATTTCCATATAGGCCATTTGCAAAATCTCCACTCCCCATCCCTGTTCTTGTGTGGGGAGTTTTCTTAACCATTGGACTGAACACTTGTCCCCCAAACTCAACAATTGTGGCACTTGTCGTTAAACCTCTAAATAAATTGGGTCGCCAGTAACCTACCGGGATGTTGTCTCTTATTTTAAGCCACCAAATCCCCGTGTTAGGTTCCTATACAAGCCACACAAAAAAAGAAATATTGATTTAGTACATTAGTTGACATTACCGAGTCTAACTAAAGTCATATGTTTCCATTTAGTGTTATATTCTTTGTCACACCAATTAAATTGTGTCTTGTGGGCATGAGTATAACAATTCAATGTTTAACATAATTCATTAGCATATATAGGAATATAAGAAACATGTGATCATTACCAAAAACATTCCAACGTTGAGATCGTACTGGCGGCCTCTTTTGGTTGACACTGGACTTATGGCACCACCAAGAACTACTTGGCCTGTTTGCACAAACCCAGGGCAAGCTAGATTAAAGCAGCCTGTTGACTGATAAGAATCCCTCTACAACACAAAATAAAAAAAAGCAAAAACCACTCAACCACTCTTTGAATCTTCATCTAAATTTGAGGTTAAAGTTTAAAACAACAAGGAGAGTATAAACAAAAATGACACACACACACACATACATATATATATATATATATATATATATATATATATATCTTCCAATAAATAGTAGGTACTTACAGTCCAGTAGGAAAAAAATCGTGTTTTTCGATCGCCAAATAACTTTGGATTCACCTAAGCCATCATAGTATATTGAAATATGTTAGTGATGTGGAAATCCATGGGCTCATGTATAGTGAACTAGGAATTATAATTAGTGAGTTTTAGTAGGTGAACCAACCACCCAGCCTGCTTCAACACTTTCAAAATCAGAACTATTGGCAGCTCCGGTCTTAAGCCAGATTTGAGCAGTGGTGAAATCATCTGGGAGATCAACCACTGGATTCCAAACATTGATAGTTGCTTGTGCACCTATATAATGGTATCCCATCGTCACAAGATATGATGCCTGCAAGATTACATAGTAAGATGAAATTAAAATTATATACCTATGTAATGGTACATCACGGTACATTACATACACATGTATATATCTATAAAACTAATAATATTAATAGTACATACTACGTACCGAGTGATTTTCTGGAATAACTTCTTTGCTGCCATTGAATTTGGGAAAATTGAAGTTTGTTTTGTTTAATGAATTAATGAATAACTCTGCGGGTTTTTGTCCGAAGTGGTGCAGAGAAGAAGCTCTTAGTAAATCCTCCCTCCGTGTTCTGCGAATGGGGATGGTTCCTTTTGGACAACTTCCACTTTTCTGCCATGTCTGAAATATAGCTGAATTTTCCTCGAAAGCATCGTCTGTACTTGATTTTTGGGATTTTAGAAGAAAATCTGGTATTTTCTGCGCAGTTCATTAGTTCAACAAGCACAAATCTGTCAGCTTGAGAATCATATTAAACGGAATAAAATAATAAGTTAATAATTCTTATTTATGAATTCTAAAGTAAAATAATTATTACATTCAATTGTTTCAGCACCAATTATTGTTCCTTAACAAGATTTCTGGTCTAAAGATGAATATTGCCACGTACACCTAAAATAGGTGCAAATTTAGTCTAACCCTTATATTTTGAATAATAAAGTCATTTAATTAATTAAATCAGGAAGAAGAACTTACCCATTTGAATGACCAATTAATTGAATAAATTGACTTATAAAGCCTATGATTTTATTCTAAAAAAATTTAGTTTTGAGCCGTTTGGAATCATGTCAATTCTAATATGTAATTAAGAATCAAATTTTACTTCTATGTTAGACATGACGTTTATCTATAAGCGTTGTGAGTTTTTGAATGATAGCTTAAGTGGTAAGAGTTAGAGACTACATAAGGGTTGGGTGGAATGAAGGGTGAAGGGTCCCGGGTTCGAACCTGGAGGAGGATTAATTTATTAACAATTTCAACAACTAACATTTGCATATAAAAAAAAAATATACGAGCATTGTGAAATTCATAGCTTGAATTGAATGCAATGATCTAAGAATAACATGGTCAAAGATTCCAAGATTGGTTGCATACAATTTTAGTTAACTGGGTCATTCTATTTCTTGACTTGTTTGGATTATATATTAAGACAAATTTATAATTTATTTGTTTTAATTATATTGGTGTTAATTTATAATTTTCTTTGGTTTACAAGAGTTAATTTTTAATTTAAAAATATTTGGATTATTCAACTTTAAGCTAAACAAAAAAAATTCAAATGAATGAAAAAGAATTCACACATCTAGGAATGTATTCGCTAAGGTTAGTAGAGATTACGAGAAAAATTATGAGATACACTTAGAATATAATGAAGAGATAAAAAGAATGTCAAATAAAGGTAAACTAAAATGTGAAAAAATAAGGTTGCACCTGAATTTTATGATTTTTAAAGTCAGGATGGTCAAAAGCAGGTTGTTTGTAGATGTCAACGCAATCGATAATATCTCCATCTTCACTCTGCAATAAAAAATTGTGATTTTAATAACAACATAATCATCTACTCAATTATATTAATAACACTTTAATATTTAAAATTAATTGTTATTTAATTTTTAAAATAATATAATTTTTTTAGATTACATATTAAGATATCATTAAAATATATTTTAAGAAATTCTCCACTAAACACAATTTTGGTGTTATTTAATTACAAATTAAGCATTTTTATAATTTTTAATATTTGAGTATTATCATTTTTTCAATATTATCACACACCGAATTCATTAAATTTAAAAAAAATACAAACAAAAATTTATGAGCACATTCTAGAAGCAAATAAATTGATCAAGTATATATGTAATGCAAACCTTAATCGTTTTCACGGCAGGCTTGTTGAGAAGCTTCAATTTAGCTTCAATTTCGCTTTCCAAAGGTAATGATGCTCTTACTTGAACTTTCAAATCTAATATAACGTATGAGGCAAACAGTGCCCAAAGCGACAAGATTGTAACCTGATACTTTCCCATTCACCTTGATAT
This sequence comes from Lotus japonicus, assembly GCF_012489685.1. Classification (NCBI taxonomy): domain Eukaryota; kingdom Viridiplantae; phylum Streptophyta; class Magnoliopsida; order Fabales; family Fabaceae; genus Lotus; species Lotus japonicus. The sequence goes on from NC_080044.1 coordinate 30,554,664, forward strand.
TTGATCCTTTCTTCTCACTCAATAAAATGATAGATATCAAACATGAAACAAAATTTATATAAGAAATTTCAGTGTAGAAATTGTATGAAACAGTGGGTGCTATTAATATATTTATTGTTCTTACAAAAAAAGAATTAATTAATTTCTCGTAAACGTTACACACTTGTATATTACAATTTTCAGAATGACAATGTATTTATTCATGATAATAGCAAATTTTCACTATAAAAACAGTTTGATAATTTTATCTAATTATTATGAATACATATGCAAGATAATGAATATTTAAATTTTTTTCACATTTGATAAAATTTCCTTTTCAATACAACCAATTTTATTCTAGTTTTTTTCCAACATAATTTTATATTTAATTAAAAACATTTAAGAAATTAATTGACGTAACTAATATGATATTATACTAATGGTAATATAAATAAATTAAGGGTAATTTGCACTGCTCTCCTTGATATTTATCATTGTGATACTGACCTCCTCTGTTATTTAATAAATCAATGACCACCCTTACTTTATTTAGAATATTGCATTAACCTCCCTTGAGGTTTATCATTATTAAGCCAAGCTTCAATAATATTTATCATTATAACACTCAACACTACTTTGTTTTTCTAAAAAATATATGTATGAGGGTGGCTAATGGAATTTATCAAATAGAGGGAAGATAAGTGCAATGATAAACTTCAAGGGAAATGAGTGCAATTTCTCCATAAATTAAAATAAACTTTTGAAATTTGTTATGATGTTTTGGTTAATTTATAGAATGCATATTATTTAAATGGTGATTGCAAATATTTCAATATTTATAATGTTACTTGGAGAAATCTTGATTTGAATTAAAGATACTAACGAAAATGAAAATTTTCTTTAACTAAATACATAAAGACATAAAAATAGATAATTTTATAAATAAAATTGAAACTAGTATAGAAGCTTGGACTAAAGATCAACACATAAAGAATCAGACTCTTTTGATTTAGGGGAGAAAAGTACAAAATTTCAAACCAAAGGAGGGACAGTGTAATTTATGTGTCTCTTGAGAATAAATTGAAATGTATCCTTATATGTGTATGTGTGTTTTAATGTGGAATGGAATATGGATCTATTCAGGAAAAAAGTTTCATTTAGTTGATCAATTCATTCACAAACATTTGTAACAATGTTTTTCCTAATAATTTTTCTCAATAATGGAATACCATGAATATGTAAGATCAAGTTTTGATCATGTAGTACAACTCTATGTTTTGATGATTACAAATTAACGTTTTAGTATGAACAATTATGGTACTCTAACGTGTTTTCTGAGTGTGTTCATGACAGGCTCTGGCCTTAATATAATCTCACACCAATCAGAAGCACTTTGCTTAAAGAGTGACCCTAGCAACGCTTTCGCAATCTCTATGTTCAAACTGAACAGTAGAAAAGCTTCAGAAGATCTGAAGATAGTCAAGCTCTGATGTGGACTCAGCTCACTTGAAGTTCTGAAGATCCAGACGTTCTGATAACCCAGACACTCTGAAGGCTCAGAAGCTCTGATGGTTTAGAAGACTCTGAAGATCCAGAAGCTGAAAAGTGAAGTCTCTGAAGTCCAGAAGCAAACTGGCTCTGAAGACCAAGTACTTCTCCTTTGAGTTCAGGATCAGAAGCTACAACGGTCAGAGGATCCATGCTTCCCTCTGACTCTGATCAACAAGCTTCACAAGTTCCAACACGAAGCATTCCTCTGATCAGAAGTCAACAAGGTTAAAGGTCACGTCACTATCCAAAGTACAAAAGCAGTGTACTATCCTGACGACCTAACCTAACTTTCTCAGCCACAGCAGAAGCTGAAAATCCCAGATCTGCCCTCCAACGGTAGCATTCCCATGCAATGTTCAAACCCTAATCCTTGGAGTATATATAGAGGCTGAAGACTGAAAGATGCTGTGGAAGAAACTTATACGCGCAAGCAATATTCAAATCTTCTTAGCAATCTTTCTTCATCGAATTCATTGTGTTTACTACAAGCTTTTCAGAAGCAATCTCATTGTAAACAATATTTTTTAAACAGTTGTTTATTTTTACCTTTAGGAGATCAAGGTTGATCGGATCCTAGAGAAGACTAAGAGAGTGAATCTTAGTGTGAGCTAAGTCAGTGTATTGTTAGTCACTTGTAGGTTTCAAGTGCAGTTGTAACAAATCTCTGATTAGTGAATTGCCTTCATTCTAAGAAGGAAGAAATCACCTTCACGGGTGGACTGGACTAGCTTGAGTGTTTCATCAAGTGTACCAGGATAAAATCCTTGTGTGCTTTTCTCATCTCTTATCTTAAGCACTTTACTTGTGTTTCGAAAGATTTGTTAAAATCTTAAGTGGGAAGTTTTATTCTGAAAACGCTATTCAAACCCCCCCTTTCTATCGTTTTTCATACCTTCAGAATCCACATATGCTATAATTTGAAATTGATTTATTATTTTTTACGTTTAGTTTCAATAAGAGAAATATACACAACAAGTCCAAAATTAGTGTCTTTGCATCAAGTTGGGTGCCTGAAAAATATTCGCATTAAATTGGATCCCTTGAAAAAAAATTCAATCAAATTGGCTCCGAAGTGTGTTTCAGTCTTATGTGGCACGATTTTTTCCTTGTCATCATTTCCACATGACTTTTTTATTTTCCATGTCATATAACAATTAAACAAAAGTTTTTTTAGTTCCAACTCAGATTTCATCTAAGCCTAAAAAAAACTCAAATTAAAATTTAGAGAAAATAAAAATCCAAAAGAAGAAAAAGAAATTTCAAAAGAATGAAAAGAAAACCCAGAAGAAGAAAATAACCATAAGCAAGAAGTGGTGGCTTCGACGAACTACCTCTTCACAGCGTCGAGGAATGCGATAGGCGACAGAGAGGATGATCGGCTTGACCCGTGTCACACCCCATTTTTCGTTATTAGGTTATTTACTATTTTATTCTAATTATTATTATGCTATATGGTAATTTGATCATTTATATGATTTAATTAGATGATAAGGTGATTATGTGATTTAATTAGATGATAAGGTGATTAAGTGATTTTATTAGATAATTAAGTGATTAAGTGATACATTTTTCGTCAACTAGTATCACTTCAGAGGAAGTGAAAATGTATTCCTTGTATTTGCCCAGTGACACATCTATGGTCATAAAGGTGGAACTCTTAAATTCTCCAGAAGAAAAAAAATCACGCTAACACAGCTTACACATCAAAAACTAGGTTATACTCCCCCTTTTTGTCATAAGCAAAAAGCATGGGGTGTGAAAAACTTAGCTTGAAGTACAAGGTACTCCCCCTTAGAGAAGGTCTAAGTTTAAAAAGATGGAGAATAAAAAAAATTAATGAAAACGTATTTAATTAATCCATATGCAGAAGAGTAAATGAAGAGGTTGAACGTTTACCACCGGCCAAGGCATTAAGGCAAACTTATGTTACCAATAAGTAAACCTCGAGAAACTGCTGCAGCATTAACTTCTGTAGACTGAACTGAGCGTATAAATAGAAGTTAAACCATATCAGTCTTCACATCTCATTTTCTCTTGATCTGAAAGTTTCAATGACATCCTTCATTGCAAGCATCGAGCAGTTGAGAGAGAAGGCCTTTGATAAAGATCTCTTCATCAACGTACGCCATCCAGAGGAACCGAGCGTTTATACCCTTACAAACCAGCTACTAGGCATGAGCCTAGGTCCAGAAATGGATAACATCCTTAGGAGCTTCCTCAGATTTGTGGAGGAAATGCAAGTCTGCTTTCAGAAGGAGCTGGAGCTGTATGAGGAAATCAGAGCAATAGAGGCGGCTCTGGAGACGGTGGCGGCGGGTCCTCAGAGGCAGGAGTTGCGCCAGAGCTTAGCCCTCTTAGAGTATAGGCAACATCGTCTGGAGCTTGAGAAAGCAACGATGCGTAGGTAGTGTAGAGAAATGAGGAAAAATCCTCCATTTTAATGTAGCAATGCTTGTATGCAATTTCTTATTAATAAAAAAGATTTTGGTTGGTGGTTAATGAGTATGTATGAAATAAATTTTATGATGAACAAGTATTATGCAACACATAATGAAGATGATAATAGAATAACACGAGAATAGATAAAGAAACAAGGTTCAGAACAAATAGACGTGAAAAAGAAAAACATAATACAGGAAAATAAATCAACAAAGATAAAACAGGAGCGAAGAGAGTTCCTAAAACTAGGGTTTAGGTGTCCTCCGAAGCAGTTCTGTGCACATTTCTTTCAAACTCTGAAGGAGAACTTCATGAGAGTTGAGCCTTTGTTCAATGATATCTGTTGACCCGGGATTTAATGCTATTTTTCTTAGTATTTGGCATATGTTTTGAAGGTTTATTTAAGTATTTTAGTATTTTTAGTTGAGTATTCACATTATCTTAATATTTTGATATTCTAATTAGTTTTATTATCTTCTTATAGTTTTATGTTATTTCTATGAGTTTTATAGGACTTAGGTTGTTATTTTGAGTCTTGAAAAGTTCACTAGGGTAATTATCCTTATTTCATCCTTTATTAATTATTATATGTTTTATTTTATGAAGAGATAAAGGAAAAGAGGAGAAAATCAAGGCAAGATAAGCAAGATTCAGAAGTGCACCAAATCTGGAAACTTCAGCATGAAGCTCGTGCCGTTTTAGCCTAAAAACCGTGCTGTAGCGCGACATAAACCAATGCTGAAAATTGTAGCATGAAGTAGCACGAGTTTTGCTTGGAAATTGATGCTATTGCATGACAGAAGCCGTTGATGGAATTTCTAGCATGAGAGTAGCACGAATTTTGCCTGTAATTTGTGCTATGTCACAGTCACGAATCTATTATTATTTAAACGTGTTTAGTTTCAACCCTAAGGATACTTTTTCACGTTAGAACTTGGAGAGCTGCGTTTTTGGGTTTTTGTTTAGAGCTTACTTGGTTCTTTGTCAAGATTTTGAGGTTTGGCTTGAATTTTGATTTGTTTCCATGACTATGTCAGGCTAAACTCCCTTTGTGTTAGGGTGATTGATCTAGTTTTCCTTTAAACTATGTTTTGAACCAAGTTTCAGTTATGATTATGGATTCTATTTTATGTCTTGAATTTCTCCTCTGTTTTAATTGAAACTTTCTATTGCAATAGTTTGTCATACTATTTTCTATGCAATTGGAAAATTGGTAGAATTTAGGGATTTGGGGAGAAGTTGAGCAAGGGTCTGTGCACCTTAGGAATAAGGGTAACGAATTGCTTGTGTTTGCCTGAATTGAATTGAACTTCATCTCTAATTAATTAGGATTAGGTACTAAGGAATTAGCTATCACTAATTAATTGGAAGGGACACTTATGCAAGGAATTGATAAGTGGACAATTAGGTTTAGCACCTTGATAATCTATTGAATTCATAATTATAACTGTTTGGGAAGATACATAGGGAGAAGGTTAACGAAATCAGGATCTCTAGCGCGCTTTTAAATTGAATTCACTTCAACCGTGTTATTTGCTTTCTTTTATTTTATTGCAGTTAAGTTTCATACCAACAATCATTCATCTCTCTATTTTTATTTTTATTTCCACGTCCTTTCATTCTAAGTTTAGTTAATTTAGAGTATAAACTACGCAATCTCTGTGGTTCGATCTTTTATTACTTCGAGCAATCTGTACACTTGCAGATTCGCTATCAAGTTTTTGGCACCGTTGCCGGGGATTGTGTTTAGTTTATTCTCTAATTTTTCTGAATCTATTTGTTAGGATTTTTACTTTAATTCTCTTGTGCGGGTATTACTAACTTCTGTTTGTTAGTGCATGCGAGGTACAATCAGTCCTGAATCTTTGTTGTTTGATCTAGAAATCGAAAGAACTTGTCGATCTAATCGTGCACAACAGAGGAAGAAGAAGGGCCAAGCCAAAGCTACCGCTGCAATGGAAGAAGCACAAGCTGAAGCAAGAAATCGAGCTGAGTATGAAGCGAGAGTGGAAGCTGAAGTTGCAGCTCGGATCCTTCGCCAGAAAGAAGAAGAAGCTGAACGTGATGCTCAGAGACCATTGAGGGAAATCACTGCCCCTCGTATGAGCTATACATAAGAGGGCAGCGTTGTCCTTCCAGCAGACATACCAGACAACTTTCAGATTCCACATCATTATATTCAGTTGGTGAGCCAGCATCAGTTTGGAGGTAAAGCTACTGAGGATCCGCATGCTCACATGGACAGATTCACCAGACATTGTGAGTCTCTGAAAAGGCGTGAAGTCAGCTTGGATACAGTCCGGATGATTCTTTTTCACTACACTTTGAAGGATGCTGCAGAAGATTGGTTGAGGTCACAACCCCCTAACAGCATTCGAACATGGGAGGACCTGGCGGAAAAATTTATCGCCAAATTCTTTCCATCCACACGCATCAGAAAGGCGAAGCAGGAAATTTATGCATTTAGACAAAGCAAATCTGAAAATTTGTATGAGGCTTGGGAGCGTTTTCAAGAACTTCTGAGGAAGTGTCCAAGTCATAATATTTCTGTTGGTGAACAAGTTGACAAATTTTACTCATCATTGCGTGAGTACACGAGAGGTATGTTGGATGCAGCAGCTAATAGTGCATTTGATTCATTGCCTGCACACAGAGCTCTTGAGATCATCGACAATTTGGCCACTAGATCTTCACAGTCAGATTATGATAGGGAGAACCGGGAAAGTGTGCATGAAGTTGGAATAAATGAGGATGTCCTCGCATCCAACAGAAAGTTGTCACAAAAGATGGATGCAATAGTACAACGTTTGGATGGTCGCAAACTGAGTGCTGAAGATGCTGCATTTGATGAGGAAGTGAAGGCAATGGGTAATCCTCAAAACAATCCCTACTCAAATACTTATAATCCGGGTTGGAGGAATCACCCTAACTTTTCATGGAAAGGTCAAGACAAGTTTGGAAATTCAAGGGAGTACTCTAATCAAAGGACTTATGGTCAAGATCAGAAACCTCAACCCTCTCAAGAGCAAGGAAGTGGGAAGAAGAGCCTAGAAGAAATTGTGGGAGAACTGGCCCAAGCTACTAGCAAGCTTCAGGTATCCACAAATAGCTTCATTAATGAATCCAGAAATAACTTCAAAAATCAGGAGGCTTCAATCAAAAATTTGGAGAATCAGGTCGGTCAAATTTCCAAACAATTATCTGAGAGATCTCCAGGTATGTTTCCTAGTAACACTGTGCCTAATCCTAGAGAGAATATTTCTGCTGTTACTCTAAGAAGTGGAAAAGTTATGCATCAAATTGAAAAGAAAAAAGATAATGAAAAGAATAAGAGTGAGACTGAGAATAAAAGTGAAACTGAAGTGATAAGTAAGGAAAAAGAACAGAGTGAAGATAGATTAGTGAAAGAGAGAAAAGTAGATTTAGAAAATAATAAGTTTACAAAAGTTCATTTTCCCTTTTTCCCCACTAACATAGCAAAGAGGAGGTTGGAGAAGCAATTCTCCAAGTTTGTTTCTATGTTTAAAAAGTTGCGTGTAGACCTCCCATTCTCTGAAGTTTTAGAAAAGATGCCTCAATATGCCAAGTTCATGAAGGAGATACTTTCTAAGAAAAGGAAGTTGAGTGAAGAGAATGACATCGTTGAGCTTACTGAGGAGTGTAGCGCTATTCTGCAAAAGAAGCTTCCACCTAAACGAAAGGATCCAGGTAGTTTCACTCTACCTGTTAATTTTGGGGCTTCAAAGGAAGTGAGAGCTTTATGTGATTTAGGGGCAAGCGTCAACTTAATGCCCCTATCAATGTTCGAGCGACTTAATGTTGGAGAGCTGAAGCCAACAATGATGATGCTTCAACTAGCAGACCGCTCCATGGTAACTCCTTGGGGAGTTGTTGAAGATGTGCTAGTGAGAGTAGGAGAGTTTGAGTTCCCGGTAGATTTTGTGATAATTGATATGGACGAGGACTCTAAAATACCATTGATTCTGGGAAGACCGTTCCTAGCCACTTCACAAGCGAAAATAAATGTGGGAAAAGGAACAATATCTTTAAGGGCTGATGAGAAAATCATTTTCACCATATTTGACCTGAAGCCAAAGCAAGTTGAGAAGAATGATGCATTCTTGGTGGAGATGATGGACGAGTGGAATGATGAGAAGTTGAAACAGTTCTTCTTCACAGAAAAAACTAGAGCAATAATTAAGAAGGAGAAGAACCAAAGAAATCAAGCTGAATCAGTTCATTTTGCAAGCGTTGTGGTCAACATGGAGCAGAAAGAGGAGAAAGAGAAAGGAGAATACTTCATATGGAAGCCAAAACCTAAGAAAGATGAGAAACCTCCCATCCCTTTTAACTCTAAATTGAATAATTGTGTTCATGCTTTTGAGATTGCTTGCAAGAACATGGTGAAAATGTGTGCTGAGTTTAAGGATCCTGGAAGTGCAATTCACTATGGGGTAAACCCCGGATAGAAATTCTTAGTCCAGAAGAGTCTAACAAAGACTATAAAATTGTGCTTCTTGGGAGACAACCCAAGCGGTTGTTTTAGTTTTACTCCTTTGGTTTTAATTTTATTTTGGTTTCGCTTTCTTAGTTTTAATGATTTTTCTGCTTGTGTTTCCAGTTTCGTACTGTTAGTTGTTAGTTTAATTTGAAAGAAAAAAAAAGTTGAAAAGTTTGCTTCTGGAATTTATAGCATGGAGTTGTGTCATATTACCGTGCGGTTGCATGACAATCATTACTTCTGGAATAATTAGCATGAGAATGATGCTAATCTTATACCTATTTTTATGCGGCAACATGGCACTCATCAATTCTGTTTTTAATAGCATGAAAAGGATATGGATTTGGTGCTAAAATTGCTTGGGCCACGCTGGTGTTGTTAGTTAAAAAAGAAAAAAGAAAAAAACAACTTATATCCTTTTGTTTTACAAGCCAGTAGCTGGCTTATTTTGAGGACATATGTTATTGGTACAAAGAGTATATCTTTAAAACATAACAAATCTGCATTGCGTTTTTGAAAAAAAAAACAAACAAAATAAAATCTTTACTAATTTAGATTCAATTCAAAACAGAAAGTCAGCACCGTTTTGTTTAAAAAAAATATAAAAATTTCAGGAAAAAGTAGAAAATTTTAAAAAAAAATTATAAATTAAAAAACAAAAAGATTTTCCTTTTTAGTTTGAGTTTTTATTTTATTTTGAGTCATAGTGTCTCATTGAATTTTTTTGAGTTATATTGTGGTGTTTTAATTTGTGTGCTCATGTTTACAAGGACTAAGTGATTTACAGGAATTAATATGAGCTGGAGGGTCCAGCTGACTGAGTCTTGGTGCTATCACTTTTTGCACCCATATTGAGTACATGGAGTTTTACTGAACCACTCATCTCTCATTTAATTTCATGATTATGCATTTAGTTATTTAGTTGCACACACTAGTTTCGCACATGCTTTTACTCCTTAGTTGTAAGACCGGGATTTACAGAACAAGTTAATTTCCGACTCACGCGTAGAATCAGTGTAAGCGTGACAGGAGTTTGCTGTTTGGGAAAGGTTAATGAAGAAGAAAGTTCAGGAATTGCTTGAGGAATGTTTCATCGTTGTTTTAGGAGTTAGTGCGAGTCGTCTGCACACCTGCCTTATGGCGAGAGTGTCCAGAATAGGCTAATTTCGCTTCTAGAGCAACGTATTAAGTGAGATTTCAAATCCTTGGAAAATTTAAAGGTTCTCCTTATTTTTCCTTCGACCAGCGTTTCATTTCGGAACCCTGTACCGTACGCATGATAGTATTCACTTTCCGGAAGTCCGACGACGCTAATTTCTTTGCTTCGAAACCCTAAATTCAATCGCTGGATGAAGACTTTTTCTATTCGGGACTTCTAACGAAGTTTCCGTCCGCGTTGCCAGATTTGTTTTGACGTTTCCAATCTTTCTCCATAACAAAGTTTTGTCGTCTGACCATCACAGCAAAAAGTAGTTTTTAGGGACAGATTAACTTGCATCGCTTTTGGGATTTTAGATATCGTTTTCCCCAAAAGTTAGAGATTTGTTTTGAGTTCTGGAATTCTGTCGCCAGAATCTCTCTTAGAATTCATCGGTGAATGTGCTGCAAAAATCGGAATCGCGAAATTTTCATTTTCCCGCGATTTCACCTGCCTATAAATAGTTGAAAATTCAAAATATCTTCTCATTTTCATCCATCAAGCCCGCGAGTTCAAGGAGAGAAGAGGGAGAAGAATTTTTCGCCGAAACTTGACCGATCTTCGCGCAGTTCGTTCCTACTTCAAGGTATCGAGGTAACTAGCTTGATTCTTACCTCTGATCATTGTTTCTACTGCGTTTCTTTAGCTGTTTCTGTGCTCAAAGTTTCGAGCTTTTTGTAAAACTGTCCGTTTTTCCTGATTTCTCTGTTGGGGTATCTTCTCTACATGCCCAAGAGCCTAGAACCTTCGTCGGTATTCGCCGATATGGATCGAGTTGTCAAGGATCTGAAAAACTGATTCAAAACTCTTTTTGGCGCACATTTCGAAACTTTACTGTCGAAAAGTCGTAATCTGACTTCTTGCCTTTAGGATTAGTTGTTACGGATGTCGTTAGGATCATTGCTGTCAAATTTGTTTTCCGAAGTGATAACTTTGAGGTTTTGAGCTTTTATTTTGGACCAAAACGCCCCTGAACAGCCGTATTTCGATCCGATCGTCCGAAAATTTTTCCGACAGCTTCTTTGCCTTAGTTTTACCCTAAAACTACCTTGTAAACAGATTTGATCGAAGAAAAAGAGCCGGAGCCCTTTTTCCTTTTTGGCCGAGAGCTTGCAGTCAGGGGGGGTTTCGTTTTCGAAAACTTGTCTTTTCGTACTCGATTGTTGTATTCTGAAGCTTTAATGCTTTGTCTATCGTTTATGATTTGAATTGCGATCGAACTAATCGATTTTGTTTGGATTCTGCTTTGTTTTTCTCCGAGGTTCAGTTGAAGGAACTTTGGGAGTTTCAGAGCATTTGTGTGAAGGAGATTTAGATCACGAGGCTGGAGCAGCTCGAGGTTAGGGCAACTTACTATTAGCTATGACTGCATGATAGGCGTCGATAAATTCGACTTATGCTTTACTTTGATGTTGATTATGTTGATGAACTGATGTTATGATATTTTCCATAACTGATGATGTTGAGATGTTATTGAATTGTGCGTTTTGACGCGACTTCGGAGTGGGGATTCATTGAACTGGTGTTATTTGATATTTCGGGTTGGATGAACAACCCTAGGCAAGTTCAAACTTGGGTTTTGAGACTTAGCCATTTGTTCGTATTCTTAGACTTTCCCGGGGAAACTTTTTTTGGAGGGTTTTTGGAAAACTTAGAATGAATAGAATTTCGAAAACTAAAGACCTTAGAGAACTTAGTTTTCAAAGAATTAAACTCATAACCTGACTAAGTCAATTTAAACCGTTTTCATTATTGAATGAACCATAGGGAACCTAAAGGGGAAAATGATTGCGAAAGACGGGGAAAAGTCGACTTTTGTTGTGGGTTTTGGGGAATTGCTGGACACCGGGGGGGGAGGTGAGCCACGATGATGATTGGAAATCACCGAGTACTGTAGTACCCTTGCTGTTGGAGTTGTGTTGTATTGACTGACACTAACTCTGGGTTTTGACATTGGTTTTGTTGTTGGAGTTGTGTTGTATTGACCGACACTAACTCTGAGTTGTGTTGTACTGACCGACACTAACTCTTGGGTTTTGAGATTGGGATTTGAGCTAAATTCTTGTGTTGCGAGGACGATTCAATGTTTGGCTAACCATATTGCATCATGCATCATTTGGTGAAGAACGGGAATGCTTCACCAATGCATAATTCGATGAGGAACGGGAATGCTTCATCGATGGTGAGGAACGGGAATGCTTCACCAATGCATAATTCGACGAAGAACGGGAATGCTTCGTCAAGGATGAAGAACGGGAATGCTTCATCCATAGTGAAGAACGGGAATGCTTTACTAGTGAAGAACGGGAATGCTTCACTAATATCCGGATCATATTGATTGCATTTCACGCATACATTCACTCTGACTGGAATTGTGTGCTGTTTGATTTATTGAAGCATTGTTAGAGCCAATAACATGCTAGGATTATTTATATATATATATATCAACATATATATCTATACCCCATGTCACATGTTGAGTGTATAATTACTTATTTCCGTGAGTTGACCCTAGCGCCTTGGCTTTGGTTTCATGTTTGTGTTTGGGCGGTCGGCCTGCTGCCAGATGTCGATGGCGGACTGGTTTTCGATGGTCTCTCCCTCGGGAGGGATCAGGTATGAGTTGGTGGACCGTCATGCCCCCACCGCTTGGGTGATCGATGTTGCGGGTCACCGAGCGACGTACCGGGGACGGGTCATGGAGGACCGGACAGACGAGCGTGGACGTTTGACGAGAGGAGTGCTACGACGTATGGAGCTGAGCTTTGACTTGCCGCCCTCAGTTCACTGTGGACCAGGTACTGGTCGAGGACCACCTGCACCACCTCCGACTTCACCTTCTGATGATGAGGACCCAACGGAGATCGAGCCTGTTGTTGCTACACCTGTTGCGCCACCTCCTGCTACTGCTATCGATCCTACCGACGTGGCGTCGTCCTCTAGGCTTGTGCGGCCGAAGAGGGAGTCTGTTGTCCCATCTGCCTCACGTCTCTTTTCTTTTGCTTCACCGCGCGGCTACCGTGTGGATCCCCTGGTTCGCGTGGTGGAGGAGGATGTTCTTACCGGAGAGGTGGATGTTGAGACAGGCTTGAGTAGGACGTTGCGCAGGACAGTTAGGAGGGAGGTCGTGGACTTGGACACCGAGATGATTACAGTGGATTCCGACTCTGACTCCGAGAGCAGTGGGGACAGCTACTCGTCGAGCAGCGACGAGGAGGAGGATGAGGAGGAGCTATGAGCTGGACTGGGAGGGTAGGTTAGGCAGCGTCATTTTTTTGTGTAGAGCTCTGATTCGTCTTATTTTGGGACAGGGTAGGTTCCCGATGTGTGGCTTTTTGTGTGGTTCTTTTGATGAGGAATCACAGAGAGTCTGTCGGAGTATAGGGGTCTTTTGTTCAGGCCATTTTTGGGTGCCGACTTTCTCTTGGATGACTGTACTTTTGATACTTTCACTTACACTGCTGGTCTGTATATATTTGCCTGCGGGCACACTACTTTGGAGTCACTACGAGTGTGCGTGACATGGGAGTGCAACTGAGGCTGTACATGTGTATATATTTTTATATCGGTTAGTTTAGTTGTTGGGTTATGTCTTTATTTTCTATTGCTTTTATTAAAAGGAATCGAACGAAAAAAAAATTACCTGTTTTCCGCGTAAAGTTTATTTTTTGGTTACTAAAGTGGCACCCGGAAATCGGGGTGTTACATTGTGGTATCAGAGCTTAGTTGAGTCTTTTGGGAGTCTTTGGGGAATAGGTCTTCTGTGCTAGGTTGTGTGACTCTGCAAAGAGTGAAAATTGATTGTCTGCAGAACGATTTTTCGTTCTAATTGATTGCTTTGTTACTTAATCAGATGGAATAGTTTTGGTGCTATCATACGATTAGGACTAACAGTTTTCTTGGGGGTAACAGACGATGGTGAACACGAATCAACTAGCGGAGATGATGGCCACTATGGCTCAGGCAATGACTAACCAAGCGAATGACAATGCTTTGAGGCGTGCTGCAGAGGAAGCGCGTGATCAACACCAGCGTCAGAGGGAGGCGACTCTGGATCAGAACAAAGGTTTGAATGATTTCAGGAGACAGGATCCACCTAAGTTTTCGGGAGGTACTGACCCGGACAAAGCGGATCTCTGGATTGAGGAAATAGAGAAGATCTTTGGTGTGTTACAGACTGCTGAGGGAGCCAAGGTGGGGATGGCAACCTTTCTGTTGTTGGGTGATGCTGAGTACTGGTGGAGAGGCGCCAGAGGGATAATGGAAGCAAATCATGTTGAGGTTAACTGGAATTCTTTTCGAACTGCTTTTCTCGAGAAGTATTTTCCTGACAGTGCTCGTGATGAGCGTGAATCACAGTTTCTAACTCTTAAACAAGGGAGCATGACCATCCCGGAATATGCTGCTAAGTTGGAGTCTCTGGCAAAACACTTCCGATTTTTCCGTGACCAAGTTGATGAGCCCTACATGTGCAAGCGCTTTGTGAGGGGACTGAGAGCTGACATTGAGGACTCAGTGAGACCGTTGGGGATCACGAGATTCCAGGCATTGGTTGAGAAAGCCACAGAGGTGGAGTTGATGAAGAATCGAAGATTGAACAGGGTTGGAACAGGAGGACCGGTGAGGTCGACACCACAGAATTTTCAGGGAAGGGGAAGATTTCAGGCGAGGAAGCCGTATCAACGTCCTGCGGGGAAAGGGTTTACCCCGGGATCTTACAAGCCGATGGCTGCTGCTGCTACTTCTGGAGGGTCGGGAAGCCGTACCCCAAACCGTGAGGTGACTTGTTTCCGATGTGGAGCGGTCGGGCACTATGCAAACAATTGCACGATGCCACCAAGATGCTACAACTGCAATAAATCCGGGCATCTGGCTGTGGATTGCAAGGCACCGAAGGCTGAACCGTCTGTGAATGCTGTTAGTGGGAAGCATCCAGTGGCGAAGGGAAGAGTGTATACAATGGATGGTGAAGAGGCTGAAGGAGCGGATGGATTGATCAGAGGAGAATGTGAAATCGACGGTAATATTCTAACTGTACTCTTTGATTCTGGTGCAACTCATTCTTTTGTCTCTAAGGATTGCGTATCAAGACTGCATCTGCCTATTACTACTTTGAGTTTTGATCTTATGGTAACTACACCTGCTAGGACCCTAATTGCTAATGCCGCATGCATGCACTGTTCAGTAGTGTATAGAGATAGAACTTTTCATGCCAACCTAGTATGTCTACCCCTTAAAAACCTAGATGTAATCCTAGGGATGGATTGGTTATCCCACTACCATTGTCTTTTGGACTGTAGTCGAAAGAAAGTGGTGTTCCCAGACTCGGATCTTTTCGAGTATCTTTCTACTAACCACATTAGTGCATCGTTGAGCGAGGGCACTCAGAAGTACTTTTCATTGCTAAGTCTGGAGGGGAAGAAGGAATCAGACATTCATGGTATTCCGGTGGTTCGAGGCTTTGAGGATGTTTTTCCTGGAGATGTACCTGGACTACCGCCTGTACGCGATGTAGAGTTTGTGATCGACATTGTACCCGGAACCGGACCGATTTCGATTGCACCTTACCGTATGGCACCTGCGGAGTTAGTAGAGTTGAAATCTCAGTTGGAGGATCTTTCGGCGAAAGGATTCATTCGACCAAGTGTTTCACCGTGGGGAGCGCCAGTGCTTTTAGTTAAGAAGAAAGACGGAAGGTCGAGATTGTGTGTGGATTATCGACAACTGAACAAGGCGACGATCAAGAACCGATACCCGTTGCCGAGGATATATGATTTGATGGATCAATTACGAGGGGCTGCCGTATTTTCCAAGATAGACTTGAAGTCAGGCTATCATCAGATTAGAGTGAAGACTGAGGATATACCGAAGACTGCTTTCAGAACACGCTACGGACACTATGAGTACCTAGTGATGTCGTTTGGAGTGACAAATGCACCTGCTGTTTTCATGGATTACATGAACCGCATCTTTCATGAATTCTTAGATCGATTTGTGGTGGTGTTTATTGATGACATATTGATATATTCGAAGGACGCGAAGGAACATGAAGGACATTTGCGCCAAGTTTTACAAGTGTTGAGAGAGAAAAAGCTGTATGCAAGCCCTTCCAAGTGTGAATTCTGGCTGGAGGAAGTCAATTTCTTAGGCCATGTGATCTCAAAGGAAGGCATAGCTGTGGATCCAGCGAAGGTAGAGACTGTTTTGGCTTGGGAGCAACCAAAGACAGTGACAGAAATCAGAAGTTTTGTGGGTTTAGCTGGATACTATAGACGCTTCATGATAGCTCCTTTGCAAGTGTACAAAGTTGCCCGTAGTAATAAATTATCGATCCCTCGAGGATTGTAATTCAATACTAATTATATTAACTTCTAGTATTTAGATTATGAAAATAAAAACCAATTTTAAGGATTGTAACAATCACTAATAAAAAGTAAAAGCGAAAATCAAATAGTTTATGAAATCAGATGAGAAAGATAGTACTTGGGTCCTGTTTCACCTATTCGGCTTATGCCTTTATTCTAACAATGTTCATATGAATTTAATAAACTCCTCTACAGCGATTTAGCCTATGTTCTAGGATGTTGATAACTCACACGCCCTAGACTTTCAATTCAATTACTAAGTCTGTTTTACGAGCACCTAGACCAGGGAATTGAAGATTAAGTTCTATTTAAACTAGCCAACGCAATTAGGGTCTACTCTTGAATCAAGCAGTAGGGAACGCCTAATCTAATTGTTTCCTTGTTTCTCTAATTCCTAATCAACTTCCGTTCTCATAAGAATCAGTAAACTACTCGCATGCATTCAAGTATAATCAAGATAAATTGAAACAACTACGTAGATTACTAAACAAAATTCATATGAAGCAAAGGTTCGAATCAAAACATAATCCTAAAAAGGATCCACACCCAAGTACTAAAAGAGGTTTAACCAAGCATGGTCATAATCAAGAATTTAAGAGATAAGAAAAATAGCACCTAAAATCTCCAGGAGAAACCTTGCAAAAGCTCTCAAAACCCTAAGAAGTCTGTGCCCAATTCCAATCACCAAAAACTCCCAAATAATCTATAACTACTACAAAGGGATAACTTTTGGTCACTATTCACATTAGGGTTTTTCAGAAATGCTTCGCAGGTGCACCATAAGGATCCTCTTTGTCATTTACCTTTTTGTTGGTGTTAACCAAAAGGTTGAAAAATGATCAGTGATTTTTTGCTGAACCTTTTAGAGGAAATCTTTGTCATTTACCTTTTTGTTGGTGTTAACTTTTTGGAAAACTTTTTTAATGTTTTGTGAGAAAAAAACTTTTATGGGGTTCATTTGCTTTTGATCATGGGTATAAAAGGGACTGGTGTTGAATGGATATCAGGCATAAACGTTCAACATTATTCTGAGAACAAAAATTTGTGTCTTTAAATTGGTAATTGGTAATTCGTTTTTGGTTTTTGATGGCATCGTCTGTTGCAATTGATCCCGTTGTGACCCTGTGCCCTCCAAATCACAATTGGAGGATCAAAGTGAGAGTTGTTCGACTATGGATTGCTGATGGGTTTGCTGGGGAAAACAAACCTGCTTCAATGGAGTTGATTTTACTGGATCAACATGTATGTGTGATGTTCTTTTACGCTTTGTTTTTTTTTTATTGTTAGTATTTTGATATTGTGATTTTTTTGCTGAATATGTATGTTAATTTTTCTTCATCTCCCTTAGATTGATTTTGTTATTTGATTGTACTTCAGATAATAATGTAATATTATGTGTCATTTTAGGGTGGAAAAATCCAAGCAACTGTGAGGAAGCTCGTGTTTAGGAAGTGGGGTGAACAGTTCGTGGAAGGAAATGTTTATATCATTACATTTTTTCACTTGATCCCCAATTTGGGTGCCTATCGACCTACTGATCATGCTTTTAGGATTCTTTTTAATCCTAAAACTAAGATCATTCCAGCTGAGAGTAGCATTATCCCAAGGTGGGGATTTTCTCTGAAGGATTCTTCTCAACTTAATGATGATGGCTTCCAGACGGAATACTTAGTTGGTGGGTGTTTTTTAACAATGAGCCTAGGCTATAGATTTTGTTTGAAATTTTCTCATCCAAATATTTCGATGTAGATATGATTGGTTTGTTGACAGCTACCTCTGAGGAAAGGACTTATGTCAAGGATGACATTGTTACAAAGATGATGTTGCTTGAAATTAGTGATGACAAGTATGGCCTATCTTTATTTAAGAAGGATTTGTATATTTGCTTCAGCCTTCTATTGTAAGTTATTTCCTGTTACTATTTTGTATTTATATGTGTGTATATTTTATTTTTTAACAGAGGAAAACTGGAGTGTGCCCTTTTTGGAGAGTATGTCCAGATTGTATTGGACTACCTTAGTTCTAATCCTTTGGAAAAGCCTGTTGTGGTTCTGCAGCTTGCAAAACTTAAGTCATTTAGAGGTACTTTTTTATTTATACAAGGAATTATAATCATATTTGATTTTCACTTAATTTCGGTTGTTTTTATTATAGGTAAGAATGTTCTTCAGAATGTAATGAAAGCATCGAGGATTATCTTTAATCCTGAGGTTGCTGAAGCTGAATCTTTGATGGACCGGTTAGTTTTGAGATGTTTGTTATTTGTAATTTTTAGGTTGACTTGTTTCTGAATTTTCTGATTTGTCTTTTGTTTTATTGTAGCATATCTGGCCTTAATATGCAGCCCAATCAACCTGTGGGGCATATTATTTCTCCTAATCCTTCTGTTCCAATTTTTGAAGATTTTATGAACAACTATCCTAAGAAAACTATATGTGCTTTGAATGAGACTACTGAGGTATTTTGCTATTTTTGTTTTCCAGATTTAAGGTTATTGGTTGTGCAAAGTTAATAGGGTTATTTCTCTGGTTTGTTTGCAGGATGGATTGTTTATTGTTTATGGAACTGTGGTTGGTTTGTTGCAAGATGATCCATGGTGGTATTTTGCATGCAAGTGTCACAAAGCTGTGACTTTTGATGATGGATTATATTTCTGCCCCGGTTGCTGTAAGCATGTTATGGATGTTTCTGCAAGGTGCTGTTCTTGTGACCTGAAATATGAATAGTGTTAACTTTAATTGAATTTTTGATATTTTTGGTAACCAATTTTTTGCTTTGTAGATACAAGATTAAGCTTGAGGTGTTTGATGACACTGATTCTGGAAATTTTATGTTGTTTGACTCTGATGCTCATCATCTCATTAAGAAGTCTTGCAAGGATATGTTGGGAAATTTGAAGGTATCCATTTTATTTTTGTCAGATTAGATAACCCGCATGTAAATAATAACATGGAACACAATTTGTGGCAGATGTGAATTCTTATTTTAATATATTTTGTTCTTGTGTATAATGAATGAATTTCATTTTCTTATTGTAGGATCCTAAATCTGCTGAGATTACTCCCTTGATGGAAGAACAATTGGTAGGGAAAGAATTGCTGTTTAAGGTGGAGAAGAAATCTAATAATTTTTTCCAGTTTGATGACTCTTATTGTGTGAAGCGTATTTGTGATGATCCTTCTATTATAGAAGCCTTTAAGGCACTTTCTGCTGCCCAGACTTCAAATTTGGTAAACCATTGAATAGATTAATTTTGTTTTCAATGGGTTTTCTTGTGTTTATTTGGAATTTGGAATTGATTTCTGACTGATGATATATTTTGATGATGTTTAGGCTAGATGCCCCACTCCTTTGACTGTTGTTAATTCTGCTGGAGATAAGGTAGCAGTTGAGGACCCCTCTGAGTCCTGTGTGGTTTTATCCCCTGAGGTTCTAACCCCTTCTCTTGGTAGTGATCCTTCATATGTGGAAAGCTCTGCTAACATTTTCAAGAGGAAGGCTGATGAAGATTGTAAGAAACCTCCAACTGTTCCTAAACTGAAGATGAAGAATGTCAAAGTGGAGAAGAAGTAGTTATATTAGTATGAAATAATAACCAGTGTAGTGTGCTTCTTTTGATCTATGGGTCACCTAGCAGTTTGGTGGTTCCTCTTTTGTGGTATGTGTGATGATAATGGCATGGGTATCTTTTGGGAGTTATGGCCTATTCGAAAATAGGAGTTTGGTGTTGTGGTTAAGTATGTTACTAAGTACTATGGTTATGTAGCTTGCACTGGTTTGCAACTATGTTGCAGTTGTTAATTAATGAAATATGTTGTTGTGTATTCTTTGTGACTTTTTATATTTTCTATATTTGGTTAGTGTACAATAGAAGAACATTATAATTAGAAATAATGTTTAATGTTTAATTGGTTAAAATACAATATATTTATGTTGTTAGGAGTCTGGTGTTGTTAGAACAAATCCTACCTGGGCCTTCTATTGGTGAAATTGGAAGAAGAAAATAAAGTTGTAGCTTAGAGGAATTTATGTTACCTACTGGTATAATGCTTTAGTTAATTTGAGATGATCCATTGAAAGGAAGTTTAAGCTATCTGCTATCTGATGTGGACATGGTAGGTTTCTGGTTTGATTTGAAGTATGTAGTGGAGAAGTAAGGGTCCTTCGTAACTCTGTTTCTGCTATCACTTGATGTTCAAAGACTAGCTTTTTTCACATGAATATGCCGTTTGAGGAGGACTTGTTCCTGAACATAAGGCATCCAGAGGGTACAATAACCATATCGGAGCTGACGAGGACACTGCTAGAAGAGGACCTGCGTCCAGAGTTGAGGAATGACTTAGTGGAATTCCTTGCCTTTGTGGAGGAAGTACAAGAGCTCAGCCAGCTTGAACTGAAGCTGCTGGAAGAGAAAGAAATCATAGAAAAGAAGCTCAAGACTTCAGAAGAAACTCTGGAGAGGGATGAGCTAAAAGACAGTCTCAACAACATCCAGTATTCACTGGATCGTCTGGAGAAGAAGAGGTCAGAGCAGCGCCAGGAGTGCAGAAGAATGAGGAGGGATCCTCCATTCTAGACTTTAGAAAAAGAAAATATATGATGTAAACATATGATGAAAAGTGAATAAAGAAAATATTTTGCAAGCACAGAGTGACAAATATATATATATATATATATATGCATAGATAATCACAAACGAAAAAGCAAAATAAAAAAAGAACTAAAAATTAAACAGAAGTTAAAATCAAACAAAGTTAAGAGGGAAAAACGAAGAGATCCTAAAGCTAATGTTTATCAGTGCGACGCAGAAGTTCCATCATCATTTGCTTCATATCAATCAGCATGGACTCATGAATATCAAGACGTTGTTCCATGATGTCGAGTCTGGACGAGCTTGACTGTGTAGAACTGGAAGGAACATTCTGAGCAGCTTGAGGAGCTGGAATGGAAGCAGAAGCAACAGGAGTAAAAACCACTGGTGCAAGTGCTTGGCATCTAAGTGCTTCAGCTTCAGCTTCAAGTCTTTCTGCCTCTAACCGAGCTTCTTCAGCTTGAGCTGCTGCTTGACGTGCAG
Source organism: Lotus japonicus (assembly GCF_012489685.1). Taxonomy (NCBI): domain Eukaryota; kingdom Viridiplantae; phylum Streptophyta; class Magnoliopsida; order Fabales; family Fabaceae; genus Lotus; species Lotus japonicus. Next base: position 30,575,774 of record NC_080044.1, read on the forward strand.
CTTCTTCTGCTTGTTCTTTCTTTCTTCTGGCCTCTTCAATAGCTTCAAGAAGCTTATGTCTCTGTTGTTGTTCATGAAGAGCCACTCTTCTGGCAAACCTCTGCTTAGCAGCTGCTATCCTCTGATCCCTTTCAGCAATGAGATGACTCATCATAGAAGGGACCTGAGCAACTAACCAAGTACTCATATTATCCCATTCCTCAGCAATAGAGTCAGGATTCTCACTCAGGTCAGTGTGACCTTGCACGTTGCGTAGCATCAAAGAAGCTTCTTGATTAAACACATTGATGCACTCGGAGAGAGAGGTGGGTCTGAGATGAGTGTAGGGAACTATGGAGAGGTATTGGTCTGGAGAGGTTGGGTGATTGCTGCTGTGTGCCTCATAAACACCTTGAGGAGAGCCAATGTTAAAGTTTTGAACATGTTGTTCAGAGGCAACAAGGTGAGGTTCAGAGGTTTCAACCAGAGGATTGGGTGATCTAACTGAAGAGTGGTTAGACACAGATTGTTCTGGGTCTGGTTGAACTGGCTCTTGTTGGATAGGGTCAGGTTGAGCCTGTTGAGCTAAAGGGTCTGCCTCATGTAAAGGATTGGCCAAGATAGGTTCATCTGGGTCAACTAGACGTTCAGGTCTAGGGCCAGGATATCTCCTAGGGCTTGGACAAGTGAGGTAATACTCTTCTAGGGAAGACACCTTTTCTTTTCTGACCTCCATGAATTTCCGAATGGATTCAGAGTTGTTGGAAGGGGAGGAGTCAGCAACATTGATTGGGAATGATACAGGTGTATAGACACTTGATGAATCTGTATCAGTGGTTCTGGCAACCAGACGTTCTGATGCTCTAGGGACAGAGTGATCAGAAGTTCTGGGTTCAGGTTCTGGTTGGTTAAGTTCTGGTTGATCAGGGATGATGGGTTCAGAAGTTAATGGGTTGTATTGGATGGTAATAGGTGAGGTTGGATCAGAGGGTCCGGTAGGTTGGTTCTGAAGCATATTCCAGAGAGGTGCTTCATTTGGAGAAGGTTGGAAAAATGAAGACCTTGGTGAATTGGGTGGTGAAGTGGTTTGTGTGTCTGGTTGGGACTCTGGGATAGAAGTGAGTGGGTTGGAGGAATGTTTCAGCATAGCAGAGATGGGGAGTGCATCAAATGTATCTAAATCATCAATCGAAGCCATAACAGACTTACTTGATGATCGTGCTGAAGACCGAGTCATTCTGACAGGAGTCTCAATCCTTCTGATCACTTGAGCAGCAGGTTCCACATTTGTAAGCTTCACCACAAGTCTGACTTGTTTCTTCTTTTTCTTAGGACCAACGTTATCATCACCACCAGCATCAGGCTTGATGGTTTCATCATGTTTCCTCTTTGGCTGGTCAGCCTTATTCTTCTTCTTCTGAGAGCCATCAGATTCCTCAGAGGATTCTTCTAAGACCATCTTCCTCTGAACTTTCCTCTTGGGAGGAGAGTCAAACTCTTGAGCTGGCGGCAGTCTTCGGAAGAATTCATCTAGATCAATTTCAAAGCGTTGAGCCCTTAGGTCTTCAACATAGCACCTAATAGCTTCTGGGTTGTCTGCCTGTGTCCATAGAGGGTAGTCATTCAGAGGCACCCTTCTCTTTCTGATTTCAGAAGATGTGTCTTCATGAGCTGGGGCGATTTTCTTCTTGACCAGACCCATCTTCCTTAGAGAATTGGCAGTGAAGACATCACTGACAATGGTGGTCAGATCCTCTATGCATCCAGCGTTGATCAGATCTTGCACAAGGTTGCTCTCAATGAAGAGATCTGATAGAAATCTCCCTAAAGGGATATACTTGATTGCTGATTTGATGGAGGCAGTAGTTCTGGACTTCTTGATACACTCCTTCAAGTAAGAGAACAGGAAGAAGGGAAGGCAGATCTTCTGCTTGTCTTGAATGAAAAATAACATCGTCTTCTGGCTGAAGTTGATGTAATCTGGGGAACTGCCCTTTGGTCTCTGGTTGATACAGTTGAGCAGAATCTTGTGCCAGATTCTGAGCTTGGGATGAAGGTCCAGCACCTTGTAATCAGTCTTGCCCGATTTGTATGTGGTGTACAGGGCCTTGTTGGTCTCATCCTTCGTTTTGGGTTTCAGCTTCGATTCAGTGAGTTGAAATCGATACCCATGTGCAGACTCTGCACCCAGTAGGTTCACGAATGATTTCTCTGTAACTATGATCCTCCTTCCAAGAATGTGGGATACCACCTGAGTGTCATCGCAGTCAGCGTGTTTCCAGAATTCCTTGACCAATTTGTCATACACCGATCCTCGAAGCCTGTTGAAGTAATTTTCCCAGCCTTGAACACGGACTTCAGGACGAATGTCATACCCATTTGCAGCAAGATTGTCTAGGTCGAATCTCCATTCTGCCAGTACTTGAAGTTCTTCAGGAGCATACACACAATGAACGGCACAGCCCCGTTCTGCAATCGGAATTACTTGCTCTTGACCTTGATCAGGAGCTTCAGGACCCATTTGGCCTGTAGCTTGACCCACAACCATGTGAGGGAAACTTGTTGCTTCAGCGGCTTCATTTCTGGTTTGTCTCACCATTGTTGGAGCGGTTGAAGGTTTTGGGTAGAAGATGAAGGTTAAAGATGAATAGAGAGCGAGAGAGAGATCGTGGGTAAGCAGTTTTTGAAAAAACAGAAGAGAGAGAGTAAAAACCGAAAGTGTAGGAGATCGTGTGTGTATAGTGGGTTTTGTCAAATAACCGTTGTTGATTCAAAAAGAATTTTAAGATCAACGGTTAAAAATTAAAGACATGATAGTAACAGTAAATACACGTATCACACACAGGAGAGAAGCACATCTACACACATCATGACAGACTGTCACACGGGCACAAGGAACTATGCATCAGAGATACTGACACACGTGTTACTGTCTCAGCTTCAGAGTCAGCACCAATGGGTACATACACTCTGATGGAGTTACCTTCTGGACTAGACATCTTCTGATCAAGAAGTATCATAGTCAGAGGTTCTGATCTATCTTCACTATGGACAAAAGTCCATATTCAGATTTTTCAGAATAAAATTAAATCTATCCTCTGCTAAGGGCTTTGTAAAGATATCTGCCCATTGATGGTCAGTATCAATAAACTTCAGAAGAAGTAGGCCCTTCTGTACATAATCTTTAATAAAGTGATACTTTACCTCAATGTGCTTTGCCCTTGAATGTAAGATAGGATTCTTACTCAATGATATTGCAGCAGTGTTATCACAATAGATTGGGATATTGCTCTCAAGGATCTGATAGTCCTCCAGCTGATGTTTCATCCAGAGCATCTGGGTGCTGCATATTTCTGCTGAGATATATTCTGCCTCTGCAGTTGATAGAGCAATTGTTGATTGCCTCTTGCTTGCCCATGAGACTAAATTGCTTCCCAGAAATTGACAATTTCCAGAAGTGTTTTTTCTCTCTGTTCTATCTCCAGCATAATCAGCATCACAATAACCTGAAAGCTTATACTCTGATGTTTTCTTATACATCAAGCCAAGGTTAGTGGTGTCTTTCAGATACCTTAGGATCCTCTTAACAGCAGTTAAGTGGGTTTCCCTTGGATCTGATTGGAAACGAGCACATAAGTGAACACTAAATAATATATCTGGCCTAGATGCAGTTAAGTATAGAAGTGAACCTATCATACCACGATAGAGCTTCTGACATACTTTACCACCACTTTCATCTTCTTTCTCCAGAATGCATGTAGGATGCATTGGAGTCTTGGCCATTGTAGATTCCAGCATATTGAACTTCTTCAGAAGTTCTTTAGTGTACTTGCTCTGATGGATATATGTTCCTTCTGGTGTTTGATCAACTTGTATTCCCAGAAAGTACTTGAGTTCTCCCATCATACTCATCTCAAATTCAGCCTGCATCATCTTAGAAAATTCTTTGCATAGAGATTGATTAGCAGAACCAAATATAATATCATCAACATAGATTTGCACAATTAAGATATCATCTTTATAAGTTTTGCAAAAGAGAGTTGTATCTACTTTACCCCTTACAAACTCGTTCTCCAGAAGGAATGAGCTGATGCTCTGGGAACTTGCTTCAGACCATAGAGTGACTTCTTCAATTTGAACACATGGTCTGGCTTCTTCTCATCTTCAAAACCTGGGGGTTGATGAACATAGACTTCCTCTGAAATATAACCATTTAGGAAGGCACTCTTCACATCCATCTGATGAAGAACTATGTTATGATTCACTGAGAAAGAGATCAACAGTCTGATTGCTTCTAGTCTTGCTACTGGAGCAAATGTTTCTGTGTAGTCTATTCCTTCCTGCTGGCTGTAGCCTTGAGCAACTAGCCTTGCCTTGTTTCTGACTACATCTCCTTTCTCATTCAACTTGTTTCTGAACACCCATTTTGTAGACTTCTGATCAGGGGAGCGCTTCGTATAGGAAGTTGTGAAGCTGATTGATCAGAGTCAGAGGGAAAGCACAGATCCTCTGACCGTTGTATCTTCTGATTCTGAGCTCAGAGGGAAGTACATGGTCTTCAGAGTTTCTTGCTTCTGGACATCAGAGAACTCTTCCGAGTTTGGATTGTTAGAGTCTTCTACACCATCAGAGCTTCTGAGTCTTCAGAGTCTTTTGGTTGTCAGATCTTCTGGATCTTCAGAACTTCTAGTGACTGAGTCCATATCAGAGTTTGTAAGACTTCAGATCTTCTGAAGCTTTTCCACTGTTCAGAGTGAACATGGAGAATGCGAAAGCGTTGCTTGGGTCACTCTTTATGCACAGTGCTTCTGATTTGTGTGAGACAGAATCAAGGTCAGAGCCTGTAAATAGCACACTCAGAAAAATACGTTAGAGTACCATAATTGTTCACATCATATTGTACTTAACTGTGACATTTCTGCCTTGGGTTACCTTTTTCTTGTATGGAAAACTGTTTTATAGGTTGGTACTGCTAAAGGTGAGTAGTCAAGTGACACTCAGTGCAAAATTTATTTTTGGTCTTTCTATATTGGATCATTTGAAATTCTGTATCTCCTTTTAGTCAGAAAAAGTTGTTTTTCTATTTAAAATTACTTTTTCTAGCAATTTAACTTTAATGGAAAGAGTTTAAGAAAGTCGTTTATAAGCTGTTGTCAATGGCAGACAAGTGAGATCCTCATTTTTATCATATCACCATTTGAAATCCTATTTTGTCTAATTTTCTGGGAATTATGAATGCATTTGATAGAGTGGTTGACCTCTGCCCACCGAGCTCCAAATGGAAAATAAAAGTGAGAGTTATTCGTAGGTGGTTTTTACCTGCTGTTCTTATAAATGAAGCACCATCTACTTTGGAGATGGTTTTTATGGACCAAAATGTATGTATAATTTAGCTTTTTCATATTTTACTATTCAGCTATTAGAGTTGAATAATATTGCCTAACCTCTATTTTAATTAGGGAGATAAAATACAAGCATCTTTAGGGAAGGCCATGTTCCGTAAGTGGGCTCACCAATTTGTTGAAGGCAGTGTGTATGAGATATCCTTTTTGATTGTTTTGCCTGCTAAAGGATCATTCCGTGCTACTAAGCATGCGTATAGGTTATTATTTAGTGGGAAAACGAAGGTTATTGAGTCGGACTGCAATTTAATTCCAATGTCAGGATTGTCACTTAGATCTTCTAAAGATCTTAATTGTCCTGAAATTCAAACTGATTTTTTAGTTGGTAAGTTAACTACTTGATTTGCATGATTTTCATGTTTGCAGAATTGTTTTATTTTGGTTGTAATTTTATTTTTATGATTATTGATGTCAGATATGGTGGGGTTGTTAACTGCTATATCTACTCAGAGAATTCAATTAGGTGGATTGGAAGAAATGAAGATGATTATGATGGAGTTATCTGATGAGAAGTAATTTCTCTAATATTTGGGATTATTGAGAGAGTCTTTCTAATTGTATGTTAAAAATTAGTTTAGTTAAGTGTTGATATCATCTAATTTATAACATTTCTAATAGGGGTAAAGTTGTATTTCTTGTGCTTGGGGACTGTGTGAGGATTGTGACTGAATATTTATTGATTCATACCAATGAGAAGCCTGTGGTTGTTGTCCAATATGCCAAGATTAAGAAATGCAGACGTAAGTTAACTGTTTGTTGATTGTTTGAACACCAGTTTCTTTCATGGCTTGTATTTAATTTATGCTTATTTTGAGATATAGATGGTTGGTCAATTGGTGCATAAATTTTTACTCGCTGTAGGTGCAAATTTGCTTCAGACATTGATACCTGCTGCTAAAATTAGCTAAATGCTATATTGACGAAGTTATATCGTTTAAGAACAGGTATGCAAACAAGTTTTTGATTTGATTAATCAAATGTAAATAATTTAATTTTATTTATTTGAAAATACTGATTAATGTATTCAACCATATTTTTATAGGATTCTGCAAGTGGTATAGATGTGGTGGACCTGTGGGTGATCTATCTTTTCTGAATTCTTCGTATCCAAAGATTGATGAAATTAGAGTGATATATCCAATTCAGGTATTTTGCTGGTGGAAAATGGATTGTTAAATCTATATTTGGGTATAGTCTTGTCATTTGAAGTTTGTTTGTTTGATGCACTAATTGATTGAGGTGTTTGGATGTTTAGGACTTGAAGGATTTGGATTATGTGTGTTCTTTCTATGAACCAATGGGACATAATGGACTCTGTCTTAATGTCGATGAAAACTATTGCAATGTTTATGAAGTGTGTGATTTCGGCAGGTCCATAGTGTTTAATTACTATGACATATGGGAAGCATATGAAGCTTCTTCTTTTTGTGAAAAAAAGGCAGTGGTATGCTGATTGATTAGTATGAAATCTAAAGTGCAGTTGGTGTTTTTAATTATCTGTATGTTAGTTTAAGTTTTTATATTCTTTGGTGAATGCAGGCAAATATTTCTTGTGGGGGTTTAGCTGTTGAATTTGATAAAACCGAAGATGTTGTTCAACATTTTGTAAGCACAGAAGGTGGAAGTGAGGCCTCTAATTCTATTATTGGAAATCTTTGTTACCATGCAAAAGGTTGTCTGTTGAGGGATCTTCTAAGGATGATGATGAAGGTTGTGAGAACAATTGTGCTGATGTGAAGGCAAGGAAGATTTAGGTGATATCAAATTACTTGGAGTGTTAGGTTGGAGTAATATTCAGTACTATAGATTTGTATTTTTTGGGGTTGATGTTGGAAGTATCTAATGTAAGCTATTTAGTATTTAAATTTCTTAGAAAGATGGAGTATGGTGTTTGTTGTATATTGTAGTTGTCTAATTTTTTTGTTATCAAAGTTGTATGCCGTAATTTTCCTTCTATGTGGACTGGAAGTTTTTAGTTTTCTACATTTTAAAATTATAAGACTATTGTATCTGGATTTGTAGATGTCATCTGATAAAGATAATAAAGGGAGATAATATGTTGAGTCATGGACCATTATATTTTATTTAACCTTTGTAATTTTTATTTATATCTTTGTTTTATAAGTAGTTCATATTTTGATTTGTTCGATAAAGCAAATAAGGTTAAAATATATTTTATGGTTTTTTATTTTGTTTGGGATTTGATTAAAAACGATCGAATGCGTATAATTGTTTAAGGATATTTTATTTAGATTTGATATATTTATTTATTTAATTTATATGTGTTTTTTTCAGTTATATCGTGTGTAATTAATATATCATCTGGCCAGGGTTGTTAGTAAGGCAATTTTTTTTTTTTAAATATGTTGTTGCAATCTAAGTATCCAGGATATTGAAATTTTTTAATAATTATTTATTTGTTAATATAAAAATTTAATAAAATAATACTAATAGTTTAGTTTAGTTATTTGAATAACTATTATTAGAATAGCATTAAAGATTAGTGATTAACTTTTTTTTAAAATTTGGAAACAATTAAGTGAAATTTAAATATTTTATATTAATTAAAAAATTGGTAGTATAAGATATAATAGCATTATTTATTTTTTTATCAACAATGAAACGATTTAACTTTTAAAATTATAATATGTTAGAACTTGTATATTGTAAAATTTTATTTACTAGAATTTAAATTTATTTTCCTTGTTATAATTATTTGTTATTATAATTCTTGAAGTTATTTTCAATATGATATTTATAGATCAAATTATTTAAAGAATATTTAAAATAAAACA